>NC_137636.1:19486676-19514176 GCF_963383615.2 Lipophrys pholis | reverse complement strand
CCCAGTAGATTTATATGGGGCAAAAAGGTCTTTGGGTCAGGTATCCAGGGGTAACCAGAGGCCTGACCTTCTGGTTAGTTTGGGAGTTCAGGGTCATTTATGCTCACACACACATTTTTGACAGAATAACTTTGGAGGCGCCACTGTAAATTGTGTTGCATTGACACATTTTCTTTTTTTCAGAAATAAGAAAGATTGGCGTAGAAATTCAATTAAAACAACATGAAGGCAAGTAAAACAATACATTAGTAACTCTTGTGATAATAATTAATAGAAGGGAAGAAACACACACACACACACACACACACTTACACACATACACACACAGGCACATGTGCACACATACTCACACAAACATCAGGGTGGGGGTCAGGTGTGGGGTTAGGCTGTGAGGGTCTCTAATAGGTTCCCCTGACACATGAAGTGTCAGCACTGGAGACAGAGATGTCATCACACTCACACATGGACACACTTAAATGCAAAACCACACACACACTTGACATGTCCGACTATCGAAATGCAATATATGGACATAAAACGAAATTGGCAAGATTAAAGGAACACTGAAAAACATTTCATTAACAGGTTCAAATGCATACACACAATTAGACACAAATATCATTAGAATGACAAACTACTGTTTCATTTTTCACTTTCTCAGATTTACCCCTCACATGTCCACTTTATCCTCTGAATGACAAGACATAGAATGTCTTTGTGTACCTGGTACTGTCTTCCATTCCCGTAGTAATGTATACAATAAATATGTTTTCTGTACGTGTACATGAGAACCTATGAATGGATATGTCCAATGTCAGGTCCCTGTGTATCTGTGTGCATGACTTTGTGTATGTAGGTGCACATGTGCGTGTGTCGTTATGGATTGCCACATTGCGGACTTGACAGGATCATAATTACAAGCAGTGATGAAATCTACCAAGTGTTTTCTCCCTGCATGGCTGCACTAGGATCTGTGTGTGTGTGTGTGTGTGTGTGTGTGTGTGTGTGTGTGTGTGTGTGTGTGTGTGTGTGTGTGTGTGTGTGTGTGTGTGTGTGTGTGTGTGTGTGTGTGCAATATTTGTCATCCATGGCAGCACGCTCCCTGTTAGCACACAGTCACCATGATCACACCTCCATCTTCCACTAATAGGACGGCGACAGACAGACGGACGGACAGGAAAAGAAGATAGATGGACAGACAGACATATTCACAACTTTCTTTCATAAAATTTCCTCATTTGGTTTTACCATCCGGAAACCCTTTCATTGCAGCTTGGTGTACCTCTGAATATGCCTTGTGGTGAGTGAGATGTCTTAAGTGTGTGTCAGACACGCACCCATTCACGACATGAAGGCCTTTCCCTCCCTTCACTGGCGTGTGAGCCGGCTTTACCTGCTTCTGTAGTCAAATCACTATGAGGTAGAGAGGATCTGAAGGAGTTGGTGGTGTTGGCGGTATTGGTGGTGAGAGTTGGGGTGGGGGGCGGCAGAGGGAAAAAAGAAGATGGAGGAAAGATGAGAGGAGTCAACAGAGAGGGGGAGAGAGAGAAAGAGAGAGAGACGGGAGGCGCTCAATTTGCCATCACGGGTGCAACGGGGCAGAAAGTATCCAAGAAAGAGGATGAGGATGCGCGTGAGTTTTTAAAGGGAGAGAACGTGTGTGTGTGTGTGTGTGTGTGTGTGTGTGTGTGTGTGTGTGTGTGTGTGTGTGTGTGTGTGTGTGTGTGTGTGTGTGTGTGTGTGTGTGTGTGTGTGTGTGTGTGTGTGTCTAATAAGGGAGAAAAGACAACTCATTTGAATGTCAGATACGGGAAGCGTGGCATGCAGAGAGGGAGGAATGAGGTGTGGAGGGATGAGAAGAATGAATATGGATTACTGGGATGAAGATTCTATTATTTTCTGCCCGTTTCTCTGATCTCTTTGTCACAATGCTATAGGCCTGGGTGTATGTGTGCGTGTTCAATACAATAAAGTATTGTCCTACAACATTGAGACTGTATTTGCTTATGTGATATCTCCGTTTTTGTTGTTTTTGTTGGGGTTTTCTGTTGTTATTTTTCTTAGTATTGGCGTCTGTGTGACAGTGCTTATTTTAATACATGTCCAGTGTGTTTCAGAGTGTATAGTTTGAGTCTGAGTGAGTGTTTTCATGGATAATAGACTTTAAAAGTGTTAGCTCTTTTGAGCATTGTGACTCAGAACTCACATTTTTATCCAGTCACACTCCTCAGATACGCAATAATTCACATACACAGCAGCAGTTAACACATCTTTAGCTTAATTATGAAACTATAATTCTATGTCATATCAAAAGTTCGCATTTGCAAAAATAGCTAAATAAAATTTGTAAGCTTTTTTATATATTGTGTATCCGACTGCAAAACAAGACCTAAATGCAGTAGCAGACCCCGAAACCGACTGTGGTGTGGCTGTATATACTCTTAGGGTGGCATGGCTGAGTTGGTAGAGCGGTCATCTCCCCATTGGGATGTTGCAGGTTTGATTCCCATATCCACCTGTCCACATGCCGAAGTGTCCTTGAGCAAGACACTGAACCCCAAAACTCCTCCCAGTGAGTGCCTTGCATGGTAGCTGCCTGCGTGTCAGTGTGTGTGTGAATGTGATGGACAGTGTAAAGCACTTTGGGGACTGCTTACGCAGTGGAAAAGTGCCATGTAAGTGAAATCCATTTACTCTTTAAGTGCATCTTCTAAATTTTAGGTGATTTTATTAATTCATTTATTTTTAACTCCTAAATGTTTCTGTGCCCAGATATCCTGAAGCCTCTCGTTAAAATATTAGACATACCCTAACCCCTGAACTAACTTCGGTTCATTAGGGTTTTTTTCTGCTGCATGGAGGTGGCAACATCATTCCGAGGAAATGCTTTACAACTGCAGCAAAACAAAGACAAGTTGGTGTTGGTCCAACAAATGCTTCAATGTGTGTGGTCTGAGACGAAGTGGGATGTTCTTACAAAAGTCTTGAGGTGGGACATGCACACAACTTTACATCGGAGTTCAAGCAAAGATTTAAGATTAAAGGTCTAAATCTGGTGAAATTGTGAAAGGGCAAACAACAATGCACATTCAGAATGAAGGGAAAGCAACGAGACACAAGTGAACATCTTGAGGGGAGTTAGACTGTAACCAGCACGCAGGGAACACAAGCAGGCAAGAAGCCTGAACAACTGAAACAGGACTAGATAAGTAATTAAAACAAAAATGATAATATTGGCAAAAGTCGAGGGAAAGCATAAAACACTTGACAGTAATAATGACAATACCACACACTGCTCTTTGAACACGACAGTAAACCATTCAGCCAAGACAATTGTGAAGTGGCTTCAGGGCAAATCTGTAATTGAGTTTGAGAGGCCTTGTAAACTCCCAGGCTCAGACCATTTCTAACTTCTATGGAGAAACCTGAAGATGGCGGTTCACAAACACTTTGCATCCAGTGTGATTGACCTTGACAAGATCTTTCAGGGAGAATGGGAACTTTCCAGAGCTTGTAAGATTTTAACAAAAAAGCGTCAGAGCTCTGATAGAAATCGATAAGGGGCTTTGATGGTGTGTAGATTTATGAGGCAAGAAGTATTTGTACCAACAGCTCGGACCTCAACTGGTTCGTCGTGAGGATAAATTATCACGTGAATGTATCCTGTTTAAATCTGTAATTGGAATTCTAAAATGTATTTTCTATTTCACATATAAGCTGGCGCATAAGCTGTGATATTAGTGTTAATGCTTTTAAATAAACTTCTATACAGTCATTTTGTGAATTTTAAATTTCCTTTTATTTCACTGCTAATGCTGCAAAAGTTATAATATTCAGCAGACCTATCATTTATCTATTGAGATTTTTCCATCTCATTTGGATGTCAGACCTGTCAATGAACACTCCCTGGCAAATGTGGCAACTGACATGGTCTTATGGTGGAAAAGTTTGTGATTATGAAAATAAATCCTATTTATGGGAGCCATTAACAAAAGTGTCTTAAAATGAAAGTCTTTGTTGAATCTGAAGTGTGGGCCAAATACAAGTCCACTATAAAAATCAGTGTAAACTCAATTTGAAAATGTTGTTGCATTAGGCCCATTGTTCTCAATACTCAAGAACGTTTTTCATTTTAGTTTTTCATTTCTGTTTTCATATGATAAATGAATTTGAAAAAGTGTAAACACTTCTTTGCAATGCTAGTAATGGTTATTGGGTGTAGAACAAGGGAACCCTTATTGTTGTTGTTGTTGTTTTTTTAATAATAATAATTTTGAGTAGAATTGAGCAATAAATTGTACACTACAGTCACCTGACCAATCTGTTAAGATGCCTGAATACTTTGTGAATCTGCTTTAAAGCCCATGTACAGATAAATTAAGGATGAAAAACAACAAAAAAGAATGACCATCTAAATTATAAATAAAGTTATCCATTGCTTCGACCTGCCTTCTACCTTTTATGTTTCATCATAACAGTTTTTTCTCTCAGCATCCCCATCTTTTCTCTGATGCATATTGCTTCTCCTCCCCCACTTCTCACACATTATCAATCTCCTTCTTTTTGTCTCTTGCTTGCTCTTTCTCTCTTTCTCCGGTTGAGTGGTAGTGAGCAGACAGAGGGGGAGAGAGAGAGTGAGGGTGCGAGAGAGAGAGAGAGAGAGAGAAAGATGTGAGTCTCGGTCAATTTGTCCTGACACATAGAGATGCTCAGGTGGGAGAGAGGTGTCAAACAACCAGGCAGAGGGAGAGCGAGACAGGTTTGTTGGTAGGCGAGAGAGAGAGAGAGAGAGAAAGGATATACGAAAGAGGGAGCACAATAAGAAGAGTACAGGTTGTAATTGTTGGACCTTAAATATTGCATTAGAACCAGGTCACTGGTAGATTTGGAAAATAAGAAACTAAGAATAGTTAAAATGTAAGAAGTCGCCATCCAGATACAGTGGAAAGAACTGAAAATATGGCCGTTTGTCTTTAGGGTTTCTTCCCCATGTTCACTTTGAAAACACAGGTCATTTTCAAAACGCCATGTGATTAGAACTGGTGAAGCATCATTTGGATGCATTATGTTGCAAAGTACCGGGGCTTTACAGTGTGCTGTCCACTCTGGGGCCTCAGTGAGATAAGGTGAAGCTTCAGAAACGTTTTATCAAGGTGTGTGTATGTATATGTATACACCCTGTACTAAGAGCTGGGAGACTTTCACCCTGTATCATTCAGTCATTCAATTGCATTAAGCTTTTATATCATATTAACTTTGCTTATGTCTACAGAATATTCATGTGCAAATGGGCAAGATTTGGAACAGTCACAAAGAAATAAGTAAAAATAACACTGCGAGTGTGAAAAAGGGGAAGAAAGGGAGATATGGGAGAAAAGAAAGCAATTTTATTAGAGACAGGAGAGACAGAGAGACAGAGAGAGAGAGAGAGAGAGAGAGAGAGAGAGAGAGAGAGAGAGAGAGAGAGAGAGAGGCAGTGATGGTTCCTGGGGCGTCCCCCGTGATAGTGGCATGTTCTCCTTGTGTCGCAACAAGAGAGAGAGTGAGATCGACAGAGAGAGAGATGTCTAATCTTAGAGGGTAAGGGAGCGTGGACTCCCCAGGGCTTGTCGTGCTCAGCACCTTGTTAACCAGACATCTCTCTTTCCATCTCTACTTCTCCCTTGCTTGCTCTCTTTTTTTGTTCGATGGTCTGATTGAATCGAGCACGTTGACTTGCCTCCATCTCTTTAGCTCTTCCATGGATCCATCCATTAAGAGTCAATATATTTGTCTACGTCCCTGCTTGTTTGTTTGTTTCTTTGATGTTTTTTTTATTTTTATTTATAGTGGTGTTTCTTTTGCTTGATCAGCAGTTTGAATTGCATTGTCAGGTTGTGGCAACTTCTGCCTTTGAGTATTGACACACACGCACCGTTTTCACTTCTTTAAGCAGTCTATCTGAACGTAGTCAATGCTGTTTGTCATATGTCATTTGCACATTCAGGTACACAGACATAAATTGGAGCAGATTTGTAATCAGTTTATAGGCAGAGCTGGTTAGAGGATTGGAGGACAAGCTGCTCCTCCACCAGGACCAGAGCTGCCCTGGAGGAGGACAGCTGCTTTCTTATAATGACCACATTAGTGTTGAATGTACTTGTTTGGGGAGGAGTTTCAAAGTTTGGGGCGGGGGGGGGGTTAGCCCACATGTAACATTAAGCAAAATACTGACCCCGTGCTCCTCATGGTCGGTGTTTGTTTGAGCATTACCTTTTTAATTAGACACGCTTTGTCGAGCACTTGAACTCGTCGTTCTTGAAGGTGAGTCCCTCAGAGAACCTCCGAGACTGCTTTTGTCTCACCTCAGAGTATTAAAGTCACAGAAAATTTACCAATTTGATCACCCCCAAACTGTTTTTTTTTTCCCTGATACATAGCTTCTCCTAGAAACAATGGCTATCTTGTGATAATGTATCTGATTATCTTAACTCATGAGTGATTAGTGATGACAGAGTTATAGTGAATGGCATCATTGTGAGACTACCAGGTATTATGCTGCTTAGTGCTGAGCTTTGAGCTTTCAGGATGCTGTAAAACAATGTGAGAAGCACTTTCTAGTCGTTCAGACACTGCCGTAATGAGAAAATACTCTTAATCCAGCTCACACATACACACACAACGACACACGCAGAGGCGTATTTCTGCTGCCGAGTGGTTTCTTCGTGAAAGCATATTGCGAGAGAAGCAGTTTAAGGAGTGGCAATTATAGTTTTGGACAACGTCATTGATTTAAACTCCTGATTAGAGGAAAGGTGACAGAGGTGGTACACACAATGGTGAGTATAGGGGTGGGGTGACGATGGGGGAATGACACACACACACACACACACACACACACACACACACACACACACACACACACACACACACACACACACAGGCTTCTTGTTGTGAGTCAATCATGGGAATGCCTGAGAATGGCAAGGGTCCCCCCATTTCAGCTTTCATGTTTCCCTCTCCCTCTCTCTCTCTCTCTCTCTCGACACACCTGACTGAAATATTGATGTCTCCCAAGCACTGCTGTTCATGCCTAAGTGGTTGTTTTTGTTTCAAAGAACGAGTGACTATTTTTTACACACACACACACACACACACACACACACACACACACACACACACACACACACACACACACACACACACACACACACACAGGCTGACAGCAGAGGATGCAGGCAAAGTAGGCAGCACTTGCAAGCCTTGCTTACTTGATTACATGCGCTCACACGCTGACTTTATAGCTTGACAAATTAGCTAAACAAACTGCAAGATCTACAATATTAGATAGTCACCAACAATATTCAGCAGATATGCATGCTTATTTCGGATTACCTCCTCACAGTTTAATTGGTTCCAACTTAAGTACAAATTGATTACGCCTGTTTATACTTTATGCTCATATACGGATGGATTTCTTCTCTTAAAGACCTGCGATAGTTTCCAATTGCATTTAATTTCTACTTTTCAAAATGTTAGCTCAACAATCGCATTGTTTGTTGACTTTTGACCAATCTTCCAACCTTAGCAGCTAAATATCTTATTTGTCTTTGCCTTTCAAACCCGTTGATGGAGTGCTTTGACCTGGTGCCCCTGTCAACAGAAGGACGCCATTTGTCAGAGGTTTTTCCTGGGAAATATTGCTAGTGAATGTTTGTATTGTAACAACTCAGATATTTTGAACGTGTGGTACTAATGTTAAAGTTTGGTAAGCTTTTTCAAAGTGGGATCTTTCAAAGTGACTCATCCAAATTGTAAACTGGACTGGATATGAACTGGCATTGCAGGCACCAATTGGACACGGTCCTTGTCCAAACACTCACCTTGACCTTTTAAAGAGCTGCCGGCCCAAAGCGTCGCTTTAATATTCAACTTTGCTTTTGATGGTTTGTTGCTTGTCAGAAGAACAAAATAAATCATTTGTTAGACATTATAAAACTTTCAGAGATTTTTCAACAAATGAACAATGCTGTTGCTGTTCTGGTGAGCGCTGTCTTACTATTGGGTAACTGGATTGTTTCCATGGGGACCACCCTCCCACAATGTTGACATGCATACTTATATTGTTCCGGAATGTTAACATAGTGAGTTCTACTATTCTTGAATTTTATTTTAGTCCCAGTGGTATTCATCTTGCTGCTTGGCAGGGAAAAACACATGCAAGGATACACGCACACACACACTCACTCACTCAGAAATGCTGTTCGGCTTTGTGCTGCCGTAGTGTTTCCGTTTAGCATATCCTATTAATATTAGATGAGAATCATTTGTATCTGAGCGCACCATTGACCTTAGTCTGCAGAGGCATGTAGAGTACATGTGTACGTCTGCAGTCTTAGGCCCCCCGCTCTAAGAAATTGTAATTGTGCATATTAATGCATAAGCAGAAATATGAGTACCTTTTCAAACTGTAGAAAAAAACTAAAGAAATAAAAGAAACATTTCAGAGCAAGAAAATTATTACTATTAATTTCAACAAAATCATCTTTTTTTTTAACATAGAATTTAGGTTCTGTGAAATAAAGTGTCATTCAACACTGGTAAGTTTGACCAAGATGTTCATTATTTGGGAGAAATTTCTCAATGAACAATCCTTTTCACAAGGGTTTACAATAATATGATTACATTATTTTGAATGCAATAAATTCAGGATTTTAACATCACAGTGAATTTTACAACTGTACTTTTTAACAATTTCACTAATTGAAACACATAAAACACATTCACCTTTGCGACTGGCGAAACAATTTTATGAATCTCTATGGCCATGACATGACACAAGCAGTAACCCTCATTCAGTACAAATTGCCTCGCGCGTGTGTGTTTTTACTACCAGGTGCTTTCTGGTGGAGGCCTCTTGCACTTATCTGAGCTGGTAGCCAATGTGCAGAAAAAGGATTTTAAACAATTTGTACAATTTATAGTTGCTTACACGAGATAAAAATGTCAGTTAAATGCCTCGTAGTAAATTGAATTACCAGGTTCCACCAGAATATACACTTTGTGTCTGATACCTCTTTCATTGAAAGCCTGATGAAGCCTGTGATATCTGCTGTGTTACAAGATCCATTTAAGCCTGTGTGTGTGTGTGTGTGTGTGTGTGTGTGTGTGTGTGTGTGTGTGTGTGTGTGTGTGTGTGTGTGTGTGTGTGTGTGTGTGTGTGTGTGTGTGTGTGTGTGTGTGTGTGTGTGTGTGTGTGTGTGTGTGTTTTCAGCTGAAGCTGGGGTCCACTCGCTGATGTCAGATTGTAATTGAGTAAGTCTAGTTCAAATGCGTCTCCATTAGCTCTTTCTATCAGTGTGGGCTCACTGTGAGCCTCTAATTCACCATGTGCTTCTAACTCTCAAGGTTTGGCTAAGAGATGCACACAATCGCAGTACAGCTGCAAGATTTTGGACATTGTAAACATGTTTTGCTTTTAAGAGCGTCTTCTGTGAACAGCTGCAGTTTTGTCACCCATTAAAGTGTATCAGTTGTTTCTTTCAGGCCCACTAAAAAAATGATAAACAGCAAAAAAAAAAAAAAAAAAATGGGGGAAATGTATCTACCACCAAGAAAGCAAAAGATTAATGAGCGCCAGTAGCATCTAGTCAATTAGATAAATTTTTAATACTGTTAAGCTTTGTTGCTCATGTTAATGATAATGTATTCAGTGTGCTTCTGGCTTTTTGGCCAGTTGTGGATCTGTGATGCAGAATGAATTTGAAACAGTGCAATCAACATGCCAGATTCAGATTGATTTGTCATATGCAGGTCTAACATACAATCAACTTGCAATGAAATGCTAGAAATTGGATGTAAACAATTCTAAAGAATTTAAGTACGTATGCTCGAAGTGTGTGACGAGTAAGGTACAATGTTGCACTTTTTGCCGAATGGCCGGCCTGGTGAAAAAAAAACTGTTGTTCAATCTTTTGATGTTGCGCAAATTTGCAGACACAGGATCCAGTAGATATTCTGGATGGGAGGGAAGACTGCTCCTGGTGATGTTCCATCCGCATTATACTGCTGAAACTGGGGTAGTTCCCTTACTTCAATGTGATGGTGTCTGGTTTTTGACGGTATACCTGTAGATGTTTGTGCAGCTGCTGGTCTTCATGCTGAACGTCCTCCGTCTCCTCAAGAAGTAGCCTCTGCTGAGCTTTCCTGACCACAGTGTCTATTTCCTGCATCCAGGTCAGACTCTCTGTAATGTGAATGAAGAAAGAAAGAAACTTAAAGATGCAGACCATTTCCACCTGACTGTTGCAATGTACTGTATATTGGGGGGTTGTCTGTCCCTCTGCTCTCTCCTGAACTCTGCAATCATCTCATGAAGTTTTGCTGATGTTCAGAGAGAGGGTTTTTGTCCTCCCACCAGCTGGCCGCTGTGTTTTCATCACTGTTTGTGATGAGGCCCATGATGGTTGGGACCTCAGTACATAATAGTGGAGGCTGAGCTGTGCCTGGCTTTACAGTCGTGAGTGAACAATGAGTACCATAGGGGACAGAGCACACTGCCCTGTGGTGTCCCTGTGTTGAAGACGAGTGTCGAGAATTCCCTGCCAATTCTCACCAGCTGGGAGTTAGGACGTCCCGCTATGAACTTGTCCAGACCCAGATTGGTGAACTTCCAGGCCAACTTGTAGGCGATCATGGTATTAAATGCTGAGCTGTAGAGCATTCTTACATGTGTTTCCTCATCTCAGTTCTAGTTTTGTGCAGTTGTCTTTGATGATGTTATTGAACTACAAATCAGTGTCTGTTGCATCCTCACACTTACAATCAGTGATGGATTGAAGGAAAATATCAGTGTCTTTTTTGGACATAATTAATTGAGTTCAAGTCATGGGAACAAAGCAGCAGCAAACTACAGAAGATACTTTCCAACAATGATAATTGTTTTCTTTACATGGGTAAGGCCTTAGAAATGACTGGTTTTGTTAAGTTGACCATGTTGCATAATTAATCAATTGTGGAAAGAAATGGAGTCATGAGTATCAGCAAGTACTGGTCGAATGGGTCATTAAAATTAATCCATCCATTTGCTGAACCACCTCTCTAATTAATTGACTATGAAGTTAGTTAGGTGAAGTTATTGTACAACGTGGACAGGTCACCTGACGCACCTGAGGTCAAACACAGAGACAAATTGCTACCCATTATCACATTCACAGCTATTCCTAATTTAGAGTCTAATTTTTATTTCAAATCCATGTTTCGATTACGCTCAGAAATTGGAGTACTCAGAGAAATCCATTCTTACAAACTCTACACAAAAAGCCTGTCACACTGAGGTGAATGTCCCAAACACTACATCACACAGAGAACTACAAGTTATCATAGTACATAATGTCATGTATAGAAACTCACTCTATTTCAGTCAAAACATTCTTTATACATCTTATGGCATCATGATTAGTTCTTAATGACCATCTGCATAATGTGGTGGGGGGGCCTGTCAGTGGTGTAGTTGTTAGTACTTTTGCCTCACAGCAAGAACAGATTTTGACTTGAGTAGGAGCCTTTCTCTGTAGACTTTACATGTTCTCCATGTGGGTGCATAGGTTTTCTCTTGGTCCTCTGGTTTCCTCGCACAATTCAAAAACGTGTTTGTCATGTGATGGTGGTTAACATTGTAATGACTTATGATTACAGAAAACAGCTTTTCGATACAGATCAAAGCATTAACGTTTCGTATTACATTCTCAAAGGATGTCTATTTGTCTGCAAAGCTTCTGACAGTACAGGTGTTTCAACTGGTCAGAAAAGAAATCTCAGACTGACCAAGAAATCTTCAAAGGTTATCCTGGGAATGTTACGGAGGAATTCCTGTGGCTTGTGAGTCATTTCTTTCTACTGTTACTCCATATGTACTCCTGCTGTCACTGTGTGTGTGTGTGTGTGTGTGTGTGTGTGTGTGTGTGTGTGTGTGTGTGTGTGTGTGTGTGTGTGTGTGTGTGTGTGTGTGTGTGTGTGTGTGTGTGTGTGTCCTCTGTGCCCCTGTATTGTTCCCCACATTGTTTTTCTTCACAAAAAGTCATGGCCTGACAAGGTGCTGCGCGCTGTAAAAATTATGCCTTGTTTATACGTATTTATTTCCCCTTGACAGTTTAATTATTTCTGGCCCCATTGGAGGAAACCACATAAAAAACTCACCATGTACGTACAGATTCTAATTAGGAATGCTGGGAAATTAAAACAGAGTTGTTTCGAAATGCTGTCATTTTTCCAGGGCCTCGTCTTGGAATTATGTCTCAATCAGCACAAGCGGAAATAATTACTTGTATACCTTCTAACTGCCAACATTTACCAAATGGCAAAGCAATTTACAGCCATCATGGCCCGAGAAGCAATCATTGGGCCAACTATAAATTCACAGGCCGACGGTTTGGAGAGCAACATTGGAGCGAAGGGTTATTGTGGAGAATTAGAGAGAGAGAGATAAAGAGTTGGGGTGTGTCTTTCTACCTGTTTGCTCTCTTCATCTCTGTCCCTCGTTTTCTTTTTTCACGTTCTTTTCTCTTCTACTTAAATGCCTCTCTTCCCCTCCTCTCACCAATCATCCTCACCATTTTAATGCTCTTTATTTTTACAGACCTTCCCACTTATGGCTGCATCTTTCAGCTTATTTTACAATGAAACCATCGCACTAAGACACACACATACACACTCAAAGCTCTCAAACGGAGAAAGCGACGATTAAGTGATTATTTTCGCACACACCATTAAACATACTCATTGCAGGCCCAGACATAGACAAAAGCCCGGATGAAAACATACATGAGCGGAGACACTTAAACACCCGTACACACAGGGTTCAGAGTAATTACTCACACACGTCATTAGACACGGACACAGATGAAGAAAAGTGCGATTATGTCTTGTGTTTCTTAGGCTGTAGTCTATTGCAGATTAGACAGCCAGTCCTCGCCGTAACAATTTTCCTATAGTACGCTATATCGGCACATTCTTGCTACTTTGCACTAAGATAACTGGCACTAAGAAAATAAAGGTTAAAAAATAGTAGGTATATGTCAAATTGTCTTGGTCACAATAATACAAGAAGAAAATGTATTGTGACTTGACACTTCATGTGAATTAACATTGCAACAGTGTCCAGTCTTTCTGACAAATTCCATATGTGTTTGACGTTGTCGTTTTTCAGTTCTGTTGTGCTATATCATCGAGAGATGTTTTTAAGAGTGGCTCATCAAAGTGCTATATGTGCATAATTAGTTGGTTGAATGATTATAAACGCCTCAAGACATTTTACATAATCACTCATGTTCATCCATTCACACACAATCATTCACACACCATTGGTGACCAATTGGGACAAATTGGAGTTGGGTTTCTCTAAAACAATATGACACATGGCCAGGAAGATAGAGGATTAAGCTGCCAACCTTGCAATTGGAAAATGACCAGTTCTACTAAGTGAGCCACAGCTGCTCCCAGGCTTCCTCCTACAATCCAACAACATGCATATTGGGTTAACTGATCATTTTATTTAGACCAAAGTTGTGAGATTGTGTGTGCGATAGCCACTCTGAGATAAACATCACCAGCGTGTACCCTGCCTTTTGGCCATAGTTAGGCTGGATGAGTTCAAGCTACCTGTTGCTCCAACTTGTGTAGAGTATAATTGATGGTATCAGAGTACCCACGCAAGACATCAAGCTGGTGACCAACAACCACAGTCCAAAGGCGTATAGTAGATACCATTTTCCTTCAGTTGTTCAACTTATAATTTCCTGGTGAGTCTAAAAAATATGATTAATTTAATATTATATATATATATATATATATCTTTACAATCAGATATTGTTTTGGGGCAACTTCTTGAGTGAGAAGGCGTTGATTTAAGAGCCTCAACATCGCACTAAGACTCAATGAAAATAACCAAGTTTGATTCATATGTCAGTACATTTGAACATAATCAGAAATAAATCCGAAAATTGCAGGAAACCCGAAAACCAGCAACTCTGAAGTGCGTGTAAACGCATCAGATCAGGTTGTCATGCAAACGTACTTAATGACATAATACTTTTTGGTGTGACAAAACACTCGACTTCTGCACCACCCCTCTCCGCCTGTGTTCAGGCTTTAGAAAACCTGCAATTTAGACCTGAGGCTCAGTGCAGGTCGGAGAGATAGCATCCTCACTGGCTGTTCCATAATTGCAGTTACACATGCACCTCCTTTCAAATATTAGGCCTGGCTCTGTGGAAGACCACCTATGAAAAACAGTTGCTACTTATTAAAGCCAAGAAAAACTTATCAAAGGTTCACAACACACATTCTTCAGATTTTGCCAAACAGTGGTGGGGGATGAAGTGAAGAAAGAATACTGTTTCTTCTTGGGTTTTTTTGGTTTGTTTTTTCGTGTTGTTGTTTTTGCTTTTTCCAGGACACTTCCTACCATAAGCTTTAAAAGAAGAACAAAGTATTTTTCACTCTTACAAACAAACAATAGTGGTACAAATTGAAAATACACATAGACCAGTCAGAAACTTATTTTTGCAATTGATGTTGATATCAAATTTTGTGTTTTGTTGTCCTTGAATGCTACATTTATCTTAAAGTGTACTTTTCCTCCCAATCCTTTACTCACTTAACCCTTTACCCACGCCCCCATAATATTTTATCCTTATTCCCCCTTCATCTCATCTGTAGCCACTCTCTCCCTTACCGTTTATTAGTGGTGGAATTATTCACTTGGCTTGCTCCTCAGTTTGAATAAATTGAGTGTTGAACTATTGGAGAGAGAGGCTTTTTTGGCAGGCATACATTTGTGTCTGAGCGCACATGTGTGTTGTGTGTGTTGCATTCACAAAGAGGCAGCAGTGAGAGACAACTAATCCCAGTGGAATAGCCCACTCATGTTCTGTTTGAGAGCGGCGTAATTAAAGGAGCGCACCTCTCCGAAGTCACCTATTTCAATACAAAACACTACTGTACTCAGACACGCAGGCCGCGAGCAAACATACACACACACACACACACACACACACACACACACACACACACACACACACACACACACACACACACACACACACACACACACACACACACACACACACACACACACACACACACACACACCTTTAGAGCTTTCTTATCCAGGCAAAACTCACACTATATATAATTACACCCTGGTTCTAATTCATCCTTAGGAATATATCAAAACCTGAAGATGAGAAGTAGCATAAGGGGTGAGAGCGAGTGAGGTGGTAGCAGACCGATCATAAGGTCAAAAGGAAAAGGGCCATGCTGACAAAATACTTAAAATATTGTTTTATGATTTGAGCAATGTGGGGTTGTTGTTTTTTTTCTTGTTCCTTAGTCTTGTCGGTTCCACTGCATTGTTTATTAATAGCATTCTAATTATTTGTCATATTAATCGCAATTGGATGTGCTGGTTGGCAATCTAATCATATATGGGTGATCAAAGGAATGAACAGCAATTTTTGGGGGGACGAGACAAAGCTCAGTTTGCATGCAAACTATTTCAAGTGAAAGGCACTTTAAAGGAGCCTCATGTGCAAACGATGTTTCTGACAGTAGCTGGTAAATAATCGCCCAACATGAAACTTTCAAAGCAAAAGTACCAAAAATATGAAATATCATGTTGATCATGTAAACAGAGCTCTGCAACACCGTGGCTGCCTCCAGTTGTATTTGGAAATACTTCATACTACTGACTTTGTAAAAGAATGTATCCTGCACTGTCAAACAGGGGGATCAAACAGATGAAGTTGAAGTTCAATGAAAACTTTGTTTCTATATTTCAATCTCAGTCAGAACTCAGTATGACTGCCTAAATCTTCAAGTTATATTTTTTTCCATATGACATTTGAATTAAATAATCTCAACAATTACGACGATGTATGGATGCAACCGTTGCCAGTGATGCAATGCATGTGTCACAAAAGAAAGAGTCCCCAAGAATCTGATCCAATGAGAATAAGGAAAATTCTAAAAAGACCAAAAAAGACATGAAATGTTTTTTTGGTGTTTTTTTTTTACGGGGGGTGTTTTGTTAGGAAGAAAACATAGTTTAAACTTGTGATCCCTGACAGGCTGATGCACCATCAGCATCTGAAAACAACCTGTGTGTGTGTGTGTGTGTGTGCGTTTGTGCGTGCGTGCGTGCGCGTGTGCGTGTGCATGCGTGTGCGTGCGTGTGCGTGCATGTGTAAGTGTGTGCGTGTAGGGGTTTGGGGATGTGTTTGGATTGGGTTGGGTATTGGCGATCGCACAGCCTGCTGATTTGATGATCAGACTCATGGCCAAATTGCCGAACCCTAATGAATAGTGTTGTCAACTCTATAGATTTCCCGAGTGTAGTCCTTTTTTGGACAGGGTGAATTCATATGCGTCTGTGTGCTTGCGCAGTACTCTTTGAGAAAAGGGGATTTAAACATTGACTGAATGGAAATTACATGCACACACAGACAACCCAACGCACATATTGAGTGTTGACATCTATCATGTCTGCCCCTTCTGTCCACATTTGATGAGGTTACACCTCAGTCCAGCCCATGGCCTTCCCCTTTTGCCCGTCCCCTCTTGATGAGGTCACTTCTATCACTCTGAGAGGCGGTGCGCTCCAGCTAACCTTCAATCTGACCACTGACAGCATGGTGACCACATTTGACCTGGCATGCGTGTGTGTGTTTGTGCATGCGTGTGAGAAATTCTTCTATCCACTCGTTATCCCACTATACTTTATTCAAGTTGTGCTTGATAAAAATAACTTTATTGAAAAAAACAAAAAAACAATGCATTTTCTGGTAAATTCCTCTTTGGAAATTAATATGCATGAATTCTTTGTTGATTTGTACTTAAGTGCAGAGCTATTGTATTAATAATACACGTTAATACACATTTTACAAATATAGAAATAATTATTATAAGTTGTTGTGAATGCAGCAGTAATCATATGGACACATGAAATTACTCAGCGAGTTAGCAAAAGAAATATCAGTTTGTTAAAACATCTGAGTTTAACTTCTGTACCAGGCATCTTAACTGTCGTGCAGCCACCCAACACTAGTCTTGGCCCAAGAGCTGTCAAGCAGTAGTCTCCCTCCTGGTCGCAGTATTGGAGTATGACTGGAATAGCATCTTCCTCCACATGGATTCTCTCTGCTTTCATCTAGAACAGGGGTTGGCAAACCGCGGCTCCAGCGCCACATTCAGCTCTTTAACCCTCCACTGCGGCTACTTGAGCGTCGGTCCCACTGCAGCACAGTGGCGGGCCAGGGCGGTATGGTAAGGCAAAGCGCACCCAGAACCGACTGTGTAGCGTGGTCCCGCTACAGAGAGTGTGGTAAAATGTAGGCAGGGTTGTAAACGACACGGGGATGTAATGTCATTAAGCAACAATAGTGGCTCGAAGTGCGCAGTAGTCGCGGTCACAGCTCACGGCAGCTGCAGTTGCGCGGCCGTCCAAAGCTGTCAGCTCCCCGCAGCCGCAGCTCAGCGACCATCCGAAGCAGTGAGCTTCCTTTATTTGTGACACAGCAGAAAACTTTCTCAATCCGAACTGAATACCCCCAGTGTGTTCTGTTCAGTAGGAAACGAGTCCAAATGGCTCTTAGAGTGTTGAAGGTTGCCGCCCCCGATCTGGAAAATGAAAACAAGGAAGCATGGCTGTGCCAGTTAAACATGGATATAAACTCTCTCTTAGTGCAATGTGCAGCTATATTCAACTTTGGATATCAACCTGCACAACTGCTGCTGCCAGACAAATTGGTTTAATGTAATTTTCGGAGATATGCTCTGATTCTGCCAAGTCGGAAGAAATTGTGTTGAAGTCAAGAATTCAGGATTTTACCTGAATATGTTTTCCAGTTGTCTGAGCATTTTTAGGATTAGTGAACTCATCTTTTTGGTTAACAAACAGAAATCTGTCCCAGGAACATCCCCGCTGCTTAGTAATAAAGTTATGTAAGTTTGAGCACCTTAGTCACTACTTTGATTTATGAATTCCAGCCTAAAAATTGGTAAAAGTAATTAAATGTGCACATTTGGTACTTCTTTGCAGTACGATGCAGTGACAATACTAAGAAATGTTACTTTTTGGCGACAATGGAATTTCCATAGGTATTCAATGTCACCTTCTCTATATGATGCTTTCTCACCCTCTTTGTCACCTAATCATACACAATTTTCTCTCTATCTCTTGCTCTGACTATGTGAATAGCATCTGTTTGTATCTTTCCCAGTTGCCCAGACACACATGCACACCTCTGTCAAGCCGTAGAGCCTGCCTGACCTTTGGGTGGAATAACAGGACTGTCACATGTCTTTCTGTTCTAAAGAAATCATCACGTACATCCCCTCTTCGCAAGCACGCATGTCAGTGTGGACAAGAAAGATGACTTTGTCATGTGTTTTGTGTGTTTGATTCCCGGAAACATTTTTGCACCAGATACAGTTGGTATGTTTTCTAATGGGCCTTAAGCGCAGTGGGACTTCAGTTTGTTTTGTTTTTTTAATGTGTGTGTGCGTGTGTACGTGCGTGTGTGCGTGTGCGCGTGCGTATGCGCGTATATACCCTCAGCCGAAGGTTACCCTGCGTTTTGGTGACAGGTTTCAGAAAGCCTTCTAAACCCAGCAGCTTTTCCCAGCAGCTGGTGTTCTCTCCTTGGCCTTGATCACCATCACTGCCTCTTCTTTCCCCAGAGGCCCCTTTTTGCGATGTTTCTGTTTGCACAAAATAAATAACCATTGCAAAAATTTTCCTTTTTTTTTTTTTTTTGCAACATGCACACTCAATCATGATCTAAAAAAAAATGTTTTAAATAAAACTTTCCATCCATTTTTGCCCCTCTCTATAACTTACTCTGTGATTTCAGTGTTTAGCTAAAATAGATTTATTTTTCCTCATAGTCTAAAGCAGATGGTCAACTCACGGTTCTTTGCCGGTGAGTGTGTGGCTCTTTCATCCAATTAACTGAAAACATCGAAGTACGCCTTTTCCAATTACAAATAGTTCTCGTGTGAAACTCAGAGTTCAGATTTTCTTAAGTCGTAATCAAATGCATCACAACATCATGACCGCAACACCCCTCTAACTCACGCTGTTATACAGTTTAACACAACACCTGCCTGAGCAAGGTAATAACGGTGGAAGAATAAAGGAACGATGACAGAGGATAATAAATGATCAGAAATACAGAACTATTAGGTATAACTACGCTAACGTAGAAATAAAGTCCTGGGAAGTGATGTCCATAATCCTCTCCACTGTCCCCCTCCAACAGTGTTAACCGCACTCCACAGCTGTCACTACATTATATTTGGCAAGTTGGGCTAGTTAGAGCCTACAGTGGCAAGTAAGCAAAGGCTCAGGCACAGAGACACTTCAGATAGACCACATGGAGCAGGTATGTGAAGACGTTGGAGTTAATTGGTAGATTGGACCCAGACACAGACATACCTGCTAGGAGCAGCTCGGTAAAGTTCCAGCATCAATTACTATTTAATGAAACGTCAGCAACACACAAATGACAGCTCTTTCCAAACGGTGTGAGGTAGGCAATAGGCTACAAGCTCATTTTTGTCAAAAGTATTTGTCTTTGGAGCAGCAGAAACAACATTGTTCTCTATGAGCAGCCGGCTGTGACCAGAGTGCAGAGACCATCTGCAAATAACAAACAAAAGACAAATACCAGAACAATACTAATAATGTGACTGGTACTCACTGCAGTGTCACCAAAGTCACTTGATTTGACTGTGATATATGGTTTGTAGCATCTGTCTTCACTGTTGTAAAGGTTTTACAATTTGCAGACGGTCCCTGTGCATTTGCATGGGCTGAGGGGGAGAAATTATTCCTGTTAATGTTGTACAGCCACGCCTCGCCAACTGTTGTCTAACTTTTGTAATTCCATATGTATGATACATTATGTATGTATTTTCACTTTATGTCATTTTGTGTCTGAGAGCTGAGAGAGTTTATTTGTATGTTTAATTTGTATGATGTGGCCCTTTGTAATTCCACATAATGTTTGTGGCTTCTGGTCTCTGACTGGTTGGCCACCCCTGGTCTAGTGTGTGAGTGCATGTGGACTGAGCATGTGTATATATAAGGCATGTATATGTGAGCATAATGTCCCTTCATGCTTTGACTTCTGACGCGTGCTTGTACTCATAGTGTCTTCAAGAGGAACAAATGTTCTCAGATCAAGTGTAAATCCCAGAAAGCTTTTATGTCTGTACATGTTTAGTCAGGTATTTTGAACTGTGGATTTATGGATTATGCTCACACCCATAATTAAGCTTATCACTAACTTTAGGTCAATTATAAAATTCTAAATAAGATTGTAATTTGGATTCACATCAACATTTCTCAGCACTTACGATGTTTCATCAACATATCTTCCAGTCTCGCTGTGTTAAAAAAAAAACTGAATTAACTAAAAGAAATCAACATTTCATCCAAAATATGACTCTCACACAAAATACTTTGAGAAATGGATAAACACACTCACCCTCAGCCTGAAATGAAGTGCAGCTTAAGCTCAGTGTTCATCTAATAACACCTTGTAACCATAAAAGCCCTCACTGCTATTATGGCTATCGGTCACTTTGGGGACAGAGATTCCTTTTCAGGTCTATGCCTCACTTTTGTCCACATGCCTTAACTCTCTCTCTCTCGTGCTCTCTCTCTCTCTCTCTCTCTCTCTCTCTCTCTCTCTCTCTCTTCTCTCTCTCTCTCTCTCTCTCTCTCTCTCTCTCTCTCTCTCTCTCTCTTTCCTCTATGTTTTGGCTCACTTTGGGTTCAGTAGGTAGCTGCTTGGAGGAGCAGGCAGGGGGTCTGTTGTCAAATTGGCCGTTTCCACACTGTGTTCTGCTGTACCTGCTGACAGAGCTATCAGATAACTCCGCTCCATAGCGGCTTTCCCTGCTGTCACTGTGTGTGTGTGTGTGTGTGTGTGTGTGTGTGTGTGTGTGTGTGTGTGTGTGTGTGTGTGTGTGTGTGTGTGTGTGTGTGTGTGTGTGTGTGTGTGTGTGTGTGCCTCAATGTTCCTGAGGATTATAGGTTCTTTGGTGTGAGTGTTAATGTCAGTGTGATTTTAGAATGTGATGTGATTGATATGATGATTTAATCTCACCTGCTTTATAAATAAACACGCTCATGCACACAGGACCACTCATGCACACTCTACTTGAGAGTCTCTGTGCTGCAGCCGGCTGTAAACTGGCCAGAGTCCATAGCTCCCTCTGTTGGCTAGCCGTGAAGCACAAGCTCTCTTGCTTTCAGTCTTTTTCCCTTCTTTTTCTTTTCAGTAAAATGTAGCTCAGAATTGCATGCTACTAAAAGTTAATATAATTGTTTGCTTTCAATTTCAGTCACGCTTTAATTGTTCACTGTCATTCAATAAACACATTTTTATCCCAGTTTTATTAATTCACATGTCCTAATGGCAGAGCTAAAACAATTGTGTGTTTCAAAACATTTTATATACTTATATTGGTCAGCACTTGTCTGGTCTGCTGATCTGTGTGTGACTGGCACTCATGTCAATGAGTGGCCCGAGGTCAGCTGCCTAAGTGGCTGCCTCATGAATTTGTTAAAGACTTTTTTGACCAGCAGAGGCACACAGATGCACACCTACTCCCATACTTTGCAGTGAGTGAACTTTCTGTGGCCTATTGAGTGATGTGATTGATGAGAGTTGCAATGGATAATTCTTCCTCAGATGTCAACAGGCTGCCACCGCAGGGTCACGCCATGCCCACCTCCACTCTGACTTGTGCACATCGTTTCATACAATATAACAAGAATTTAGATGTCAGCAGTTGTGTGTTTAAAAGCAATCAGTGCAGCATACTAACTGAACTGTAGAAATGATGCCACGAGTTGAATATGCATGCCAAAACAAAAAATATGTTTGATGAAAAGGCTTTATTCTAATGGATTAGGTTGTTTTTTTTAATGCTGTGCTCCATGAGCTGGACAGTTTTGTACCACTTAAAAAAAAGACAAAGAAAAAAAGTGTTGCCCAAGAGCCAGCAAATACACATTGATGTGAACTGAACAAGTAATTTGTTATTGCATCTCGCTGTTTCTCGGCATGTGTTTAGAGGTGTGTGGATGGTCCAGTGATAGAGAGAAGTGGCCTAAAGGGGTCACTGTCAACATACACACAAACTGAAAGCCAATCAATAGCCTGGGTGGGTGGGGTGGGATTTGTTGTGATCAGTGACGAGGAGCAATGTAGAAAGAAATATAAGGTTGGTGTGGATTTAGGTAAAATGAGAGAAATGTGTAGTGTTATCTTGACTCAGAAGCTTCAAGACCATATGGTCCTTTTTGCATGTGCGCATGTTGTTGAATTTTAAAGACCACGGCTCTATTTATGGTTTTGTGTTCGTGATAGGAATTTAGTGTCTTACCATAACAATTCTTCAATTTTTACATAAAACACTAAAGGTTTGTAAGGCATTACACACCACACATAAACAGTGAGACTTCATTTTTAGATTTCATCCTCTATTTAACATATTTCTGCTTGCCCTAAAATCTTGCAATGTACTCAAATCTCTTTTGAAAGATGCTTTTACCAAATCTCTTCAAAATTTATAGCCAAATCACAAAAATAAACTCCCCAAGGTAATTGGTCACAGTCATCCTGCCAAGGCATTTCTTGCAGTGAATTCATCCATCTATCTTCTATACAAACTTGGCAGAACAGAGCAAAAACCAGGTAAAAGTCAGGGTTTACTCTGAACAGCTATTTAGTCCAACTTTGTGCCAACACGGCCACTTTAAGGCCAGTTATTGCCCAAAGAAGCACGTGTGGATTGTGAGAGAAAGATGGATGGAAAGCACCCAGGTACCAGGAGAACATACAAACTTCACCCATAAAAGCCTCTTCAGTCAGGAGGTTCACACGGCTAATTGCCGTAATTAGGGGTGACGGCGTTAACCACTGCAACACTGTGAAAAGCAAAGCATGACTATTTCGCATTTCTATTGTCACATTATCTATTTCTATTTTCACTATTTCATAGGATGGACTGAATTGGTAGCATTCACCTTGATTGTCCACATGACTTATTGTGGTAATTGTGTATTCAGTGCTGCTCAGTTAAAGATGTGTGTGAAAAACCAAGCCAATTTCTTTGCTGCAATTCTCTGCATTGAGGCTCTGTGTGATGTAATTTTCTGCTTTTAATGGTACATAATAAAGTCACTTTTTACAATTCATTAAATTTCCTCCTAACTTTTGAGGCAGTAAAATAATGAAATGGCCCCCCACAATCTGATTTCGTATTTTCAATATTAATGTATAAAAACAAAATAAATAAATCAAAAATAAATCAATGTTCCTGCATCCTGATATTTTTACCTGGATGCAGAGATAACAGATCTGTGAATGTGTGTGTTAGAGACAGAGGTTTTGGTAAAGGATTTGTTTGCCCAGTAGTGACGGCACCATTGATTCACACTCATCTTTGTCGATGTTTATAAGCCTCTGGATACATCATAACTCTGTGTGCGTGTGCGTGTGTGTGTGTGTGTGTGTGTGTGTGTGTGTGTGTGTGTGTGTGTGTGTGTGTGTGTGTGTGTGTGTGTGTGTGTGTGTGTGTGTGTGTGTGTGTGTGTGTGTGTGTGTACATGACTCTCATAGCACATATTGTTGAATCCAGCTTTCCCAGTAAAAATGTTTTTTCCATGCTAGATAGAAAATGTCTTTACAGCATATATTGTAAACTGTTGTTACACTTATGGTTATTTAAAAATTTTAAATATCATAATTTCATTCTCAGTAATTTGTGACAAATAGCACATAATGGGAAAAGACCCCCACATTTCTCCTGCTGGTTAACACCCACTGAAGGTCCCTGGCACCCATGAGGCTGGCACTTGAGAACCCTTTGAGAACCACTCGCTCAATGTGTGAATGCATTTATTGTTTGAAAAGATGTTAGACCAACTTTCAGTAGGCCGTTATAAGTGCCAGGTAATAACTAAGTAATTACCCCTTCACTTGCATTTTGAGCATGTGCCTGTAGTCCACCATGCTTAATAATGCAGCATACATAACTACAATGTGCCACATACAAAGAAGAAATGAAATGCTTGGTTTCTACCTTTAGTGTTCTAATAATATTAATTCTGCTGTTAACCAGTGGAAATGTTTCAAATTTGACTTGATGTAGAAGAAAAATGGAAAAGAGGCCATCATTGTCAAATGCACGAACACACACACACACACACACACACACACACACACACACACACACACACACACACACACACACACACACACACACAAGCGTCGTACACATGTACATCAAAGCAGAGATTGGTTTCAGGAAATGTTTCATTATCTGTTCCCCTCCAAAGCTGCTAATCACAACCACTCTCTTTCATCTTTGCATCCCCCTCTCCACCCCTCCACTTTCTTTCTCCATATCTCTCTCTTTAGTCCACACTCCTTTCTCCAGTTGGAAAGTCAAATGGAAAGGAGGAAAACATTAGTAAGAAAGAAAAGGAAAAGTGAGTGTGTGTATCATTGAGGCAAAGCAGATGTGATTTGCCCCGTAGGGCTCAAATTTTCTTTGAGAGGAAAGGCCGTTATTTCTCTCGGTCTCTCCTCAGATTCCCTTTTCTCCCCTCTCCTTGCTCTGTGAGCGGAGAGCTCAATCTGTTGGAGAATCCCTCTTGCACCGACGACACACGTTTCAGGGTGTTTGGAAATATTGGGAATATCCAGCCTGCTGGTGCAGAGATGCCGGGGAGCTCAGCAAGCAGCAGGGAAAGCCTTGTCCCAATCATTCCCAAATCATTCCACAACAAAGGACAACCGCCCTGGAATTGCTATAATCTCGCATTTTACTGCTGGGCTGCAATGGGCTCTGCTGCGTGCGTGTGTGTGTGTGTGTGTGTGTGTGTGTGTGTGTGTGTGTGTGTGTGTGTGTGTGTGTGTGTGTGTGTGTGTGTGTGTGTGTGTGTGTGTGTGTGTGTGTGTGTGTGTGTGTGTGTGTGTGTGTGTGTGTGTGTGTGTGTGCGCGTGCGCGTGCGTGTGTGTGTGCGCGCGCATTATTCAGTCCGATGATTTGGGGTCAAGCTTACACTTGTTCCTTTGATCTCGTAATTGTCTGGATTTTCTTTCGTCATGTTTTGTGTTTTCAAGGCCTTATTTCCTCCCTGGCAGGTGCTTCAAAATGTGGATGAACTCAAATCTTTTCCTTGTGCAAGAAAGATTATTGGTTTAGAAAATTAAACGTCGTTTGAAAGTGAAAGGAAAACATGTTTTTGTTTCCACATTGTCCTTTAATTTTTTTTTTGCTGTGGAAACAGTTTTCCTCTGCAGCTCTGTGATGAGATCAGTGAGGAGGGACTTCAGAGAGGTCAGGAGATTAAAACAGAGAAAAGAAAGAGGGGAAGCGTGCAGGTTGTGTTGCTTTCAACCTTTCCCTCACCTGTGTCTTTCTCCTCTCCGCTACCCTCCTTTTCTTCATCACTCCTTCTGTCTTCCCCTCTGTGCTCTTTGTCTGATCCCTCCCTCTCCACCTGCTCTTCTCTCTCTCTCCTGCTCTCCCTCCTCGTCCCCTCCTCTTTCTCCGCCCCTCCCTGCAGCCATTGGTCAAACATCCACCAATTGCAGCACCACCGGGACCTGAGGGACTGTATATGCAAAGCACTGCTTAATATTCATGAGCTGCTATCGGGGCTTTAAGTCGTTGATTAGGACAGCAGCACAGCTTTCCGTCCCAACTGCCTCGCTGGCTGGCTGTTTGTGTGTCTATAGCCCCCCTCTCCCCTGCTCTCACATACACACTGCAAACACACGGTCCCTCACATCTACGCACACGCAGAGCTGATCAGTGCAGGCAGCGCAGAGCCTGGTAATTGTATTGCTCCCACCAAGTGGAAGGAAGGACCAAGAGAGAGGAAGACCAGAGAAAGAAGAGGAGGAGAGAGAGGAGACATATAAAAACTTTGCTTTTTTTGATTTTTCTTGCATTTCCCGGAGGAAGTTGACATGGCAATGACCCGGTATCGCCGATGGATTTGGTAGGACGCCCGCTATCCGAGTGTTTTTTAATGCACTCTGAACAAGAGTAGGTAAATTTTACCATTTAATCCTATCCTTTTATCCATCATCCAACTTGTCATTTCCATTGTCTTTCACTGTCAGTGAGTGTGTGTGAGTGACTTTGTGTGCCTGAGTGTGTCAGTGAGTGAGTGAGTGAGTGAATGAGTGTGCTGGTATGCAGCGGAGGTGGCCGGCACCATGTCAAGGTTGTTCCTGCTGTCAGGTAGCACGCGTTCACTGTCTGTCTGTGTGTGTGTGTGTGTGTGTGTGTGTGTGTGTGTGTGTGTGTGTGTGTGTGTGTGTGTGTGTGTGTGTGTGTGTGTGTGTGTGTGTGTGTGTGTGTGTGTACCTGCAGTATCCGGACAACAGCTTTTACTCAGTGGGCAGAGGAGCGGAATATCTGTCCCTCCACCTGGCACACTTACACACACCTGCACATACTTCAACACATCCATATTTATAACATCCAGACACAGTTTCTCCTTCACTTTGTTGTATGTTTTTTAAACATTGTTATACTTTTAGTCAAACTGTCCGCAGTACAACAAAACAGCAACTCACTCAGGACGTTTGTGCATGCGTGTACTTCTTGTGTGTGTTTGTGCATGTGCATGTGTGCTTTGAGTGCGTGTTCGTCCAAGCAGAGAATTGGCGAAGTAACAGGGCATTGAGGTTACAGGAATAACGTAGAGAGACGGGAGGAGAAGGGCCCATAAGAGAGGAGGGAGGAGGACAGGGGGAGAGCAGCGCTCTTAAATGCCAGAGGAGGTAGAATTTCAGACGGGCGGCTCAGCGTGTGGCCCCGCACAGGAATTAGAGACAGTTACACACACAGTCTCACTCACACACACACACACACACACACACACACACACACACTCACACACACACACACACACACACACACACTCGCACACACTCACACACACACAAACAAGTGAAAGCTGCTCCTTTCGCCAGCGCTTTGCTCTTTTAGGTGAAAGACGGTCTTTAAAAGCAGATTAAGTGTTTGGCGAAGCAGACAGCAGCAACTCTATATGTGTACAATTTCAAAGTCAAGCACAAATTAGTGAGTTGGATGGCATTTATAAAGTTTAATAACATCCACACAGTTTGAGATTCCTCAAGAAAAACGAGATGCCTGAAGTGTGTTATTCAGTGAGTTTTCGGCATTCCTTTAGCATGCAGGTGTGAATTGTTTGAAGGCTCTGCTACGGTTCTGTTTGCTTTGATCAAAATTTACAGTGAATAAATATGTATATACATTTAAAAACGATACGTATAGAGGGATCTGGTTCCAAGAAGTGGTGGCTTTAAAGTGAATACATTTGAAATGACTTAAATGAAATCAAAGCTACACCTTTGAGTGTCTTTACAAAGAAGAGTCAGTGGTGGAGAGCAGAGAAGACA
>NC_137636.1:19436676-19481676 GCF_963383615.2 Lipophrys pholis | reverse complement strand
TTTTAACATTAACCAACTCGTGAATGAAAAGTGATGTGGACATTTTTAAATCTCACGTAGTAATTTCAAACCTTTTCGAGATGCAGCGCTGCTTTTTCAAGTCATAAGAAGCTCCTCCATTAGCATATGCTGCTCTTTTTTTCTTATTTTTTTTTAATATTCTACGATTTATTGCTATAACCTGCAACACATAAGCATCCTTTCCACACCGACCACTGACACTGTTTAACATTTTTGTCTCTCAAACAGTATGATTGTTTATTTATGTAGTGTAAACTAATAAAAGCATTATTAGAATAAGAAAAAGGTACTTCTTGCCCTCGGGGGGGTGCGTTCCTCTGCGCAGCTGATTCACACTTTTCTTCACAGATAATTCATTTTCCCTTTATCCCTCTCTTCCCTCACCACACACACACTCTTCTCCCGCTCCACACGCCCCTCCCTCGTGGAGCTGTCACCTTTCTGCACCCGCTCAGTCCCTATTAAGGCCGACAGCCCATCTGCCGCCTGCCCCGCTAACAGCTCCCGTCGCTAACGCTAACGTGCACACACATCCACATACACCCAGACACACACAGGGCGACTTCCAAACCCCACCTGCCCCGACGCACACGCAAACCTATGCGCAGAAACACACACACACAGACACACACACGCACACACGCACTTGTAAATGTTGTGAATATGTTAATCTCATCAGTATTAGTGATTAGCTAACAATCAATTTGCTGTCTCCAGGACGCGTAGACTATAATAGGCCTCTGCTAGTTATAAATGCATTGAAATCAGATGTTTTTAGCCTTTTTTAGTTTTTGTCTTGTATTAAAGGATCGTAAATGAAACGAATGAAACGAATGAAATGAAGAAGTCAGAAAAATGTAAACAGTTGGAACCGAATTAAACAAATTGGCTGTGGTGAGTATTTTTTAGATGTTTTACTGGAGGAGACGAAGCGTGTTGGAAGATTTTTGCCATAACCCAACAAACATGTTTGCGTCATGGTCGGTGTTTTCGATTAACTGCCTGTTCATGTAACTACAGTATATTTATGCACATTGCTGCAATCATATTGAATGTGTGACTGTAAGACACCACACTGCCCTGACTAGAGGGGTAATTAGGTAGGGCAGTTGCAACCCTTTGTGTGTATCTGTGTGTGCTGTGGCATTTGCTCCCTTCAGGGATAGGTGCGTTTTGCATTAGCAAGAATGGCAACTGTCTCATCAATCACTGCATCACCATGTCTCACACGCACACACACACACACACACACACGCTCGCTCGCACGCACGCACACACGCACACACACACACACACACACACACACACACACACACACACACACACACACACACACACACACACACACACACACACACACACCACACACACACACACACACAAACTGTGTCATGGTCATTCTGTTCACAGATGGGCCAGCAACACATGAGCGAGTCGGTGAGCATCAGAAAGACACCCATGATCTCACTACTTTTACACACACACAGACACGACAATGAGCGTCTGTGTGTGTGTGTGTGTGTGTGTGTGTGTGTGTGTGTGTGTGTGTGTGTGTGTGTGTGTGTGTGTGTGTGTGTGTGTGTGTGTGTGTGTGTGTGTGTGTGTGTGTGTGTGTGTGTGTGTGTGTGTGTGTGTGTGTGTGTGTGTGTGTGTGTGTGTGTGTGTGTGTGTGTGTGTGTGCACTGGTGTTGTTTACATGTACTGACAGGAGCTTGAAAAAGGCTACCTAGAGTCACATAAGTTAATAGTCTTCTGTTTTAATCTCTCCTTTTATTTTATATGCATGAATAAATATATATTTTAGTAGATTTTTTTTATGGCCGTTTTCTCACAGAGTTTTGAATGGTTGAAACGAAACATTCATCATACCAATCTCTTTCACCTGTCCAATTTGTATTTTACACATATTTAGTACTGTAATAATACTTGGTGTGCATTGCGCTCCTCAAAATTTTCAGCCATTAAATATTATACCAGAGGCTGCTTGTAATGCCTGATTTAAATGATTATCTGCTGATTTTTAAGATGCCTTTTAGCCTCATTTTAATCCCTGGAATGAATTAAGATCTCCAAAAACATGAGCTCCCCGAAGTTATTAAATAATGAAACACAATCACCCTTTGTAATTCATAACAGTTTTGCCCAAGCGGATATATTTCACTATTCAGGAAAAGCAATTGTTGTAGTAATTTATCCCTGAACTTTTTAAACTGTACTTCTTCAAAGTGCGGGTTTATTGGAATTTCGATGTAAAGGTAAAAAAAAAAAAAAAAAACAGCATGTATTACCAGCTATGACTTCACTTTGTAATGTTAGGTGATGAGGGAATGTCCCATTCACTTGACAGTGCGTATGCACTGACTTGAAAGAACTGAAGGGAAAGGAGATTCACACTAACTATACCGTGTGCACATGGTACTGGATGCGCCTTAGTCCGGTGTGACACCAGGACACTCCCCAATAAAAAGCAGCAGTATTAAGTGTTGCCTGTCTATATAGCATTGTGACACCGCAACCAAAGCCAATAAGTGTCTGAGGCAGCAGCAGCAGCAGAAAGATATTGATTCCTCCTATTCACCAGAGTGGAACTAAAACCTACATATTACACACCCTGGCCCTCGAGCTCTCACTGAGCCAGCCCAGCCTCGTGGATGGAGGCAAGGATGACTGTCAGAGAAGTCATTGGTCCGTCTCCCTGTCTGTCTTCTTCGTGCTCGCTTATACAAGAACCCACAGCGGGACATCAACCCACAGATATGTGTGATGGTTGTTTGTAGGTCAAACAAACAGGTCTACCAGTTCATTCCAACCTTCTGTTGTTCAGTGCTGTGGAGCAAATAACACCCAAAACGCCACCATACAAAGGTGAATAAAACAAATAAAACCAGTCCTTCATTAAAAGCTACGTAGGCTTGCGGTGTCACAGGATTTGTACTCTGCTACATAAAAGATTTTTGTCAGATTGCTAAATTGCATCACTAACCAATGCAAACTAATTCCTCTTTATGGAGTCCTGTCCGTTACCGTCATTTCTCTTTATTTTTGAAAGAAACAATGCATCTATTTCGCGCCCTCATGAGGTTTCCAGTATTTGCCACCAGCGCCGCTCTATTCTTCTTACTAGTTTTGTTTGAAGGCCCAGTCAGTTTCATTACCCAGGCCTGCCCTCCCCTCTCTCCGTGACCTTAGCTGGCCTTGTATTTTTTTAGTCACTTCATGTTATTTAACTAATTTATTTTCTTTTGCTGTGGTTGATTTTGATGCTGTTGCCCGCAGTGACCTTATCCATCCGGCGACAGCTCTTCCCCTGACAATGGCGCTCTTTTTGATTGACAGATAGCGGTCCCTCCTCTGGTGCATTTACTTTTATGTTCCCCCCGCTCTCAATGCCTTTTCTGAGACTAACACTGGTGAAGCCCGTGTGACGTGTAACACAGCCAGAATGTGCTTCAGGTAGGAGTCTGACGCACTGATGCGTGTGTGCACCGACAGATGTATTTGAGAAGAATATTTTTTACACAGTCCACCACTTAAGTGTCCAGTACCTGGTAGAAATGACAGCACGTCTTGCGTGTGTCTGTCTGTGTGTCTGTCTGTGTGTCTGTCGGTGGTGAAGGCAGCGCTCTCGGCGAGTTGGTCTGTTTTTTGTGTGTATTTGAACGTGCAGCCCTGTCTGTCAAAACTGTTCTCCGCATAGCCACTCTTGTATTATAACATTTGCTCAACTGCCCCATTGTCTTTATTACTGACTTAGAGGCAAGCGTGTGTGTGTGTGTGTGTGTGTGTGTGTGTGTGTGTGTGTGTGTGTGTGTGTGTGTGTGTGTGTGTGTGTGTGTGTGCGTGTGTGCGTGTGTGCGTGTGCGCGTGTGTGTGTGCGTGTTTCATTAACATTGACGACGTCACTTCATTAAAATCCTTCATCAAAACAGACTTTCTGTTTTTCTCTTGTTAACTTCAACATGCATGAATTCAATTGAAATATGTTGTTAGTTTACTGGTAGGTTTTATTCTTCATTTCTAATGAGAAATAAAGATGCTAAGAAAATACAAAGGAATGATGCTGGGTTAAACCTTTTTTTCTGGATTTAGTTTATGGTCAACATTTTGACTTTTTCTAGTTCATTTAGTTTTCATGACCAATTTACATCAGCTTCTCCTTGTTTGTATATATTAGAATTGTGTTTTAACTTGAGCGATTGTGATGAAAGATGCCAATTGATCAGACTGCCCTTTCTTTTTCTGGCTTCACCCCGGCCTGCAGAATGAACTTATCGAAGGGGCCTTTGGTGAACAGCAGCAGTGAAGATAACTCCAAGTCGTCTTATGGTAAATGCGGCGCTGGCGCCTGGAGAATGCACCAGAGCTACGATCCGCTGGAGGCCAACCACATGAGAGACGCACATGCCCTCTACAACCCCAGGTGAGACTAAATTAATACAAGTTTTACTGCAAAAACACAAAAGTAGCCAGAGGAAAAAAAAAAATACCTAAAGGAAAGAGACTGTTAGTAATTTGAATTTGTTGCATCTTATTTTATACAAAACATTTTACCTTTAAAAATGTAAGATGGAAGAAAAGTAAATCGTAGCATTTTGAGACAAGGTCCCCTCAGGCAGTGTCGTGGACAAACGGTCCCGATAGGCATGTGTTTCTTTTTTTCTTGTGCGTTTATTATGCTACTTTTTCTTCTTTTATTTAAATGCAGTTTAAATACAGTGTTACATTTTATAGCCGTTTTTTTATGATACCCTCTCAGTTATATCCAGTCGTCCTTAATAATCACCAGTGAGAAGAGGTTTGCCATCTTTAGCTTCCTCTGTCTGTTTCACACTCGACAAACATTTTATATTCTACTCTAAACGCATTAAAAAGACAAATATTATAATAATATGGTCTATTTAAAACCTTTAATTTAGGTTTTTCAGGAGTGTGTGTCTTTTTATACTTTTACACTTTTGTATGTACACACACACACACACACACACACACACTGGTTTTATTCAGGCATTTTTAGTGCATGAACTGTAAATATATTGTTTGTTTTATGTTAAAACAATATGTGGAAAGCTTTATTATTGCACAGCCTATTAGACTATTGATTAGTGCATTGTTAGCCTTTAGTTTAGTGTGTGTGTGTGTGTGTGTGTGTGTGTGTGTGTGTGTGTGTGTGTGTGTGTGTGTGTGTGTGTGTGTGTGTGTGTGTGTGTGTGTGTGTGTGTGTGTGTGTACGCGCGCACACACACATTTCTCAGCACATTGTAGACTGGAAAGTCTTAGTCCAATAGGATTTCAGGGTTAGTCTGGGTCAAGCCAATTAGAGGCCTGGCAAGCCATTCTCACGCAGACTCTCAGCCAATCACCAAGAGAAGAGTTACTAGCTGTGTGCGCGTGTGTGTGTGTGTGTGTGTGTGTGTGTGTGTGTGTGTGTGTGTGTGTGTGTGTGTGTGTGTGTGTGTGTGTGTGTGTGTGTGTGTGTGTGTGTGTGTGTGTGTGTGTGTGTGTGTGTGCGCGCTTGCGTGTATGTTGGCAGACAGTGAAGTCTGGTGATGAGAGGTGTAGAGGTTTGCCAGGGGCAAGGGAGTCACGCCATGGCTTGGAGTCACACACCACATTCGCACACGCAGTTACAGACACACACTAGTCTCCCTAGTGGGGAGAGCGTTATTTCCGCTGCATTGGTTCAAGTATTTGGACCAAGTTGAAACAAACTGCAATTGATATTGTTATTGTGAATTCAACTGCCAAAACTGCGGCAAGCCTCGGACATGACACACCAGTATTTCCCAGTGGGAAGATAATAACAACAATTACAATATCTGCTTGAGTTCCAAACTTTCTCTCAGGGCTACAACTGAACTAAAGCAGCAAATTAATTTGTTTTGTCGTTAATCATTACAGAAGGTTTGCCTCAGTTCGTATTTCTCATGAAGGCTGCGGTACGGTATTTTTTATCCAATACAGCTCTAATTGTGTTTTTTTTCTGGTATAGATGCAACCCAGTAAAACCTCATGACAACTACAACTTCTAGGATGCTGAAATGCTAAATTATTGAAACAAAGCTAAATATATCTGTTCATACATATGTGTTTTGTTTTACAACAAAGCAAAATGTCACGAGTTACAGAAACAGAAAAATGACCTGTTATCAAATACGGAAGAAATGTTCAGAGTTGAAAGAAAGATGTAAAAACTCCCCTGAGCTCAACTCTGCCTCAGCATATTAACATTACAAAACTTTCAGACACACACTGTGAAAGGAATGCTACAATATAACAATACTTTCTCAGGTTATCTGACCTACACTGATACGATTTGGTGTGTACTTCCTTTCACTAAATAATATTCTATATGTGATAAAAAAAAACATACAATAAGTACATTAGCTTTTTCCACTAAGAGTGACATCACCTTTCATCACATAAAGTTCTCATAAAAATCCACCAAAAATTGTAATTGTTTTATATAAAAGGCATATCAAATACTTCAATTTTCTCTGCTCATATCAAAACTTTTTTTTTTTCCACTGTGAAAGAATTCTTAATGTGTTTTTGGGGATCTGCAGTTTTCATTGGACAGCAACAATATTATTCCTCTTTTTATTTAGGCCATCAAACCATGGGAATGTGATTAATGTCAGACAGCATGGGTGTGCTTGAACACACAAACACACACACACACACACACACACACACACACACACACACACACACACACACACACACAAACACTTTGCTGTAAACTGAGCCCAATGTAATCATAATGATAAAGCAGATTGCCTTAACACACAGATGGGCCTCCCAACAGCTCCGTGTGTGTGTGTGTGTGTGTGTGTGTGTGTGTGTGTGTGTGTGTGTGTGTGTGTGTGTGTGTGTGTGTGTGTGTGTGTGTGTGTGTGTGTGTGTGTGTGTGTGTGTGTGTGTGTGTGCTTATGCGCACGCGAAGTGTGGACAACGCTGATTGGATTGCAGATTTATAGAAGAGGATTACTGCAGGAGCAGAGAGAGAGGAAGAGAGAGAGAGGGGGTGGTGGGGAGTGGGGGGTGTAGGGGGGAGTAGGGGGGTTCAGACACTCACCTCTCATTAACTTCCACCCCATTCACCTCGGCTTGCCTTATTTGCAATCACAGACAAACACACACACACTCATAAACAGACCACAGTGAGAATCTGGGGTAAACACAACACCTCATTTTTTTTTGAAGCAGGTTCATTTTATTATCTAAGTAAATGGCCGACACAACATTAAAATGATTGTTCATGGTTTTTTTTTGTCATTAATTTTAAAGATGACAAGGTTTTATGAAAGTTTAGGAACAATCCCAAAATCATCTGGAAGTGAAAAGTGGATTATACACGTTGTTGCTGCTGAGATTATGGGTGGAACGTTTCTTAATGGTGATGGATTACATGATAACAAACCCTTTTAAAAACCTGTTTGTTGCAGTGTATACACTAGTGTTACTTTTACCAATTTATAATTTCGAATTACGGAAAGAAGTGAAAGAGACGGAACAAGGACGGGGAAATGAAAAGGAAAAAAGTTCAATACGTGGCTTATAAAGGATTAATAACTTGAAACAGACCGTCTCAAACACTGAAACAAGGATGGAGGATCTGGACAAAGAATGGAAAACAAATAAAAAGGTTGAAGCAAGCAAAGACAAACAAACAGACAGAGATGGGCAGAGGCATTGGGCACTCCAGCAAACCTGATTATGACTGGATGTGAATTAGATTCCCTAACAGATGGTCCAGGAGTGAGGCTGTAAGGTGCATCAGCCAGCAGTGCGGGGAGTTAGAGGGAGAGGAAGGAGGGCATGGGGGAGAGAGTGGGAGGACCCGGCCAGGCGGCTGAGGAGACGGATGTCAACAGCAGCTTGTGGCAGGTCAAAATGTGCAATTCTAGAATGAGTTTACATTGGGTGGAATCTTTCTTCCACGCTATTATTAAATATATGTGACAACTATGGTAGTGTGTTTTAAGGCCATGCTATCTCTTTTCAAGCAATAGTATGACAATTACAAATAATAGAATCAGAATAGTAACAAGCTGGTTGATGTACCTGTATTTTTACACACATCTGTAATATTTATATTATGAAATCTGACTTTGTTGGATATTGAATTTAAAATTGAAAGGTAAGCAGTGGATGACACCTGCTTAGGATGGATTTTCTCCATTTTTACAGCTGCTGTGCATTATTGTACATACTCTGGCTCTGCTTCTTGCCCTCTCCCTGTGATGGATAGGTGTAAATCATCACAATCCTGTAGTGACAGCCCAATTTCCCCAAATCTGATCTGCTTAAAGAATGCAGCTCTGATGCTCTGTTCGCTTCTGTCTCCTTCCTCTCCTCTCTCCTCCTCTTCCCTCTTCTACCTTCTTCTGCCGAATTTGTTTCCCCACTTTGTTTTATTTTTCTCCCCATTCTCTGTGATAAAGTACCATTTTATGTCCACATACAATAGCTCTCCTTCTTTGGCTCTCATCTTAAAGAAGTCTCTCTTTTGCAGCAATGTGCTCTTTTTTTGCTTGACTTCGTGTCGCTTCCTCTTGTTCTCCCCTCCCCTCTCTCTCTCTCTCTCTCTCTCTCTCTCTCTCTCTCGCTTTCTCTCTCGCTCTCTATTTCTGCCTCCCTCCCATGTCACATCTGAAAGCCCTGTCATATTTACTAGAGTGGAAATCCTCTTTCACCATCTGTTTAATAAAATGTGCTTTTAATCCGATGGGGGATATTTTGTTTTTTTAAACACTTTTTATTATACTCCGGCACAATTTCATTTGATACAGCATCTATCCCAGGTCCTTGTCCATGACTGGAAGGGAGAGAAAGCAGGAGAGCTGTACATTTCATGTGTGCACAAATGTCTGAGTGTGTGCATAAGCATGTTTGAGTGTGTTACAATGCATGCAATTCGGTGACTACAGCAAGTGTCAGTGAGTGTTTAAAAGGGCTGTTGCACTCTTAATGTTCAGTGATAACACTGCTAATCCACACACACACACACACACACACACAGAGAGAGACAGAAAGAGAGCGAGATAGAGAGAGAGAGAGAGAGAGAGAGAGAGAGAGAGAGAGAGAGAGAGAGAGAGAGAGAGAGAGAGAGAGAGAGAGAGAGAACACTGACCTTGATCAATGACCTTTCTTTTATAACGAAAGCCAGCCAACACTTTGTATCCCATACACAAGGCATGTACAAAATCCCACCTCAGAGCCAATCATGGCCCAAGATCTCATTTTATGTTGCCCACATACACTGTTCTAAAATGTTATTCTGTTTGGAATAAACTGAATAAACAATTGCAACATACAAATCCTGTTTTTAACTCATGTTGGCAGCCTGATTGTGTCACATACAACTATATATTTGTATTTCATTGTCTGCCTCATTTTAAATTCTTTGTGATTTCCCAACACGAAGATGGACAATATTAAGCTCTGGCTAGTCAATTAGTCAATCGGATTCATTATGAAAATAATTTAAAAAAAAAGAGAGTCGGGTTTGTGACCAGAACTTCCAGGTTGTTGATGCTTTATCACTGAGCAAGGCCCTTAGCCCAGAATATAAGGAATGGGCAACTTTGAATCAGGGCAGCAAAGCATCTACCACAGGTATTCATGAGAATCATGGGAACTAATTATGGTAACTACTTTAATACTAGTAGTTCTCTAATTTTAATCAATATGTAAGCATTTGATTTTTTTTTTTTTACTTTAAAAAAATACAGTAATCCAGTAATTCCAATTTATTATTTGAATTGGTTTTAATGTGCATGAAATGGCCTTCAATCCTACCCTGTCCCATGAAATAAATATTGTATACATTTTTTTAAATTGTCTCATGGGCCACAGGGTACAGGGAAGAGGGCAGCCCCTAAATCCTGCCCTGGCACCGCACAGTGGATGCCCACTGCCCCTTAGGAATGCATGAGAAAATATTCCCCGTACTGTGTATGTGATCAAATATTCCAAAATGGATCAGTAATTTGCCACATTGATCATTTTCTGCAAATAGGTTTTCTAATAGATGCATCTATTCTGTAAATTAATTCATGTGCAATTCATACTAAATACCAAGGGTCACTGCATTTACTAATATGCAATTCAAACAGCCAAAATCACTAAATAAAAGTGTAACAGGAAAGTCAATTGGTACTACTATAAGTAATTAATATATTTCATCTTGTTTGCAGAAGGTATCTGTTAACTGATATGAAGTTGAGCTCTTTCTGAGACGTGAAACCTTCTTCTTACAGTAGACAACCACCCTTGCAAACGCAATGAAACACACCACAGATAAAGGAGACATAAGGAAAGAGAGGGCCAAAAAGAGAGGTGAAGAAAGAGAGGGAGACATGGTGACAAAGATAGTGCCTGGCAGCAACACACTTATCAGCAGCCGCTCCGCAGAAAATGACCTAAATCATCAAGATTCCCATCTGACACACACATGCAGACGCACACACTTCGAGCATGTTAGCACTGCACTGCCTCACATTTTTGCCCTCAACATGTTCACTCTCTTCATATCTCTCCACTGAAATAACAATATGAACACAGCTGGACTCTCAGATCTGAAACATGCTTTCACACAATCCACAGAGGGGAGAGACCAAAAGGGGATCCAGTCAGACTTTAGAAGTGAAATTGGAACAAACAAGAAAGACAGCAAAGAGGAGAAGGCCTTATTAAGAGCACTGTGATGATTGAAGACACATAAAGCGTATTGATATCATCACACTCAACATGCTGTTTCTCAATAGATTGTAGTTTGAAAAGCACAAAATTCTTTATCAATAGTGTTTGGCTGAGATTGCCCTGCATGTGCCACCTCCTGCTGTCTATCCATTCACATCCATAATACGCATGTGTGTATTGTCTGCATGTCAGTGTGGGTCTCTGTGTTTGTGTGAACTTTTTCCAACCCAACAGAACAGCTTTAGCCCCTCTGCTGTGTCTCCGTGAGTCTCATCCACTTCATTTCACACCTGTGTGTTTGCGAGCCGTAATGCGTGTAGTGTGTCTCCTGCGTTAAGATTCATACCTAGAAGGAGTCATCATGTCTAAACACAGTCACAGACACATGCACTTAGGAATATAGACACACACACTCGCATTTCCTTTCCTCTGCCAGTCTTTACAGCCCAACAGCCCATTGGGCAGAATGTGTTTTAGCCATTATCACATTGATTGTATGTAATCAGGGGTTTATTCTGCAGCCAATGAAGTGAATTACAGGTTTCCTGCCCGACTAACACTGTAACAATTGATCTGCTCCCCGGTGTGTTTGTGTTTGAGTGGAGTGTAAGGTAGTGTGTGTGTGTGTGTGTGTGTGTGTGTGTGTGTGTGTGTGTGTGTGTGTGTGTGTGTGTGTGTGTGTGTGTGTGTGTGTGTGTGTGAGAGAGAGAGAGAGAGAGAGAGAGAGAGAGAGAGAGAGAGAGAGAGAGAGAGAGAGAGAGAGAGAGAGAGAGAGAGAGAGAGAGAGAGAGAGAGAGAGAGACAAGCTTTGGCTGTACAAGCAGGGAAAGAAGCGATGATAGAGGGTGTTTGTGAGTGAGGAGTAGAAACCAAGGCAGAGCGAGTGCGACGGAGAGGGATTGAGACCCAGAGCGAACAGGAGAGAGAGGGCGAGAGAGTTCTCAGTAGGAGGGAGAGTGGTTTAGATTGACTGTCGCTGCTGGAGTTTTTATTTTTTATTTTATTCATTTTTGTCCCTGAAAACTACTATAATCATCCACACACACTGTGGTTCTGTGGAGCTAAACTCACCCACTCACACAAACCCGGACCCACAGTGTGCGGAAACAACAAGACTTTATTTTCTCGTCTCCTGAGCTTCACTTCTCTACCTTTAAAGTCATTTGAGGGTAGAGAAGAGGAACACATAAAAACACAAGTTTAAGGCACTCGGCTTGTTGTGTACGTGTGTTCTTGCTGTAACGCGCTAACTGGAGTAAAACGCCTCCTTACAAATGGAAATGTTTAGCTATCGAGTCAAGCTTACTATGTTTCTTTTTTTTTGTACACACTTGTACTGTATCAAACCAACAAACCGACAAATGGTTCAACAGCTCTCCACTGATAGCTGTGTGTTTAAAATGGAGAGAGAAAAAGAGCAAAGAAAGACAAACAAATAGGGGAGTGTGAGGGCTGAAAAAGCAATTCAGTCTATTGATGAAATCACTCTATTCATTTGACTATGGAAATGTAAATGCATTTTGCCTCTATTTCCCCTCCTCACACCATTCTTTAATTCAATGTATTTTCTTTTATGTCTTCCATCCCTCCTTCACGTTCTCTCCCTCCCAAAGCATTGCTGGTATCATCTAGATAGAATTGTGTAAGGTTTTCTCTCTCTCTCTTTTTTTTTTTTTTTCTTTTTGCTTATTGGACTGTGTGTTCTTATCAGCATTGAGAGCACAATGCTCGGTGTGATGGAAAGGTATTAGCCAACCCGTGGTAGCTACATTGTCAGCACTTCTCCCTCCGCTGTCTCTATTGCTACAACTTCTGCTTCCTCGGTTTTTTGCACTCTCTGCTTATTCTTCTCATTTTTAGCACTGTTTTCTACAAGAATTAGTGAGCATTGTTATTTTAATCTTGCAGCCTCTTATGTTTGGAAGCAGGTTGGCAAATTTTGTTTGTGACGTCCATAATGATGATCATATATTTCCAATTTTATGATCAAATGTAAACCCTATAAGGTCACATCTTAACTGCATTTTTACTGTATGTCACGTTTTCTCACATCATTTAACGTCATACATTTACAGTGTAAGCAGTCTTCTCGGCTCTTATATTCTGCCATGGGTGAAAACAATTTGGAGTTGTTTGAGGATCAGTTTGTGTTTATGGCTGCCATCTAGCGAGGTGGTTGAACAGGTTGAACAATGATTGTATATAATGAGAGAGTGCAAGAGCACACAGAAACACAGACTGGGGGAGCACGCGCACACACACACACACACACACACACACACACACACACACACGTCAGAGAGTAGTTGCTCTAATACGATGATTGTATGTTTGTCCCTGCCAGTTGTCAGGCCACTACATCAGCCCCCCGCTCTAATGACAGCTTGTCCTTCTAAAGTGGCCCACCTTCTCTGAAAACGCACAGAAAAAAAGCTTCTTTATCTTTCGTTCAGACACGTCATTCTGGTCTCTCTCTCTCTCTCTCTCTCTCTCTCTCTCTCTCTCTCTCTCTCTCTCTCTCTCTCGCTCTCGCTCTCGCTCTCGCTCTCTCTCTCTCTCTCAACGCCTCAACATATTTATCTCCTTCATGAGTCACTGTGCTTTTCTTCATGAAGTTCAAAATGAACAGAAGAAATATAAATGGCGAGACAGTTCAATTGACAGGGTTTGACTCCGAAATGGAGACGAGGATGACTGACAATCTTAGTGTATGTGCCTGCTTCTAAAGATTTGATGGCGGCAGGAACTGAACTGCCAAGTTTGTCAACTTGATGTCACAAACACAAAATGAATGGTCAAGTACACCAATCCTAAGATATAAACCGAGTATCGGTCCTTTACGTCACAGTATGAGTCACTGTAATGATGGATTGACTTTTTGAATAATTCCCTGAATTTAGTAAAACAGACAGGAATACTTTTTTTAAAGCATTTATTTTATTATTGTGGCATAAAACGGAAGCAGACATTTTTGTCCTTAATCATATTTTGTTAACCCGGTTTTGTTAAATTGTTGATGATTAACTTGAGTCCAACAAAAGTCATCTTTTTTTTTATTCTGTAGTTTTATGTGGTTTTCCACTCAAGCACATCTAAATGTAGAAAATGAATGTTCATAACTATTTTTCTGAAACAGAATTAGGCAAACAGGTAAAATCCTGATTTGTGTTTCTTTGTGATCATTTCGTAACACACACTCACATCGTTGTCGCCCTCAAGTTAAATGAATGGAAACACACTAAAGCCGTTTACACGTCACGTAAATATGCTTAAACACCTAAAAATATAAAGAAATGACAGAACAGAGAGCAAATCCCTTCTTTCTCTTCACACTCATCTGAAGAGCAGACAGGCACAATAAGACTGCTCTTTCAGCACTGAGCTGTCGCTACATAGCTCCGTAATTATACTGATAACATACATACATAAATGCATTCAACCTCTCACTCGACTCTGCGCAGTGGCTGTGATTTCTTAATCTTCTTTCCTCTACTCCTCTCCTCTGCACGCATGTCTTCCTTTTTTATTCTTTTTATTCCTCCCCCTCCGACTGCCATTATTTTTCATTTATAAGCAGAGCGAGGGGGAACGAGAGAGCATTGAGAAAGATATAGGAGAGAGAGGAAAAGACACGATAGAGGAGAAGAGGCCGCGATTGGAGAGTGGAAAGATAGATGAGAATTTGAGAGAGAAGGAGAAAAAAAAAAAGCGCCTGAGATCTTTTGGCACTTAAACTCTTTCACTTAATGGTACTCAGAGGGATTGACGGTCGAAAGGAGGGGCCACAAAAGAGCATAAAGAGTGAAAAAGGAGAGATTAAATCATCACCATCACATCATCTACTTAAATGGGTCTTCTCTCTTTTTCTGTCACCACTGTGTTTTCTCCCTCTGCTAGAACATAGACAACCCCATGTGATGTCGTTTCCTCCCATTACTCTTTTCCACATTTACATTTATTTCCTTCTGGCTCACTCTGGCACCTTATATGTCCCTTTCTCTCCCGCTATATTCCCTCCATCGACTCTCTCTGTTCCTTTTTACCTCCTTTCCCCTTTCTTGATTTGTGTCCAAACCTTTCTCACAGTGTCCCTCTCTTTCCAAACTAAAGACCCACCTTAGCATCAGATAAATGGATTTATGAACATTGGTGAATACCACAAAGCCACGATTAATGGAGTCACTGAATTAGAAGAAGCTGCAGGGAGGGGAGGGAAGCTGTGGTGGAGGGAATAAGATATATGATGAAAAGGGGGAAAAAGGCCAAAGTATTGCACATCATAAATGTCACATAATTGTATGGAATCCCAAAAATTGGACCAACAATTATAGACAGGTTTGATTTACCCAGTTAGTAGGTTGGCTTTGTCTTTAAACACATTAAAACTCTTGTTGGAAAAACAAAATGAAAAAAAAAATTGGTCAGTCATCTTGTTGTCATCAGTCATCACAGCCCATGCAATCCCTTTTCCTTCTATTCTGTCTGTCTTTTTGCTGTAGCTGTCTACCTATCTGTTTTCCTGTCTATATCCATTCCTCATTGCCCCACCCGAACAGCTCTCCATTCTCTGTCAAGGCACTGTCTGTGTTTTATGGGTCCCTGTAGGACTGGGATCTTTTACAGGCCGACTGGACTTTAGAAGCCCCTCGTTTAGCAGCATCCTGCCTTAATTAAAAACCCCTTTTGTGCTTTCTGCCTTTTACAATGAAAAGAGAGAGAAAGGGAGGAGGGCAGGGTTAGAGGGACAGAGAGTGGTAATGTGTAAAGGAAAGGAAAGAGAGAGGGTGCTGAGATAGAGGAAGAGAGAGATGGCAGTGAATAGGAAGTGATAGGGAGACAGGCAGATAGATAGTAAGGTAGACAAAGGGAAGGATGGAGAGATATGGACAGAGAGAAGATAGCTGTTAATTACAACTGCCATTAACAACACACCAGTCAGCCTCCTTAGGGAGAGGAGGAAGCAAAACCCGAAGAAGAGGGACAAGAGAAAGGTGGAGATGAGCAAGAGGACTGCAGTGATGCTCCCAAACTGATGAGAGATTTTTGTTTCCTTTTTGAATCGAACTTGTTTTGCATTGCACTGCTGTGGTTTGCTTCACTTCCTGAGCCATATCTGTCAGTTTGCATGAATATGACCATGTATGAATCAGTGCCCCCGTGTGTACAGGCTGTCTCTAGGATGATTGAGCAGCAGAGGGGCTGCTTACTGATTACCTTCATGTAGAACAAGCTGCTATTGACTGGAGAGTGACGGATGACCTCGACCTCAAGCATGTGAATGTGTTTGTGTGACTATGTGGTATTGCCAAGGCCTCTCTGCTATGCTCATAGTATTTTGTCAGATTTAAGTCTCTTACGTCTTCGCTTCAGCCATATGATGAAATAATTTCCTACATGACTTTTCAAGACAGTCTACGTCTACCATATTAAAAGGCCAATGAACTTCACTAGTGTTTTGTTTTTTTAAATGTTTCACTGTCTCAAAGAGAACGTAACTTTAAGGTGTATTAATACATTCACACGCACGGCAAAAACTGCAATGCAACGGAAGTTTTCCAATTCTTTATATATAAAAATTCAAGCTGCATTGTGTAATGCCTCTCTTCCCTTTCTTCTTCTACTTGTCTCTGTCTCTCTCCCTCAGGCTTCTCTGCAGAATGTCCAGTAAGGAGCGCCACCTAGAGTCTAACTGTCCGTCCTCTTACATAAAGACTGAGCCGTCTAGTCCTGCCTCCCTGACTGACAGCCTAAACCACCACTCCCCTGGTGGCTCCAGTGACGCCTCGGGCTCATATTCGTCCACGATGAACGGCCACCCCAACGGCCTGGACTCCCCAAGTCTTTATGGCTCCAATGCGGGGCCCCTGGGACCTGCCGGTGGCCCCGGATCAAAGCGTTATGAGGACTGTTCATCAACAATTGGGGAAGATTCACAAATTAAGTGCGAGTACATGTTGAATTCCATGCCCAAGCGGTTGTGTCTGGTATGCGGGGACATTGCATCAGGGTACCACTATGGCGTGGCATCCTGTGAGGCCTGCAAGGCCTTCTTCAAGCGCACCATTCAAGGTTGGTTTCCATTTCACTTGTGTGTACCTCTGTGTTCCCTCTTATTGCCATCTGTTTCTGTTTGTGTATGTCATACCTTTTTTTGTAAGCATTCTTGTCTTCTTCTTTTTTAAATCATCTCTTCATCTACATTTGTCTTGGTGTCTGTGTTGTTCTTGACTAATATTTGTTTTCAAAGAACTATAACATGAAGAATGATCTTTTTTCTGTCTGTATAATTTAATATCTTTAATCTGTTATAAATTTGCGTTTTAAACCTTTAAATCGCATGTTGTAAGGACACCACTAGCCCGTACTGTAGCTTTGCCTGCAGGGTATGCCTGGTCAGAGGTTAAAGTTAAGCCTGTTCCACTGCATATTGAACTAAATGTGCTGTTTAACAGGGATCAATCTTTCATAGAAATCCTGCACATATAGGACCTAAAACCTAAATGTGGGGAAATCAATTTTTATATGTTTTTTCCTCAATAAAAGACAGACACACATTGAAATGCACTCTCTCACTCATGCTCATACACCTGAGCTAAATCAAGGACATATGATGAAAGCCCCAGGCCAGATGTAAACCCAGATTTTTATAAGGTATCTGTCTCCCTCTCTGTCTGCTAAGTGAGCCACCAGGAACCCTAAAACAGGCAATTTTTTATCCTCCCTTCATCATTTTTCATTCCATTGTGCACACATACACACACACACACACACACACACACGTGCACAGTCATATATAGCCGTCCTTGTCAGGTGCATGCATACAATCCAGCTCCCAGACATCATCCCCACTTTTACCCTCAACCTTGACCTTTGTCTTCATCAACAGCAAAATATAATTTCCTGGTAGCGTTTGCATTCCTAGATCCAGCTGCTTATTCCTAAGCCTGTTGTACAGGAGATAACGTAAAGTCAGACTAGGGTCAGGGGTCGTAACCACGGGTCAGAAGTTCAGGTAAAGGGACAGAGGAGAGAAGGGATAGAACAATAATCCACGAGATGAAAAGTGTACCAGGAATTAGGCGCAATAATCTTTTGCTCATCTCTTGTTAGAGCTCGAAGTAGCCCAGGAAGGGCTCAGGTATTTGGACTGTGTCCCACGAACTTGATGATCATTCATTTAACATACATCTGTCAACCTGAGGACATCCTTCATTTACCCTTGTAGATACAGTATAGGTCAACCTAAAAATAAGAATTTTCTATTAAGGAGGCTTGCTTTTAAACTATGTTTCAGCCTATACAGTTACAAATATAGCACAAAATGTACAGCTGAGTTCATACTAATCTTTACACTATATTCTACAAAAAGAAGTGGTCAAGTCACTCAATAACATTCAGAGAATTTAAGAACAAACTTGTAAGTATATCAATGACTCTTCTAGAGCACAAACTAGGTTTTTTTTCCATCTTTTTATATTTTCCTCTTAATGTTGTAACTATTTTAACGCAGCTTTATGAAGTCCAAGCATGCGTGATTGCAAGTCAGTATTCCAACTACTGGTACACTGGATTTAGGATGTTGATCTTACAAGAAATTAATTGATAACATTCAGATTTCAAAAAATATTTTATGACACCATTTTGCTCTATTAGTCAACCAAATAAAAATCTCAATAAATAGATATCAATGAATAATCAATACATATAAATGACATCATAGTTTCAATAACACATTTCTTCCAACTAGACATATATGATTTTGATCCTGTGCACTAAATGTCAATCAATACTGACAAGATCCATATTGTTTTTCATATTTTTCCAGTCTGTTGATTGTGATGAATGCATCATAGCAATGGATTGACCACACACACACATGCACACAGAAAAATGTGTTTCAATAACCCCCTACAGCCTGGCCACATAGTTACTTAGCAGGTGTAATGACTTTTGTTTTGGTGGGGAAATTATCTGGGTTTTTTGGTTTGTTTGCTTTAATATCAAATAGGACCCATAATTGAGCAATAATTAAAGCCCTCTTCTTAGTCAGTGTGCCATCGCAATAACCACACCGCCAGCCAGCCAGCACTCATCGATCCATTGAGTCAGCCAGTCAGCCAGTCATATCAGACAGGATTCATCTATCTGCCTTTCCATCCATCCGCCTATATGTCGCTGCTTTCTTTTGCTTCCGATAAGCAGCTTTCCCTCTAAAGCCCCAGAGACAGAGAGGGACAGGAGGATGTGTTGGGGGTTGGAAGTCTTACATTCAGGAGATGGTCACCACTACCTACAGATGACCTGTATGTGTTTATTATGGTTAGAGATCATGACACGGTGCAATCCTGACAAAGATTGGGGCACACACACATGCAGAGATAGAGGCACACACATACATGCTGCCTCACAAACTCATAGAAGCACATTCAAGCACAGACACCACATGAAAAGAAGGTCTCACACATAACCTTATAATCACTCTCTGCGCTGGCTTAACACCTTATTCATTCATGATTGTTACAGTGTCAAATCTCATCTCATTTCATTCAGACGGCTTGTTAAAGGTCACACAGTTTAGAGATAGGCTACAGATAAAGCACAATTGACCAAAAAACATGCAGATTTGATGTTGTGTTGACAGTTGGATCTCTTATTTTATGACCTTCAATAGCTCTTAATCAGCACTGTCTCTTTACCTGGTCTTTATTTTCTCTGTGCTCTGATGATGAAGTCAAAAGTTAAAGGTGAAGGGTCATGTATTATAAAGGGAGTTACAAGACTTTGGTCATGAAAGGTTGTGATGAAAATAAATATTTAAGTGGAGGCAAAGGATAACAAGTATTATAAAGATATACTTCTAACTGCTCATAGTCCATTTAAAATATATATTCATCTCCTAATGGCTGTATTTCCAAATCAGTCACTTTTAGATTTTTATCAAAGTTAATGTGACATCAATAAGATGTTTAATAATCTGCTTTTCAATTAATGCTTACTCAATAAATTTTCACCATCTTTTCACTTAATCTATAATCCCTGTATCTGTTGGATTTTTTGATCAGGTCAAAGTTTGTTTGGTTGCCGGCTGAGTTTTCCTGGATGAACTGGAACAAATGGGTCATTACATTATCTTTGGCTGCCACACATTGGCAACCTCACCCACAGATATTGTGAATGTTGGGTGTCTGTGTGTGGGCTTGTGTTCATCCAAATGTAAATGAGTGCAAGTTTCAGCGCACATCTGTGCACATGTTCCTGTTTGTGTGTGGTTGTGCAGTAGTGTGTGTGTGTCCTGGCAGAAAAGCAGGACCAGCCTCAGATGGGCAGTGGCAGACATATTGGTATGTTTCAAGCCATTAGCCAATGAAACCACAGGTAATCACCAAAAAAACACCTCCAGCTGGACAGGGAGGATAGCATGGGGTGGGAGAGGACAGGAGAGCAGAGGAGCAGTGAGGAGAGGTGCAGATAAACAATAAGTTTGGACAAGGAATGGGAGAAAGTGTGGGGGTGGGGGGGGGGGGGGGGGGTTGGACTGGGCACATGGATGTAGGAAGGAATTAGTGGCATGTGTGTGCTGGCGTGTTTGTGCATGTGTGTGTCGCAGCGTGGAGGAAGTAGCTCTGGCAGCTGCTGTTTCTGTGGCGTCAGTCCAGCGACACCTGACAACCTGCATCTATCACTCCCTTATTGAGGGGGGTGGGGGGGGGGGGGGGGGTAAAGGGGAGTGGAGAGGTGGGCAAAGTATGGTAGAGGGAGGTATAGGGCAATGAAATGGAAAGAGAGACTCACAAAGAGCGAAAAAGAAAGGAGAAAGAAAAGCAAGCAAGATGGAGACGGATGGGTGATGTGAAGCATAGAGGAAGACCTTAAACTGAAAATGGCACCTAACAATACCTACCGGTAAAATTATATAGACTTCAGTCTTCAAACTGTGTTAAATTTCTAAATATGTATTGGCATGTTTTCATTTTTCAAGTGGTAAAAATGATACCTGCTGGCAAGAGTGCACCATGTGCATCGATGGCATTGTTTTGGATTCAAGGACCCTTGAGCCTTTATCATACCATCTTCTGCCTCCTACCTACACTCTCAGCTACTCTTCGGGTTAAAACTATCTTATAAAACCCCTAGATACCCTGACAAAGCAAGTATACTGGAGTGTGGTGTTCACAGGTCTAACATTAGAAGAGGCAAAAAGAGATACAGCACAAAGAGGATGGCAGGCCAAAATACATACTAGCATTCCTATGACAAAGTCGGTATTGTGCTGGCCAATTGTCATTCAGCAGGTGGACATATACACACATCTCAAAGGAGATTGCAGGGGATTTGAGGCCTTCTTATATCCCCCACTTTCACACAAACACTCACAAGCAAACCCACCAGTATACACAGGACCTTCCCAAGAACCTCTCTGATTTAAGCTCACCCCAGTGCACATTACTACACACTCACTCACTCACATGCGCGCACGCACGCACGCACACACACACACACACACACACACACACATACACACACACACACACACACACACGCACACACACAAAAGTGTAAGATTCTGGTATAAACCTTTTCTAATTCCTACCCCATACCCCTTCGAAGAAGGATAGTATTCCAGGTCAAAGCCAGAATGATATATCGATAAATTATACACAGATTTTATATTTTATTAAATGATGTGTGGTCTTAAGGTAATGCGTGTCAGCTTGACCTACAGGAAACATATGCAATGTTATATTTTCCAGCTGACGCTCAGCTGCCAATAGTTTAGCTTCTTGGCTTTAGTCCTACCAGCCCTGTAAGTGGCTCTTCATTGCAGTTATCCACTTAGCGGAGCTTGTCCAATTCCTTAGAATAATAAGGTCTTTTCCTGACTAGCCATTAACCCATTCAGTTTCTGTGTCATTAACACATTTAGCCCTAATACTAGGTAAATCGCTAAATTAATCTGCTTCGCCTCCATCATCAGCATCTAATGGTTTGTAAGCTAACTAGTCCCATTAGTAGTGTCTATTCGACAGTTAGGATTCCCACAGTGTTTATCATGCTTAGCCTTTACTTTAAATAACAAGACCAATTAATGAGTGTCGTGTTACCCATTAGGAAGTATTTGTGCATTTAGCCTTTTCCCAAGCTAACTAGCCCCCCTTAATCAGCCCAGTAATGAGAAAACATCCTCTCCACAGCAGCAGTCAATAGTAATCACTGTTTACTCTGTTTCATTGGGAGATGTATTGGCTTGTTGGGGTACTGTAGTTGGGAGGAAGAAAAAAGGTCTTCTTGCTTAATATGCCCACTCAGCTCTCCATACCAATAAATACAATTTCGAGATAGAAACACCTTGAGCAAGTTAGTAATTGTCCAAATCTGTTGTTATGCTTTCTTCACAAACCTTTATAGCAAAGTGGAAGTAATGAGTAGAAAAGGAGTGTACAGCTGAAAATTAAAGAAGGCAAATAAAACTGAGAAAACAGGAGTACCGCCGTCGTGAGCACAGAATGTGGAATGAAAGTGTTTTATTTGGATATGTTTCAGTATAACGATGTTAAAATTAGCAGAAGAAGTGAAGCGGGTACATTAAAAGAGTGACAAAATAAAGATGCCGTTGAATATATTACCGCCAAGTGATAGTCAGAAGCATGTCAGAGATAATAGAAACAGTCAAAATAGTGAAACTCTCTCAAAGGCAGAAGTGGTATTGTACTCGCACTGTTGGTGTGTTCGTTGGCGAGGGTAGTGAAGTTAATAGACTTACTTAAGGTAATAATCTTAACCTCAGCTCTGCACCTAAGTGTCACAGTCTGCACTGCAGCTAGTCACGCAACCAGCAATTACACATTAACCCTTTGTATATATTCATGTAGCACACACAACGGCTCAGAAGACGCACATCATCTGTGCCTCACTGAAAGATCACACCCATCACAAATGAAAGTCCTATGAAGAAGCAATTGTTTGGTTTATTCAAGAGATCCATGTTATCAGTGTTTGTCTTCTGTGGTTATTTGAACATCAGAGGATGACAGTATTTGGTTCCAACTTGTGTCTGTATACAACTTGACATCTGTGGTCTGTCATCGTTCTCTCCATTTGTATGCACTGTCTAACATGTTGTTTGTCTGCCTGCCTGCCTGTCTGTTGATATATCTATCTGAAATAAAGACCTTCTGTGTGTCTTCCTCCAACATGTCTACATGCCACAGGCAACATCGAATACAGCTGTCCAGCCACCAACGAGTGCGAGATCACCAAGAGGAGACGCAAGTCCTGCCAGGCCTGTCGCTTCATGAAGTGTCTGACTGTGGGGATGCTGAGGGAGGGTAAGGGGAAAGGTCTCTTCCATTTCTCACTTTCCTTTAAATTCTAATAAACTTACTATGTTTTAGAGTATATCCCAGTTTGTGTCGTATTAACCTAAAACAAATTGAACCTTTGTTGATTGTTGCTCCCCATTGATGCATTTTGTGTCATCGCCCATGGTGTTGGAGTTTGTGTATTAAATGAAGCTAAATATTAAATAATACAGATGTGTACTTTGAGAGAAGGTAGATTCTATGAGAACTTTTACGGTCACAAACTAAATATGTCACCACTGTTTAGCAGTAGGTATGTTCACATACACAGTGGTCTGACTCCCCTGCTCATTTTGAAAAATCACAATAGTAACCCTGTCCCTAGCCATTGTTGTGCCTGAAAATTTCTACACTTTTCATCATCTGTTGTCTTTTATACTTTTATATTTATGGCAGCATTTCCCTTTTGCCATTGTTCATCTTGTTACTGCCACCTGGTCTTTATTTCCTCCTTTTCATATCAAAATACACAGTTGTCCTCATTTTACCTTATTTTAATGGGAAAGCCAAAAGAAATTAAAGAACTGTTTCGACACTCAGCAGTTGTTCAGAGGTAAAGAAAAAAAAACTGATATTATCTGCCCCCACACCACTTTGATTAAATACACTCACTCTCTCATTTTCACACTCCCTCGTTGCCTTTTGCCTCGTTCTCTCCCTCTTGTCTGCCCACCTCTGACCTTTCTACTCCCACTGCACTTCCAGCGATGAAAGGAGGGAGAGGAGTGGCAACGGATGAAGAGGAGGCCTGATAGAGAGAAAGAGGGAGGGAGAGAGGGAGGGAGGGGGAAGGTAGGAGAAACCTAGGGGTAGGGAGGGAGAAGAGATTGATTTATAGGAGCAGAGGAGAGGGACCAAGGGAGGATGAGAAGCAGGGGGAGGATGGTTGAATGAAGCAGAAAGCGCGTGTGAGAAAGAAAGGAGACGAGAGGAGGGTCAAGGTTGTAATTGATGGGAGACCTGGCCTACGCCCCCTTCCTTACAGTGGTCAGGGAGCGTGCCTGTGCCGACGCCTGCCAGCCCTCCCTCCATCCATTCCTGTCTTCGTCTCTCCCTGCATTTCTCCCACTCAGGATAATTGTTCTCTTTCTGAAGCTTCTTCTGTGTTTTTCTATCCATCCTGAGACACTCTCATTCACTGCTCTCCTTTGTGTATACTGCAGATTTTTACCAACTCAGATAATACTGAGTGAAACCAAAGCAGTACGAGGCATGAGGTTTCAAAAAAGAAAGATTTTTTATTACAAATATTTTAAATATCCACAAGAACACATTCACAAGGAGGTGGTGCACTGTTTAGCACTCTCACCTAACAGAGATAATGTCCCAAGTTTGAGTCTGGGCTTTTCAGCCTTCCTGTGCAGTTTGCATGTTATACCTGTCCAAGCATGGGTTTTCTGTAGCTAATTTGGTTTCCTTCCATTGTCTACAGACATTGTCCTTGTTATCGGCCATTGGCTCCAGCACTGTGCTATTCTGTAGGCCCATTTATGCTCATTGTACACACTAAAACAGATGTATGCACATCAAACAATGTACAATTATTGCTTTTATACTTCCATGCATTCTTTAGAATAGAATAGAATAGAATAGAATAGAAATACTTTTTTAATCCCAGAGTGGAAAGCATTTCACTATAGGATGCTCCTCCAGGTAACATACTGGTCAAACACCATGAAAAAGCTGATGTTTTTTAGGGAAAGTTTTTTAAGAAGAAAGACAGTGATATAATTGGCACTAATGTTGATATTAAGAAGGAGTCATGATCAGAGGCAGCATTGCAGGCAATGTTGAACTGTGAGGCCATTAAACACCTCAAGACATGTTGATGGTTGATATTGTCCGCAGCTTCTCACACAGTCGCTCTTGGAAAATAGTCACCTTTTCTTTTGTTCACTTCCAATCTCAACACAACGTTTGGTCTGTTCATTGAACTGACAGAACTACCAACGTGACGAGAGGACTTCTCGGAACTCCTATGCATATCTAACATTCTGATGAATGGATGTTCGACGAAATGTCTGAGCGCATCTCTGTTATTGATGTTATCATACATGTGAGAACTTAATTTTCCATTACTTATTTTGATTTTACTTAAAGTTATTTGTTTGAAATGTAACAATCAATACTGACAAGAAGCAAAGCGTTTCCCGATGAGTTACAAAATTCATGAAAGAAGTTTCACTTCGCACTGCGCACCTCGCCTGCTTGCTCTCCTGTTTTTGCACATTCAAAGAAACACAAACACACACTCTCCCACCAAGCTGCTGTCCTTGCGTTTCTTCTCCCGGTTGATCTGACATAGGCAGAACTCATGACTCATCTCCTGTTTTGTCTCGTGTATGTGTATACGTAGCCACAAAAACACACACACACCCATGTTATAACATGCATTGTTGGCAGCTCCTACTGTCCCACAGTTTATGCAGCTGACACTACATCCGCCCACACGACAAGGAAACCAGTTCACTCTTCCACGCGAAGTCACTATAAGCTCTTTATTTTTAAGGAAAATGTGAATTTATAATTTATTTTAATGGATAATGTTTTAAAGGTTTTTACCACGATGATACAATGATAGATAAAGAGGCAATATGGCAGGTTCTCAATCAATATAAATATTTTTCAGAAGTCTACATCAAACAGGGAATTATATTGAGATCATGTGCAGTATGTTTGTGGGTATTTAGCTGTAGGACATGTGTTTGTGTGTTTCTGTCTCAAGCAGGCAAACAAATAACTGCCTTTTGTTGCCGCTGCTCCCCAGCTCTGAACACATACATCATGCACACACACATCGCCTTACATATCTATACATCAACATGACAGACCACAGCCACCCCATTTGTTGTGCCGGGTGTGAATTTAATACAGGGGGTCCCGCTCTACATATGAATAAGGGTCATTTAGAAAATGGATACATCCATTTTCTTATATTTCCCTATTTTAATTCTTTTTGAGCCCATGTGAAATCTGAAAAGATCATGAGCCTATAAACTAGCCTTGATATTCTTCAAATACCTGCCTCTTGCAAATGCATCCCTTACATTTACATTTTTCAGATTTGTTGACCTACAGCAACATAACTTAGTCATCATGTGGCAGATCAAATTCATGTATGAAAGTTTTTCATTTTACGTTAGTCAAAACTGTGTGGATTTTTTTTTTTTTTCAATTTGGTTAATATTTTGTTCTCCAACAAATAAGCAGTATGTTTATTTATTTCTTCATTAATTCTTTTAAGATCAGTGGACAGTAAGACAGTCAACATAGCAGCATTTAAACACACTGGTCAACATAAATGTACTCCTTTCTGAACACTACCGGCTGTGTTTCATCTTGCCCTTCTGGGTGTGAGTATTGTTGCAGAAGAATTGCATGCATGATAATGGTAAGTGGCTAGATCAGTTAGCATCAGGGCTAACGGTGGTTGGCAGGGGCGAGCTCATGGGAGAAAGGTGAAGATAAAGTGGTAAGGGCAGTGTGTGTGTGTGTGTGTGTGTGTGGTGTGTGTGTGTGTGTGTGTGTGTGTGTGTGTGTGTGTGTGTGTGTGTGTGTGTGTGTGTGTGTGTGTGTGTGTGTGTGTGTGTGTGCGTGTGTGTGTGTGTGTGCGTGTGTGTGTGTGTGTGTTACAGTTTACCCCCTTAGGGCAAGATCTGCCTCAAATTAGCTTTGTCGCCCTGGGAGACAGAGAGGTTGAGATGAAGAGCAACTGAGGCAGCAAGGAAGTGTGAATGGTGAAAGGGAGGGTAACAAGAGGCCAGAGGGTCAGTAAACCAGCCCAGAGTAGAACTATTTCTTTAGAGGTTCCCTTAAACACACACCTGATAATGTGAATACACTCACATTTAACCTTGCCAGTGTGGAATATTGGATTTTCTAAACCACCACTGTGAATAGGAGAGCAAGTGAGCGAGGGACAAGCTGCAGCACGGAACAAATACGGGGCACCCACCCACCAATATGTAGCAGCTAATTTCTAGAGCAAGGCAATTAAAAGGCCTGATTATATTATGAGAACTACCCCTCTGGCAATGGCTGTCTGTCCATTTTTAATGAGGTCATAATGATGCGTCAGCTGAAGACCAAAAGGTCACGGGGCGGGACTAAAATATGCCTAGAGAATGGGAGGGGGTGGTGTGAGAGGACAAGGGAAGAAAAAAAGATGATAATTATCAAAAAAGAAGGAATATCAACAAATTTAAAAAAAAAAAAAGAGCCTCAGTCGTCATTTAGATAAGATACAAACGACTGGTTAAAATTTTACAAACAAGCAAAAGTAACAGCACTGTTGTTGGTTTACTCCATCCATGCCAAAATGTTAGAGCAGGACAGGCGTAATACATTCAGAGTCAGCAGTAATGTGTCGAATTATCATGAACAGAATACAAAACACAGATCAGACATTCAAACATGAAAGGCTTTGGCAGAAACACACAACCCAGGAGCCAGCAGTATTCAGTAGGCGTGTATACAGTACATATGCTCATATTGACAGATTTGCTCCCTTACAGCAGCAGCTTTGATGACGGCCCGTCTGATGAATCGTGGCTAAACAGACAGAATGTGTTGAATCCGATACCAAAGCCTCCATCTCTATAATGTTATAAACGGCCAGCTGGATTCAGATGGTAGACTACTAGAGGGACAAGTCCACGGACTGCAAATATAAACCTTGGCAACACGCCTCACACACACACACACACACACACACACACACACACACACACACACACACACACACACACACACACATATGCACAAACACGCACACACACACTAATGGCTCATGCCAACTTTGGCCGTGCTCCCCACGGCCTCTAAGACCTAATGAGTGAGATCGGGTGGAAGGCCCCAGTCTGTGTGAGTGCTGCTGCTGGTGTGTGTCTGTGTGTGTGCTTGGTGTGTATATACAGCTGGTAGCGTGTGTCATAACTCTCCTCATAGCTCAATGATCTTGTCTGCAGCTTTCCAGTCTCATCGCTCTGCACATGTGCACTCGCACAGACTACAATAAAAAACCACTGGCTAACACACCTTAAGTATGAAGACAATTTGTGTATTCATTCCTGAAAATATATGAGGGATTGTGATGATTTAAAAAAAAGATGGCGGATACAAAGGAGCAGAAAAGGATGAGCAGAGAAGGAGAAAGTGGATGTTGGGGAATGTGGAGGAGATGAGAGAAGGGGAAACAAAGGAGGGGAGTGCCAGACGACTGGTGGCGTCTGGTGTTCCCCCTTGAGAAACTTGTAGCTAAATCTGGGCCTGTAGCGTCTGTCCTGGATAAGTGTGTGTGAGTGTTTGTGCGTGCGGGTGGCATCTGGTTGCATCCCAGCAAGAAAAGAGCGATAATGGAAACGGTGTAGCTTGAGATCTGCTTAAATGGTCCACTTTCTTTCACGTATACTTTCTTTCAGAGGAAAGGACAGGGAGTATTGCAGGTAAACCCACATCCAGGCACATTCCACTTCATTGCACATTAAGATACAACTTGTGTTTGATATGCTGCATGTTAACTGTATGAAAGTAGCGACTTTTCATCCAGACAAAGATTTAAAGATTTCAGATTAATACAGAAATTGAAACAAAATGGGCAAACCAATTCCACAAACTTTGGATGTGTAGTCATTGGATAAAAGTTTATGCATCGGACTGCACAACTAAAAGCATTAACCCTTGTACCTAATATGAAAATAACACTTGGATTCTATCTCTCTCTCTCTCTCTCTCTCTCTCTCGCACTCTCACTCTCACTCTCTCACACACCCTCACAAATTCACACACCAGTGACAGCCACCTGCCCGCTGCCGCCGGCAGTGCTGATCTGTTCTGGTCTAAACAAACGTCACCACATGACACCACACACACACACACACACACACACACACACACACACACACACACACACACACACACACACACACACACACTTTTCCTTTTATCCATGCCTCTGTTATGCTCCTTACTTTAGTTCTGATAATCTGTCAACTTGAACATACACAAAAAAGTATTCACATCAGATCAATTATTTCTAACGTTTGATATAAACATCGTATGAGTTGTTGTTTTTTTTGGAGCATTTCTTTTTCAAAAGTGAACATGTTCACTTTTTGTGACTGCATTGACACCGAACAGAGACAATGCATCACAGTTTTGTTTTTTGTTTTTGTGCAAATGCACATCACAGCTGAACATTCACCTTGTATGTCCTATTTTTACTCTCATTTTAAATATGTTCATCTATCCATCTTGTCACAACATGAGCAACACAGGTACTTCACTCATACATGCACTAGAAGTCATTGGATCTGTGGTCTCCTTCAGTCAACTCATCCATCAGTTCTGAAACCTACTTAGGGAAACCCGCTAATGTGAGGACATCAACACAGCACACACACATCCACACATACAAAATAAACTGTCTGTAAAACAGACCGAGTTCAATTGTGTTTGCCTTTTTAAATGTTCTCTTTCTCTCTGACTTTTTTATCGTTCATCTTTCTCGATGCTGTGATCATCCCAAATCTCTGTCCACCTACTTCCACGCCTCTCACTCTTCTCCCCTGCTCTTATCATATCATTGACCATCTGAAATCAATCCATGTTATGTTTTTTCCTCCATCCTCTTCTGTTTTCCTCTCTCCTTTGTCTTTCTCCTGCATGCGCACTTAGGTGTCAAAGGCATTTCACTTGCAATCCTTCAAGTGTTCAAAAGCTCGCGCGCACACACACACACACACACACACACAAACACACACACACACACACACACACACAAGCTGACACATTGACGCCAGTGTGGTGTAAAAATCTATGCTGATGTGATCAGTGCGGATCGTGTTATTGATAGAGAGCAATATTCCCATGATAGGAACAATTCACCTTCATCACTGTCATAGTGTGTGTGTGTGTGTGTGTGTGTGTGTGTGTGTGTGTGTGTGTGTGTGTGTGTGTGTGTGTGTGTGTGTGTGTGTGTGTGTGTGTGTGTGTGTGTGTGTGTGTGTGTGTGTGTGTGCGTGTGTGAGAGAGAGAAACAGTACTGAAAATTTGAGTAAAAAAAGAGTTGCACAGCCTAAATTGCAAGTGAAAGTATCCAACTGTTGGATGTAACGTTTCCTCATCAATACATTGATGATAAAATTTACCTGCAAACAAATAAGACGATCAGATTTTCACTACCACTATTTGTTTGAAGAAGTTATTATTTTTAATATGTTTTGAATATAGAGAGTTTTGTATTTCTTTATCAAAAATTGAAATAAGCATTTTTTCTGTGAGTTAAAGTAAAACAGAGGCTGGTGTTTATCTTGGAATTTGTTTATTTATCCAGGCGTTGAATATGAAGTAGTAGCGAATGACTGTAATGTGCTATTGACACAATGAAACCTGTTTCTCTGTTCTCTGCCATGCATGTATTTCTCTGGGAATTCTGTCATTTGGTCTTTATGTTATTATTTCTTTTATCTCTTTTATGGCTTTCTTCTTTTGTTTACCAGGTCAATTATCACCCCTCCACTTCTCTCACTTTTAATTCACAGCGTATTCTCGACTCCTCATCTTCTAGTTTCTCTTTTCAACCCTGTCTTTTATCATAATCTTCTATTAATGTTTATCTAAAATGTATTTCTTTTTGTCTGCCGTTTTATTCCATTCTGCATCTATTCACTGTTCAATTATTCTGTTCTTTCTTTTTTGGTTGATCTCGTCTGTGTTTTATAATCCTCATCTTTACTTGCACTTTCCCTCCTGCCCCTTTTCTCATTTCTGTCCTCTTTCCCTCCCTTCATTCCTTTTCCTCCTCTTCTCATTTGCCCATTCTTTACGATTTGAAGGCTCATTTGTTAAGAGGAGGTAACGTACTCGCACTCTCCCTCTGGCTTCCCCCTGTCTCTTTTTTGTGAGCTTTAGAAATATAATTTTCAATTTTTAATTTGATTCATTTAGATTTGATCATTAATCAGTGCTGAGAGAGAGTTAATTTGGTGGAAAATAAATGAGGTAGTTAGAGAGGGCTCTTTATAAAGTGAGCTCACCGCAGCTCTGGCTTCTTAAGGTGCACGGAAAAGAGAAAGAGAAAAATTGACACGGTGAGAGTTTGTGTGTGGTATAAAAAGCCTCTGAGCCATGAAACCGTGTGAACGTTTCTCTGTGTAGTCTGCAATTGTAACACCCTATATAAAATATATCTTGATATTAATATGTTTATATTTCAATAGAAAAACTAAATTGGTAGATGAGCAGTCTCTTCCACTGGAACGCTGGAGCAATAAGTCCCTCGTGAACAATTGTCAATCAAGTCTATTTTATGGACAGAAATATATAAAATGCTTACAAAGTGTTTTCTCTGATAGTAACGATAACTTCTCTTCACTGCTTCAAGACATGAAAACTGGTGGTTGAGTAGATCAAAGGGACGTTTCCTTGTTTCTGTATTGTAAACAAAGGCGATTCGTTCGTGCAGGTAACACTCGGCAGAAGCTGGGATACTATATATATGAATCGGAAAGGTAAAAACAAAACTCACTATACTAATGTAAGCTGCTAGACTGGCTGGACTTCTGAACACTATAAACTACAGTAGGGCTGAACAAATGAACATATTAAGATTTTAATGCTGTTAACCCATCTGCAGCGCAGGATGAATCAAAATTCCTGAAACTTCCCTGGCAATGCATTTTGGTCAGTTTGTCCAAGTCGCCTTCCTGCAGCACATACCACCGCGCAACTGCAAATGGTCAGTCCATCTGGTTGTGAGACAGAACCAATTGGATATGGACGACACGAAACGGCACGTTGGACCTTTCAATTGGAAAGTTGAGGACAAAAAAACTCTAGATGGAACAGTCGACTGGCATAAAGTATTATGCACAATCTGCAAGGACGGAGTTTTCTTTTCACCGAAGGATTTTCAGCTTAAAATACCACATTAACACAAAGAAGCATACGTCAGTCGGGGACTCCGCTGACTGTTATCAGTTGCAGCAACATCGTAAATAAGAAGTGGTCAGCTCTCCTCTCAGACAATGTCAACACGTTAGTCTGTCTTAGTAGATTGCTGAAAAAGGAGTAACAGCTACACATTAATGTGGATAAATGTTTTGAAAAAAGAGAAGTTTTATGTTAACATGAACGGTGTTTAATGAACACATTAAGTGCACATATATATTCCCTTCTCTCTAAAGTGTTTGCTCATGCAAAATGAAACGCAATAAGTACAGATAAAAAAAGTAATTACATTTAATTATGATTAATAGAAATTGATACACAACAGCCCTGTGATTGATCAGATTACAAATTTTAAACGTTTGATGGTGCTACTTCAAACGTTTTTTTTCACTGTTCTTCAGCTCTTGTGTTTTCAGTTCTACAAAATTCAACAAAATTTAGAATTTTTATTAACGTGAACCCCAGGCTAATAAACAGCAGCTCATGGGTTTGGTGTGTGTCCTTACCGAAGAGTGCAGTAACAAAGCAGCAAGAAAGCTTTGGGAAGCAGCCTCTGTTGCACACACTTTGCTGCTCGCATGAGTTAGATTATAATCAGTGCTGTTTTGATATCACGCTGCCTTCTTAAATTAGTGGCAAGGCTGGTGGTATCACTGCCCTATTATATAGTCCCTTACATGTTATGTCATTAAGGGCAGAAGACAGGGGTGACACTAAAACAACGCTGCATTACAGACATTTACCCTTTGTCCTCTCAATCACTATATCTCCTTTTTCAATAATATCCCATCTCTTATCCTCTTTAGTTATTCTAGTTTTTGCTCTTCCGATCTGACCCAGGAAGAGGCTGAGCAAGCTGCTCGTAGGGCTTACCAAGCCACGACTTGAGAGTGTGGGCTCCAGAAAGGAAAAGCAAAGAGTGGGTGTATGAGTGGGCTTGTACCCCCCAGTGTTAAGAGTCTCTTGACCGTTTGATGACACTGGCCTCCCCACTGTACTTGGACTGTCAGTCCTTCTGTCCACCAATGGCTGTCTGAGGCACTCATAAGTGCACGCGCGCACACGCGCACCCACAAATTGTATTTATGCTTTAGAAATAACTTAATTTTCATATATATTTTTTTTTTAAAAACTTCATTGCCACCGTACGACTCCATCAATGAAAGCAGTTCTGAAAATGAGCACCTATTAATCAAATACATGAACATGTTTACCTACAACAGCTTACAGATGCAGACACCCTGAGGTTTTTATTCCTTCCAATACAAATCTGTCCTTTAGCTCTCTGAGGTTTGTAGTCTTGAATGTGGTCAGCACATTTTTCAGAGGATTTAAATCTCTCAGTGTGAGCAAATCTCTCTCTCTCTCTCTCTCTCTCTCTCTCTCTCTCTCTCTCTTGCTCTCACACTGCTTACTCCTGCCCTCTCTTCCTCAGCTTTTTTTTAAATCACTTCTGTTGGTCTAATACAAAAGGAGGATAATGACTTTGTATTGACATTAGCTTTAATTTAATTTAAGATGACCGGATTTCAAAAATCTGAGGGTATCTTTGGGGGATATTTTATGCAAACAAACAGATTTGAACTCTTTATTTTTTTCAGATAAACCAATGAAACCTAAACTGTAGGAATTATTTTTGAATGAAATTAAAGAAAACATATCCTTCACCAGTAAACGGAATAATTGTTGAATGAATAAATGATTGAATTAATTTATTTAGTAATTATAATTACTTCTCAGTTGCATTTTCCGCCATTGAACTAGTGTGTTTATCATTAGTATATTTTATTTATTTTAATCCTCTGTCTTCTGCTTTTATATAGGATATATTATATTCCCTATTTTCTGTTTGTCTTGTCTTAATTTGAATGTTCCTCCTGCTTCTTTCGCCTGAAATTAAAATGAATCACCAGCAGAACACCTAATCAGTTTTTCAGAAAAAAATAAGTCTTATATTTATAAACTATGCAATTTAAAAAGTCTTAAATGAGCTTATGTTAGTTGAAATATTGCTTCTAAACAATGTTTTTTAACGTCAGTGTTTTTATTGCACATTTAAAATGTTTGTGTTCATGAAAACACTTTCTGCTACCTTGATATCAAGCCTTTAGTTTTTCTTCCACAACTTTTGTGTTTTTGTTTTTTTTTGAGTTTTGAAACATTTGACGATCTTTGAAACCCTCCTCTCTTCTCCTTTCCTCTCCCAGCCTCCAGAGTACATGACACCTCTGTCTTCCTTATCCATCTTTAAGTGGTAACCACGGTAACATCCAATCCCCTGAGAGATAGGCCTAATTAAATTAGGACTCCTTTGTGTCAATTAATTAACAAGACAGAGAGGGAGACAGCAATAGAGAGACTGAGATTGGGCAAGAGACAGTAAAAGAGTCAGAAAGCTGTAGATAGAGAGAGAGAAAGAGAGAGACAAGCCTTTTACTCAAAGGGTATCGCTATTAATTGGTCTGATTGTAGAAAGAATTCATTCATTCATTTCACGAATCCCTTGTCTCTCCCTTCATAGCCTAAGGACAGGGAACATTCCTTCAGTTGTATACAAGCAGACCCGTTCTTCCTCTTCTGTTTATCCTAAGTAGTCGAATAAGTCATAGTCTTTGTTTATTTTTGTTGTGTATTCTGTACTGAGCCGTCCTTCTTCTGTGTGTCGTTACTTCCAGGTGTTCGTCTGGACAGGGTTCGCGGTGGAAGACAGAAGTATAAACGCCGGATAGATGCAGACAACAGCCCGTACCTGAATCCACAGCTCGCTTTACCCCCCAAGAAACCATGTAAGTACACAGACAGACAGAGACAACTCTGATTGCATGTAAAGTTGAGCTTGATGAGTGAACACCACCATTGTGCACGCTGTCTCCTCTTTGTTAACAGGTTGTCCTGCAAGAACTAGTGTCACTGAGTGCAAAATAAACAACAAAGAACATATAGTGGACGTGATTTGAGGCAAAAAAAAAAATAAAAAACACAAAGAAAATACTCAAATCCAGTCATGTGTAGGCGCTGCTCCTGCATAAACCAGCAGTCACTGTTCAGAGACCAGGAGCACATGAAACGGCCTTTCCTTCAATTCATGTCGTAACTGAAACAGTTGGACAGTAAAAACATTTGAGCACACGCACAAACACACACACACACACACACACACACACACACACACACACACTGCATAGACACAGGGTAGTGAGAAGACCATCTGTTTGGGACCATGTTTATCTCCCTGTTTCTACTGCTACCAGTTTGGGATCATAACATTTTATATGTGTAATATTTCACCATAAAGGTATTCATTTAGCTCCGGCTGGATTGGCTGTGTTTTTTAAAGAATAAAACCATGGCCAAAGCATGATTGAAAAATTAACAAGGGAGAGAGGGAGCGAGAGAGAGAGGGAGAGGGAGAGAGAGAGAGAGAGAGAGAGAGAGAGAGAGAGAGAGAGAGAGAGAGAGAGAGAGAGAGAGAGCAGCCAGACCTCTAATCCGGATTAAATCCAATCTGGCAACCACATCAAACTACAGTTAGCTCTCTAGCTAACCGTCTGCTTGCACACACACACACACACACACACACACAGTGCAGATTGTGCAGTGTTTAGCAGCTTGGTCCCCAAAGCCCATTCTGCTTAAAGCTGGAGCATATTCTACTCTAGGCCAATATGCTGAATGGCTGCACAACAGCTTATTGGGACTTTTGCACTACTAATCATTGAAATGATGGGATAATGTGACCATGTCTTACAGTGTGTGTATGTGCGTGTGTGCGTGTGCATCCGTGCGGGGTGGGGGGGGGGGGGGGGGAGGGGGGGGGGGGGGGGGGGGCGGGTGGGTGGGGGGGGGGGGGGGGGGCTTTCCACCTGCACCAGTGAGAAACTGTTTACATTTATTTCTTAACTTTTTAGTCTTTATTATTCTTATCAGGTGTCTGTATTCCCCTTCACATATCCATGAGCATAAAATCTGTCTTCACACTTATAAAACAAAATACATAAGCTTGACAAAGACTTTCAACAGCCTTCCTGTTCTTTGGGGCTCACACGCAGTCAATACAGACAAAAAATCTCTCTGTCCCTCTGTCTCCCTCACAGATACACTCGCTCAGCCTATCTATCTGTAGCCCAATCCCTAGCTCCAGCATCCTCATTGATTGTGTGAGAACAGAACAATAGCCCAGGGTTTGGAAATGGGCTTCCATTGATTCTAATTAGGGAAACATTAAATAAGATTTACCCACAGATACTGTGCTGTGACTGGGATTGCTTGGGCTCAAATGACCCCGGAGTTGGACAATGCGTGTGTAGAGGCATTCATATATATGTATGTACACACACCACCATCCTCCTGTGAGTATGTGCGTAAGGGCATTGGGGGTGGTGGACACTGTTAGATCAATACACAACTCATCCACACAACTCTGTTTCACTCTCTCCTGGTGTTTATCTCTATCTGTCGCTCTCTGGGCTCTTCCTGTCTGTCTTTTACAAGCTGTCCATGGCTCTTTTCCTACAGTACCTGTCTGTCTTCTCCCATTTTTTCTCTTTCCTAATCTCTCTCTCTCTCTCTCTCTCTCTCTCTCTCTCTCTCTCTGTCTCTATCACTACTCTCTTGCTCTTCTATCCTCCGTTATTATTCCCATGCTTGATTAGTCGGTGGATTAATTTGGAAGCAGGGTATCAGTCTGTTACTAATGGGCCATAGAGGTCTCATCACCACATGTCACCATTACCAGCTGAGCTGTTTGGCGTCCAGCGTTATCTTTCCCTTCTGTATAAATCAGTGCAGCTTCTTAAGGCTGTGATACAAAGGACAACATTTTGGGCAACTTGGATCACTGGCAGTAATCGCCTTTAATCACACCATGAAACATCTCCTGTCTGGAAACCTTTCAAAAACTGTTTGATCTTTTGTCAAGTGCATTTTCACTGCCAATAACTGCATGTTTTTATATGAAATGTCATTTTAGATTGAAAATTGCTATTCGTTCAGTAGGTAACGTTGTAATAAATGTTTAAATACATGATCTATTTTGATGTTGAATGTGTTGGACAGGTGCAATGATTTATTATTAAAGTTTTTAGTACATTTGCATAACATGTGCTGCTTTTTCTTTCTTCCAATATGTTAATTCAGTTCATTTAAAATGTTTTCTTTTCTGCTGCATGAGTAAATATCTTTAGACGTGTGTTTTAGCAGCATGCCATGTTATCAAAGACTTTGCATATGACCTTTCACAATTTTTTTGCACCGGATAGGTGTGGAACAGCTTGTAGCCAAATATGGCAAAAATTCACCATCTCTCTGTCTCTGTGTCTTTCTCCTTGTCTGGTGGTCATGTCAGTTGCCTTTGGCTGCCTTGCAGATAACAAAATCGTCTCTCACCTGCTGGTGGCCGAGCCAGAGAAGATTTACGCCATGCCTGACCCAACAGTACCAGACAGCGACATCAAGGCCCTGACTACGCTGTGTGACCTGGCGGACAGAGAGCTGGTGGTCAACATTGGTTGGGCCAAACACATCCCAGGTAGGAGAAAAAAAAATGGTGAACCCTGACTCTCACACCAGCTTTAATCTGAATCCATGTAGAGATGCACACACTTAGAGTGCGTAGATCTTTCTCTTTTCAGTATAGCAAGTCATTCCCACTCATACATGCTCACATACAAAGTGCGGATGCACTATGTGCATTGTTTAATTGCCTGGAAGAAAAAAAATGAATAAAGTTTGGAATCAGCTCCTCCACCTGCAGTTCAGGCAGACTTACATAATGCACTCATAAGTGCACCAGGTGTTAGGATGTCACCTTTAAGCCTAATCCGTGAACTCAGACTGTGTGAACTATTGACTTCTCTACCTGACCAAACCTCACTGGTGTCACAACCCTGCACGCACACACACACACACACACACACACACACACACACACACACACACACACACACACACACACACACACACACACACACACACACACACACACGCAGCAGTTGAAATCCCCTTACCAAGCTTTCTATATATTTGCTCTGACTTTGTCCTTCAATGATTTGTCCTTGTGTTAAAAAATACTTAAAAAAAAAATGTCCCACAGATATTTATTGAACAGTAATGTTTTGCTCCCACAATCTACAATGCTCCTATGATGTCCTCCCAAAGAGTACAACGTACTTAGATTATGCGTTGTTTTGTGATTATTGGACACGGTGGCATCCCAATTGTTGCGTCAAGCGATGCAGGAATTTACATAGCATTTCCAGTAATTTTATTATAGCATAGAATTTGAATTACTGAGATTAGATAGTGATTAGATGAGTTTAATTGCAATAAAATAAAAACATCATATCCAATAATGAAGCTGGTTACACTGTTCCTGATTTATTTAGCAGACTGTTTTAGATGACAGCACATCTGTGTCCCAGTATAGGTTCATCACTGAAAGAGAAGAATTTAATCTAATCTTCTTAAACTAACCCATTTTCTCTCCTAATCTGATCAAAGTTTGATCTCGACTACAAGATCACAAAATTAACATAATGGCAGAGGCCCAAAAAATTATAGCATTAGAAGAGGGAAAAGAACACCGAGATTGACAAAAGCATTCAGGCCCTCGAAAATGAAATGAAAACGAAAAAGAGGAAGGAGACGTATGAGAGGAAGAGATGAGAACTATAATCTGGTTTTGGTCTTAGTGACTGAGCCTGCTGTGACAGCACAGAGGAGGGAAGAGCAGTGCCTCAGATTAACACAGATTAGCGGAAAGATTAGTTCCATTGTCAGTTGGAAATATGGGTATAGAATAGAATAGAATAGAATAGAATAGAATAGAATAGCTATGGTTTATATGGTGTAAGGGGTTGCGAGAGTATAAAGGGAAATACCAGATCAGAGACATAAATACCACTCAGTCATGCTGCATAAATCTATAACAATAAAGGTAGTGGTGTGGGATAACAGGGTTTCCAAATGATATGTATATAATATCAATAAATCCCAAAATAACTGTGAGAAAGAGAAAAAGAAGAAGGAGACAGAAAGATGGGGATGTGAATATACATTACTTCTTGTTAGTGTATTGATCTATGTGCTTCTATATGGACAATAAGCAGACACACATATTGATCCATACATAAAATATAGCTCTTTCAAATTTGTTTTTCTTTTTTAAGACAATACATGGTTTCGCTGTTATTGTGTTTCCTATTTATTCACATAACCTCTTAGTAACCATTCACTCCAGTATTTCCTTCCCACCTCTGTGCCTCCTCACTCTGTGTGACGTGCACACATTCACAAAAACAATAATCACAGGATTTACACACAACTCACACATTCATACACCTTTTTTTTTTATTAATGATTGGTCCTTTTTTTTGGCTACAATGTTTGCCAGGTTATGTTCTTGCTGCGTGCGTGCGTGCGTGCGTGTGTGTGTGACTGTGCATGCTTGCGTGTGTGTGTGTGTGTGTGTGCAGCTTCCTTTCTGAAGGGAGCGAAGCGCAACGATTGCCAGGCGGAGGAGGGAAGATGGTGTGATTAGATGAATGAAGAAGGCAATCCACTGCTCACAGAGAAAGATAGAACTCTTCATCTTCCCAGTGTGTGACTGTCCTTGTGTGTGCGATGCGACCACCTTATGAAATCCTCAGTGTTTACAACATTGAACACTGATCTAGTACTCAGACCAAACACGCACACACACATACAGTACATGTACACACACAATGTGATCTACTGTTCACTCACGGTGGAAAGGATTGTCAAAAAGAAATACGCCTCTTCAACATTCTTTATCAGCCTCTTACACACACACGCACACGCACACGTACAATAGGATACAATAGACCTGTTAACCTTTTTGCAGCCATCTTGTTTCACATCTTGTGTGTGTGTGTGTGTGTGTGTGTGTGTGTGTGTGTGTGTGTGTGTGTGTGTGTGTGTGTGTGTGTGTGTGTGTGTGTGTGTGTGTGTGTGTGTGTGTGTGTGTGTGTGTGTGATGACAATGTGCAGCGTGTACATGTGAATAGACACAAGAGCAAGTCTTTGCTCGCTATGGTACAGTAATTTTTTTAATCAAATTGATGGAGAGAGACAGAGAGACAAAGAGAAAAAAGACAGCAGCTGAGAGAGGGGAGGTGAAGCCAATTTATGCTTCATGATATGGCTGCGCAGGGCAGCATACACACACAGACACACGGACACGCACACACGCGCACACAAAGCCTGCTAACAGTGGTAACAACGTGTCAAGGCGAGCGCCAGGCAGCTAATTTGAAGTCATTAGATGTCTGCCGTACTGGCAACAATTTGTTACGCTCTCACACGCACAAACACACACACAAAAACACATTTCATGCACACACTGAGTTAAGAGCCGTCTGCGGATAGCGAGGAGCCTAAATTGTAAACTAATTTAAACATCACTCAGTGTTAGAGAGGCTGCCTGCAAGACAGGCCCCCGGATAACAAGGCGAGGGTGTGTGTGTGTGTGTGTGTGTGTGTGTGTGTGTGTGTGTGTGTGTGTGTGTGTGTGTGTGTGTGTGTGTGTGTGTGTGTGTGTGTGTGTGTGTGTGTGTGTGTGTGTGTGTGTGTGTGTGTGTGTGTGTGTGTGTGTGTGTGTGCGTGTGTGTGTGTGCGTGCGTGCGTGTTATGCCAACCATGTTCAATACACACAGTCACCCAACCTTGGAGATGGTTGAAAACACACACAGCCTCATATCTCTTTGATTGGTTCTTTTATTCTAAGACTTCTATGTGTGCGTGCACGCTCATTTCCATACTGATATGGCCTTATGCAAACATTTGATATGTCATTAGGAGAGGAAAATTAGGTTTCAGTGCATGTCACCTTTCCCAGAAGGAATCACACATGTGCGCTTTGCACATGCACATGTGTGTCAACGCAAATACATAAACACATAGAAGTGGAACAAACCTTTTTAGTTTAATCAAACTGCAGGCAGGGCATAGACGAGTAGCCTCACGCATGCATTTGTGTTCACACACAGTATACTGTATGTGACAGTGAACTGTCACACTGTGGCAGTTATGAGTATGTGGGAATATCAAAAGTTATTATTAAGGTCTTAGTGTCCAATAATATGGATTAGTAAAGAGAAAATCTCATTTTAATCGCACTCAGAGAGACAACCCCAGACACATATTAGGTTACATGTCACTTTAAGGTGTGTGCGGTGTGTGTGTGTGTGTGTGTGTGTGTGTGTGTGTGTGTGTGTGTGTGTGTGTGTGTGTGTGTGTGTGTGTGTGTGTGTGTGTGTGTGTGTGTGTGTGTGTGTGTGTGTGTGTGTGTGTGTGTGTGTGTGTGTGTGTGTGTTTGAAACAAGTAGAAGAGCAGTCAGGTGAGAAGAGGAGGAGAAGAACAGCAAATATTTAAACAGGAGTGAATGAAAGAGTGAGTTAAAGAAGAAAGGCTATTCAAAATGAGCCATTTATCTGTCCGTAGAATTAGTCTTTTCATCCTCTCTTTTCTGTTCTTATACTCTCTCTCTCTCTCTCTCTCTTTTCCTCTGTCTTCACCCCCCCTCTCTCGCTTTCTCTCTCTTTCTCTCTTCCCCTTTTCCTCCATAATAACTAAATGACTACCGGGCAGTCATACTAGCAGCTCTTATCTAGACTTGTGGACACAAAAGAGAAAGACCGACAGGCGAGCACTTGACTTGACGAAAGAGCGAGAAAGGAACAAATGAATGAATCAACGAATGAGAGCCAGAACCTATAACACAGTCTATTTTACCAGAACCAGAGGCCTTGCCATTAGTGCTTTTTTTTTTTTTTTTTTTTTTACAACCCCCATCCTCTGTTCTTTCTTTATTCAAGAAAGAAATTGCTCTTGGGCCACCCCACCCCACCCCCCCCCCCACTTCCCTTCTGCTATTCACGTGCTTCCCTATCTCCTCTCACTTGCTCTTTTTTCTGTCTCTCCCTCTCTTTTTTTTCTCTCCCCTTTCAATTTTGACACTCAGGATAAGCGCTCTATGTGTCGGCAGTAACGTAGCATGATTGAGCTGTAAAAAATGGGGGGATAGGAGGTGGAGGGGTGTTGCGGATGGGCCATTCATTTAAGTGGTCTTTATGGAGATATAAGAAAAGGAGTTTTGGTCGTGGTGATGGGATAACAGGTGAAAAACTAAGCCCTCTTACCTCATGTGCTGTATACTTTCCTCTTTTTGTATCAATCACTCAGTTTTTAGGACATTTCTTTATCTTGGTTTCTCTTGCATCAAAGAAGAGGTTGGTGATGGAAGATCTGAGAAAATATTGGTCATTAATAACAGGTTTTGATCTCAACAACCGGTGCATCACATGTCAAGGTGCAAATCAGACTATAAAAACTACAAAAACAAGTACATTATCACAAAAATTGTTATAATAGCCACAAATAATGTATCTTGTCAGTTCTTTGTTTTAGAAATGTGCAATTAGAAATATTTCTATTGATAGAATAGGTTGGTACATTGTGATTTCATTGACTTTTAAGGGAAATAAATGAGGCACAGTAAAGGTTAGTAAAGTTCAATGGTTCAAATCCCTTTGCATACAAGTTACTGCTGTAACTCCTTGAGCACTGCCCTTAACCCCCAACTACCTGTGACAACAGCAACAGCATCAAGCATTAGGCAAACTGATTATCCATGAGAAAACTGGAAACTACGGTGAAGAAACAGCAACATTTCAAAATAACTTAAGAAGAGGTACCAGAATGCCTTTGTATTTCCAGATAGGCTGAGTCAGTGTGGTTGCTTCATCCCAGCACATTATCTCTTGTTAGCATCCACGCTAAATATGAAGTCTCCTCTGTTCTTATATTTTGATACTCGGATACATTTAAATGCTGCTTTCCTGAAAGCTTGCCATTGCTACTCCTCGAGAAGGTTCTCGGACAATAGGTACATTTTACTCCCAAATCAAAACCAAGGAATCGGTTTTGTGGAGGGTTTTTTCTTTTCTTTTTTCTTTTTTTTTTACTTCTGTGAAAATCTCTAAATCATTTTTTATATTTATATATATTATGGTTGTTACTGATAAGGTTGTAGTAAAATGACAACCACGTGTGGTGAAACAGTATATAATTTCAACAAGAAAAGAAGAGTGAAAAGAGAGCATTGACAGCGAGGCAGTCACATATGTAACCTCAGCATAACCCCGTTATTCCCAAAGAGCCCTTAACATAATACAATTTTGACCTGATGGGTAAATATCCCCCATCTTTCTCTCTCTGTCTCTATCTGTCTTTCCCTGCTTTTCTCCTTCGCGCTGACCTGACCTCACCTCACCTCCCACCCTCTCTCTCCATGGTATCCTTAACCTCTTCATTATCAAGTCAACCTCATCTCTCATCCACTATTCCATCCCACGCCCCTCATATTCTCAGCCAGCCACAGCGTTTTTCCCACAATCATTTTGTGTATGTCTCTGTGGATACAATGAACATTCTGTTTGATCCAGTAGTCAGCTCTGGAAACAGTGATCAAATCACAGAGAAGCGTCTGTTGAATCCTTTATGTGTCACATACTTGTAGCTCCCAGTGAAAACCTTCCCTCACCCCGCTTTCTCCTGTTGTTCTCCTGTGTTCTTTTCTCTTTTGGACATGTTATAAATGGTTTTCACTTAGAGATTTAGTCAACCAGTCAAGCAGTTAGCCATTCACACTGCCAGTCAGTCTGTTCGTTAGCCAATCAGTCAGTCAGGTAACTACACAGCCAGTCAATCAACCAGAAAGGCAGCCAGTAGTCAGCAAATATTGATTAATAGAAGTGTCCTGCTCCTTTTAGCAAATCAAATGTTGAGTCTCAGCGGCCAAGGGGAACTCTCTCACACACACACACACACACACACACACACACACACACACACACACACACACACACACACACACACACGTTAGCATTGATACTCACATCTTTAAATGTGAAAGCGCAGCTCACTAAATTAACAGTGGCACACAAAACACTTCACGGTGTGCTCCAGGAGATGCAGAACAGTATTGTGCGTGCGTGCGTGCGTGCGTGCGTGCGTGCGTGCGTGCGTGCGTGCGTGCGTGCGTGTGTGCGTGCGTGCGTGCGTGCGTGCGTGCGTGTCTGGATTGGTGATGATGTCACTTCACGCCGCTCTTCATTAAATCGGTGATGTCATCAATCTGTAAAGAGGTTTTTGGGCTTTGTAACCAAGAGTGATAAATCACAAAAAAGAAAAAAACACACTTATTCACACTATAGTCTCTCTGTTGTTAAATCAGTGAGTCTTGTCTGAACCTGAACCTTTTGAAACCGTGTCATCATTCTGCCCATATGTCCTAAATTCCTCCCTCCTTCCGGTGTTCTTCATCAGACAGAATTCCCCTCATCTCATCTTTTGGTGTGTCTCCCTCTCAAAGCCATTACCGCATGGATTAAAATTACATGAAAATGCACAAAGAGAAATACATGTGGACACGCACACAGATGCACCAGCAAATTTGTCCCCATTCTGTCGAATAAGGCTAGTTCACTTTGACAGTCACAGCATGCTGGGTGCATACTTAACACAAAAAGATTACACGAAAAATAAAGCACACAGACATAGATGCACACCTGTGACACAGTTAATCCCCAGATTAAAGTTTTTATCTTAACTTCCTCATTGTTCTAATGAGTCAAAACAAACTGCTACAATTATTGATTACTACAATATTGACATTAAATTATATAGAATGTTTTCAATTTCTTGTCTTGTCTTGCCAAAAAATGTTTTCTTTACTGTGAAATTACTGCCTCTTTCAGGTCCATGTTATAAAATCATGAAACTAAATCAAACTTTCTTTGAAACGAATTCAGATCAGAATCAGAATTTGATTTCATACATTGCCTTGATCAATTTTCTTCTACATATCTCTGCTGTGCCTATCTTCATGGGTGTGTGTGTTTCCAATCCCTGTTGATTCTCTCTGAGCTCTATCGAGCGTGTTTGATT
>NC_137636.1:19429176-19434176 GCF_963383615.2 Lipophrys pholis | reverse complement strand
ACAGACTAGAGGATTCATCCTTTCCATCAAGAAATAAGCAGGTGGGAAAATAGGATTGGAGCGTGCCTGTCACCAGCTGGGGACGACTTATTGCCTACACACACAACACACACACATACACACACACCCACACACAGATACAAAAGAAGCACGCTGCAAAGCAGCAACAGTTCAAATCTGTCCTGTGTTGAGAAGGGATATAAATTATTACTGTCTTATGGTGAAAATACGGAAATAATTGTCTTTTTCAAAATGTATTACTTGCACCAAATCTGTGAAGAGAATGAACACAAACTAATTTCAACATGATGACATTCAAGCCAAACTATTGTAATCACTCCTCAAGCTTCCAAACATATACCACCATGTTTTTTTTGTCTTTTTCAAATTTATTTTTGGTGTTACAGCCTCCACTCACATGTGCGTTGCATTGCTTGTTCCTTTAGTCTGTCCACAACGTGGCAAGATATTGTGGCCTGTGGTCGCAGGGCTGCACTGTGCATTCAAATGATGACACAAAGAACACACAAACACACAGCAGTAATAATATGTGTGTTTTTGTGTCTATTTAAAGTTGATGGGATCCTTCATCTGCAGGCTGCTATCACAGCTGGCTGTCTTATTGTCTCAGTCAGACCAGTGTGTGTGTGTGTCTAAGTGTGTGTGTGGGCTTGGCTTTTCTTCAGTATGTCCGCCAACGTACCGCATGTCTGTATACCTATAAGAGTCACTCTTTCTTAAACAAATGGAATCATGTTTGTCTTGTGTGTATTTATCCCTGATAAACACATTTCAATATGTGTGTGTGTGCGTGCGTGTGTGTGTGAGTGTGTGCGTGAGTGTGTGCATGTATGTGTGTGTGTGTGTGCTGTCCATCAAGCCACACACAGAGCCGTACCAAACCATTGGCTTGGTTGCTGATGATGACATATGAGTTCCTGGCCTTGGTAATGGCTGTTAAATCTCATAATTACACGCTTCTTTATTGCAATGCATAATGACCCCGCAGCACTATTGGACAATTAATTAAGATTTTCAGCCCAGGCTTTTTCAGACCCAGATGAGGAGGTGGAATGAGGTCTAATGTTCTTGTCTTCGAGCTACGACATTAAGGCATGGCGCTGTAGGAAAGAAGGCTGTCTCTCTGTGCACATTCCTTTTCATCTTTCTTTCAGCCTGTTTATGTCGGCCTCCCTTCATTCTCTCTGTTCTTCCCATTGCTCCAATTGCTGAGTCCTTCCTCTCGGTGCTTGTCCTCGATGATGATATTGGAGACCCTAGCGGTAATCGGTGAATGGTAAATTAATCCCTGTGGAGTTTCTGTGGTCCTCACTCTATGGAAAGCTACGAGGGATTAAGAAGATAGAATCAACACAGCCTCATAATCTCATACACAGACACCAGCACCATTGGGTTTTGTTTTAAAGCCATAATGAGCAAGTTTCTGCTGATACATCAATAGTGCTTCACAGGACAAATAAAATAGAATGAGATTTATCCGCAATCCACAATTTATTTCTTATGAACTATACTTTAATTGTTGCCCTTTATTTTATTCAAACAGCGTCATCACTAAAAACAAAATGATATCAGTAGTCTAAAGAGCCCAGCTGCCCAGTTGATCTTGCCACGACTGAGGATTAATTTTATTTCTGATGTGTCACTGGATATTGTTTTGAAAAGGTAATCCACCAAGAAATCAATAAACTGTCCCAACTCAGTTAATTGAACAAGCTGGAAAAATAAATTCATCACACACCACATAGATAGATAGATAGATAGATAGATAGATAGATAGATAGATAGATAGATAGATAGATAGATAGATAGATAGATAGATAGATAGATAGATAGATAGATAGATAGATAGATAGATAGATAGATAGATAGATAGACTCTTTATTTTTAATGTGACCCTGCTGTCCTCCATGTGTAATCCACTAAACTAAAAATGCAGTGAAGTACTTTGCAGTCAAGTGTTGATATCTTAAGAGAGATTCTAAATCAATCACATCTTTTTTGGGAAAACAGCTTTCATGAAAGTCAGTGCATCTCAAAAGGCTTCAGACAAAACGATAACGCAAAACAAGCAAGGGCAAAAATCTGGAAAATACACACAAAAAATGTAGTAACAGACTCTCTCTTTGTACTCAGTGGAATTATTACCAATGTCTGGGAGCTTTAGACGTTCTATGAGAGTATCCAGTTAGTGTATTTAAAGAAGTTGGCATTAAAATCAAATGAACAATGAAAATTAAGCATTGCGTTTCTCTTCTTCAGTTGTTATTCCATCTTGTGTTTTATCCCTGAAAGTGTTGGCCAACAGTGTAAGTGTTCTGTATGTGCGTTTTATGTATATGCGTGTGAGAGAGATGGACAGGCGGTGTTGGTGTTTAAGCTGCTCAGCTGTGTGTACACATGGTTAATTCCCCTGACAGATTTGTGTGCACATACTCACACGCGCACACACGCGCGCACACACACACACACACACACACACACACACACACACACACTGGTCATTTCTGCCTACATCAGCATTATATTGATGGAGGAAAGGTCAGGGATGCAAAGGTAGAGGATAAGAGGAAGATAGATGAACTCAGTGAGAGGAAAAAGTGAAGAAAAAGACCATATGAAAAACAACACTAGACAATATCGCGTAAAGTTCAACATGGTTAATTTCACCAAGACATTCTCAAGCAGAGCCATGCGTTGTCATTCCAGCAGCACTCTTGACTCTATATGAAGTCAAGAAGACATGGCCCCATGGAGCTTGTGGCATACACACACTCACACACACACACACACACACACACACACACACACACACACACACACACACACACACACACACACACACACACACACACTCCTTGACACAGCCCTGGAGGAACTTGAAGTACGTAATTAAAATGTAAATATTGATATTTTATTATTTGAAATTGCTCCAGTGCAGTGCTTTTAATGTCACTCCATCTGTTGTCTCCACGGAGACTTGGGGTTGCCCTCAATGACCAGCTGCCCCCACCCAAGCAACTCCACACACGGCAACAGCTACTGTGCTCCGCAGCCACCTCTGTGTTGCCACGTTCCAGTTTTAGGTCCAATTAAGTGTTAAATATTAGCACTTGCACACACGGAGGCATTGCAGGACACACATACACACAAAGAATACCACACACAATCTGCCTGCACTCCTCTGTCTCTTGCACACACACATGCGCGCACGCTCACAGACACACGCGCACGAGCATGCACACTCGCGAAGCACTCATCTCCACTACAGCACTGGGAAGATTTTAAGTGTTAATCTTGCAGTGCTGCTGATGGTGTCTAATGTATGCAATTAACAGTCAGCCAGGGCTGAGGGTTTGGTAATTAGCTGGCTGTTCACACTGATTAGAGGCTACCGCAACCCTATGACTGCTCTACTCTCCCCCAGGCCGCACAGAGAAAAAGGGGGGTGTGGTGGAGCAAGAGGGGGAAGAGAAACGAAATAGAAAAAGGATATTTTAGCCCACAATATGAGAGGGGATGAAGGTGAAGGTGATTTTACTTGTTTGTGTTTGTAAAATACATCTTTTGGGAAGAAATAGTATTGAGTACATTAATCTATGTTCTAATTTGATTCTATCTACTTTTGATCTTGCCAATAATTATTTCAGTCTCAGGCTGTAGCTCTGAATACGCAATTCGTTCTCACTAAAAGTTCTTTTGTATTTATTCGTCATTAGTTTGTACATGCCCTGAAGTTTTACCATCCTTGTAGTTTGACCACAGGCATCTGCTTTAGCTGTGCTCTGGACGCAATGATTGCAAAGACCTTAACTTCTTAGCCTAATGTAGCAATAATACATAATACTGGATGCTGAACATAAAGTCAGTGAGCTACCATAACTGATTTAACTTTGTTTGAATTGTATTCAACATTTAAAACACAATAAATTAGTTTGTTTTTCAAGAACTAAAAAAGGTGTTGCTGGATGTTGCTGCACATTTACAAAAAACATTTATTTTTTTACAATGAAAGGATTGTGGTATTTCATTGCAATTTCTTTGTCTGTGAAGGACATTACTCATCTCACTCATGTATTGTGAGGTCCACTTATGTTGACTTTTTTAGTGTCTGTGGCTATACGCATACATGTTACATGTATAATTGCAGGTAAGTGAGCGAGTGTCCTTTTGTGAGTGTGTCTTTAAACCGCTCTAAATTTGCTGGTTCTCTGGGTAGATTTGCTCCCATCTTGTTGCGCATCTCTGTGTAATTGGGTCAGCTGGTGTGTGTGTGTGTGTGTGTGTGTGTGTGTGTGTGTGTGTGTGTGTGTGTGTGTGTGTGTGTGTGTGTGTGTGTGTGTGTGTGTGTGTGTGTGTGTGTGTGTGTGTGTGTGTGTGTGTGTGTGTGTGTGTGTGTGTGTGTGTGTGTGTGTGTGTGTGTTGTTTCAGGTTAGCCAAAGCCATCACAGGGGGTCCATGTTCATTTTGTGCAGCGTCTGGCCGTATGGTACAGAACAGTTTGAGATGTGCACATACACGCACATATACACACTCTCACGAAGCACCACAAGGGAGCACTTGCATTGCCCCACATGTAACAATGTGCACACATTTAAACACATACAAAAGTGGGATGTGCAAGAGAGAGAGAGAGAGAGAGAGAGAGAGAGAGAGAGAGAACACACACATACACACAAACACACACGCACACAAACATGCGGGGCAGTAATGTGCTGGTAACCATTGGAACCTTCCTGTGTCCTCATGCAATCTCTCTCTCAGTGGGCCAATAGATTTAATTCTGTCACCTGCAGACCACAATGCATGCACATGCTGATCATAGACAATCCCGTTTTCTTCTCACACCAGTTCCAGACAAGTGAACATCCAGATAAAAAATGCACGCATCAACCACATGTACCAAACATAAACCCTTACCTTTCCAAAAAAAATTAAGCGGGATCACTTCCAAATTTTGTAGATATTTTATACACAAAAAC
>NC_137636.1:19076676-19424176 GCF_963383615.2 Lipophrys pholis | reverse complement strand
AGGAGGAATTTGTCACTCTGAAGGCCATTGCTTTGGCTAACTCAGGTTTGAATCTCTTCTCTTCTGAGCTGTTGTTTTTAACTGTCTGCACATCTGTGTTTGACTGCTGGAGGAGAGTTAATCCGGGGAATCTCCTGTCCCACGGGGCTCATTTAAGCTGAACCATCAGAGGACTGATTCCAGCACGCGGCATCCAGACAACCACACACACAGACGCACACACACACACCTACAACACAAGACACATACTTACACACTAGAGAACACGTACAATTGCCGAGCTTCATAATATTCCACTGCCCACGGTCATACCACAGGCCTTATATAAAGATGTGCACACATGCATACATACGGACGCACACTCACACACGTTCAAGCAGCATCCCTCTCCTAAACAAAGTCGCGCTCCCATTTACAATTAGCATAGCCATCCCTTCAGATGCCTTTTAAATAAGGTGAAATCATTAGAGCCCAAAATCTGTCGATAAAGCCCCCTGTCTGATGTGTCCAGCTGCATCGACAGCTGACTGACACACACACGCCCTCCAGTGCACACACACACACACACACACACACACACACACACACACACACACACACACACACACACACACACACGCACACACACACGCACGCCTTCCTCCTCTCATGACCCGTCTTTTGAACTTTGTCTTGGATGCCGGCCAGCTTTTCAGTACTCTTTAATTACAAGGGGGGAGCTGTCAATACAATGTGTTTAAATGGTAGCTTGCAATGAGAGAGCTCTGAATAGGGAGGGAGGGGCCTTTTGTTCTGATTCTGTACACACACACACACACACACAGAGGGGTTTGTATGACAATTATATGAGAAATACAAAATTGATCATTACATGGACAAAAAAGGAAAAAAAAACATCATAGAGATATTTAAGGAACATTGAGACAACATAGTCACAGAATATTACCTAGCAAAATAGATTATGATATTTTAAAATTACAAGCACAAGGTCAGTGTAAGCATGCACCTATATGACTTTACATTGCAAATACACTTCACATGGACACATACAAACAATGTGAAGGATTCCTTGCAGTCATATGACATATGGGACCAGTTGTTAGTTTAAATTGTTGTGTTCCCAGTTTCCATGCATGAGGTGAACATGAGTGGTTTACTGGTTACAGAAACCTCATCACTGTCTACTTATGTCTAGTTATTTTTTATTAGTGCTTTCTCTGGATTGATCATGATGACTAATCTTGTTTTGTTAATGTGCAGTATTACTATAATAGTATGTCATTTCAATTGAAAGGCAGACAAATTGCTCAATCAAGAGAATTCCTGTGGTTTCAGGTTATTGTGAAGGGAATTGAAGTCAAGCCAACTCTATCAAATACTCTGTAATATACAATTCACACTCACTCTTTTTGATTGAAATTAAAGCAGCTGACATCTAGATAGGAACTTTGTACCATTGCCCAGACTCTCGTCAAGACAACAGAATGCTAGCATTAGCATTTTGAAGGGCACTGACACTAATTAATTCACAGGATGCTAATCGTCTGCATTAATGAAGCCAAGCCTTAAGAAATGTTAGCAAACGTGCCCCACATGTAAAGAAAGCCAAACTAGGCATGGGAAACAGGAGGCTCGTGCGTGCGTGCGTGCGTGCGTGCGTGCGTGCGTGCGTGCGTGCGTGCATATCCGCGTGCATGATTTGTGAGTCTCATGTTAACATGTGCGTTTTAACATCCTCGTGTGCTTGTGCTCATTAACGTCTGCTGTTTTACTTGTGAGTGTGGTGTGGGTCACAGCACAGGCCAGGCGGAAGCCGCATCGAACGGCTTAAATACTAAACACACACTTCTAATCAAAAACAGTGTGAAACTCATTAAACTTGAATTTTACCTTAGTGTCTTTACTACAGGCTGCACTTGAGGGGAAACCTCTGTACAAATCACAAATAATGCCAATAGGAGAATCTTTATTTTTTTTTTTCACGCTGACTGACAGTTTTACTCATTAATTTTTTACATGTTCATTACATTCATACATGTTCATTACATTCATGGGATAAGTGTGTGTTAATCTAATAACAACAGACACTATGAGGGGCATTTAACTATGTGGCTGAATACTTGAAGAGAAAGAATATACTCACAGTGTCAATATGATTGCAATCCTTTTTTTATATAATATATCTATTATTAAAACCTGATAATGATGATCATTTTAACTAAATTATGTTTATTAGTATATTCTGGCTCATTCCTGTTATCATTACCTCTCTAAGTAAAATGTCATCAAACAAGAATACAATGAACATCAGAGTGAACAAAGTAGAAAATGTGACAACCTGTGAAACCAGAGATCAGCCCACTGACCACTTTTCACCTACATCAGTTGCACACCATAGATTCAGCTCGGTGTATTTTACTGTGTTAGCGGGGGCTTCTGTGGGAATGTGACTGCTGATGTATTTTATGTTGACAGAAATTTATCTTTTTATTGTCACTATGATATCTCATGTTAGTTTGCTTCTAAGAATGTAAAATCATTTTAATTCAGGGGCCACATACAATTCAATCTTGATTACTATAGAATATAGAATTTGTCTTGATAATTTCTTTTAGTGCAAAGAGGTACAATGATGAATATTAAGAAAAACTCAAAGCACAGTGGACAATTCTTCAAATTTCAGCGCTTTGCAGCTGGCAACATGCATGTTTTTATCCTCCAAATATTTTTATGAAGTCATTTCAGACATTTCCAAAGCACGCTCATAACACAGAAATCTACAAAAGAGAAATAACATATATTCATAACATTCACCTATATGTACCCACACACACGCACACCACACGTCTGATTGAACATGTCTAAAAAGGGGTAGAAAGAAGTGAAACTTGTTGAAACAAAGTCAAAGCTAAGGTCACTTTTACTGATGTATTACGATCTCTCAGCTTGACTTAGTGTTGTGGTATGCCACGTTTCTTACAGAAACAATGTGATACCCAGTGAATAAATCAGAGACAACAACTTCTATTGAAAAAATAAATTAATACATTTTCTTTGTAATTGTTACACCTTATCATGAGCCGTGTGTGTGACAACCCTAGTGAGGACGATGTCAACAAGTATGTCTCCAAAACACACACCGCACTAAATGCTGTTTCAACGGCAGTAATCAGGAAAAATGTAGACAATAATCCACCAGCTTATAATTCACCACAACTTCACAAACAAACGTACACAATAAGGTAAAACATTACCAGCTATATTTTTTAGAAAGTTAGACATCAACATGTTCCTACGACATACACAACACAACACAACACAACACAACACAACACAACACAACACAACACAAGGTTTTCAAAAAAGGAGAGGCTTGACATTCAAAGATGATTGTAAGAGTTTATATTATAAACAATACACACACATACTGTATGTATTGTTCTTTTGGTGCTTTTGTGTGTGTGTCTTTATGAAAAAGCTCTGCTTGCCAGCGTTACCTTAGTGTGTGTGTGTGTGTGTGTGTGTGTGTGTGTGTGTGTGTGTGTGTGTGTGTGTGTGTGTGTGTGTGTGTGTGTGTGTGTGTGTGTGTGTGTGTGTGTGTGTGTGTGTGTGTGTGTGTGATTGTTGGGGGGGAGGTGGTCTATCAATAGTTGTCTTGTGATTATTATTTAACATGCATGTAGTCATTGATCGGAGAAATTGATCGGAGGTTGGGAGCTAAAGGCCAGCTCACATTAAGACTTTGCCTCCCTAGGGGGCAATATGGAGCATTATTATTGAAAGACATTCTCAGCCTTTAACTGCCACATATGCTGAAACACACCTTACATGCCAGCTCAAAGAGAGATTACACAAGTGTGCAGCCCTGAACTTATGCACACAGACACACAGACACAGACACACACACACACACACACACACACACACACACACACACGGGTGCTCAGAGACTCTCAGGTGTTGCTGTGACTCTTCATCATTCTACAAGTCTATTTCTTTTTTCTCCACCCACTCGTCTCTTTGCCCGTCCATTTATCACACCCACAGAGCCACACTTAAAGACAGAGAGAAGAGCGGCCTCTGAACATCAAGCTCCACTCCTGAAGTCACTTTTACTGACAGATTGTGTGTTTCAGAGTTATATTTTGAAAACATTCTTAATACCATTTACAATATTAATAAAAAATAAATAAATAAAAAACTGTCCACGCACCTAAATATCATTGATGTTTGTGTGATTTTACATAAGCAAATTAATAGTATTTTGCACTTTTGCATAACGCATTAAATTCATTAGAATGCAGATAGAATTTACATTTATGGAAAATAAACTAATATTTCTCTGGAGTTTTACCACATGACTTCTCACATTGACTCAATAACACAACAAACAGACACAGGCACTCACAAACACTGTGGAAAACATCCCCTCAAAGCTGTGAGTACTTGCTGCACTGTAAAACCTTCTGGCCCTGTTGCACACTACAGACAATAATTCAGATCCTGGATGTTTTGTTTGATTATGTTATTTGTAGTATTCATTTCTCCTCTTTGAGCAGCAGTAGATGTGGAGTGGGCAGTATTACAAATGTCAGATGAAGTGCTTTCAATGAGTCCTAATCATACGTCAAATATGTATTTCTGCCCTCTCCAGACTCCATGCACATTGAAGATGTGGATGCAGTGCAGAAGCTCCAGGATGTGCTCCACGAGGCCCTGCAGGACTACGAGGCTTCCCAGCACCAGGAGGATCCCCGTCGGGCGGGCAAACTGCTCATGACCCTCCCCCTGCTCCGCCAGACCTCCACCAAGGCCGTGCAGCACTTCTACAGCATCAAGCAAGATGGCAAAGTCCCAATGCACAAACTGTTCTTGGAGCTGCTGGAAGCCAAGGTCTGAGGACGGGGACTGGATGGAAGGACAGCTACACACCAGTCGAAGCCCCAAGAGCTTCAACTTGAACTCCAAACAACATTGAATGACCTCTCGCTCTTTTACACGCACACACTCTTATACATGAAGACCCACCCCCACACACACATACACATACACACACACACAGACACAACCCTGCACGCACACTCAGAAATATGTCCCTGAAGTTTGTCTGCTGACACACATGCCCCATATGAATAATGAAGCAATCTAAACCTCTTTCCTGAACCTGAAATCACTGCTGTCTTGGACAGAACGACGCTCTTTGGACCGTCTGCTTTGGGGACGATGCATACAGACTGACGTTACTCCCCATTACAGAAGGAGGAAGATATTTCCAAACATATACTTAACAACACTTATTTAATTGTTACCACGGAAACTCCAAACACTGATGATTGCAACACACTTATGCATTTAATGACAATTAAGATGTTATTGATGACAGACACTTAACTGAGGACACATGAAACTCAAAAAACATTTTAGTTCTGAGACTGGAAGACTGCACTCATGTCTCTTTTCTCTTCCATATTTCACCCAACAGAATTTTTTAAATGTTCAAGAAACCTGAGTGGGGGGAAAGAAAAAGAACACTAAAGGACGTATTAATGACATTTGTTGTCAGTGTACATGTACAGTAAAGTTGGGACGGATGGACTGATGGAAAAGAAGAGGAGAATTGCCCTGCCAAAGAATGGAACCATCCATTCAGGGGATGCCAGCAAACTTTTACTGTCACAACCCAAACTGTTTCTGGTTTGATCCACCGGTTTGTTTCAGTCCTGGGTCTCGAGGGTCCTGCTGGTGCTCCTTTCTACACAGTCAGATGTTTCTGCTTGTAATGGAAACCAGCAGAACTCAGAGATTCAAGGGCCGGGATTGGAAACAACTGCTGTTAGCACTCTCTTGGTTCTCCCTAAATTCCCTTCCTAGTTTCCAATGACACCCCTACTTCAACTTTAACTCTCGTATCTGTTGTATTTGCAGAGGACCAGTGATCCTGACCTGCCAGCCCTATCAGTATTATCATGGTATCAGGGTTAGGGCACTTGATGAAGCTAAAAATGGTTTCAGATGATCGAAACGCATGAGGTGAGATTGATCGGCAGTTTTGGATTAGAAACATCACTTCCTGCTTACAGATAAGAGAAAAATGAGCAAGAATGACTTCCTGCTTGGCTAATATGACAATGCATTTTTGGTCTAACTCTCCTCTTGTGTTTAGATGTCTGATGGAAACCTTTTTGCTTTAGAGTGGTCCTGGTTCGCAGCTCTCTATGTATCAATCAGTAGATATTTCCACCTGTCAATGTGCCATTAAGAATAGTCCAGCCCATGCTCATTGCCCACACTCTAAAACCTGCAGAGTGTCACCTCAGCATCACCCTCCTCGCCTCACTTCTCGCTCATCTTTTGCGTCAGTACCCAGATATTGTCGTGATTCATTGAGGTAGCGAAGAGGGGAGCTTCACTCACTCAACAATGCAATCCAAACCAGAGGGAAAGGTATGCTGACGAAAAGTGACTGAAGAACAACTAATGTTGCTTTGAAACTCCGAGTTATTTTCTTTCTTCTTGATTTCTACCTTGGAAATAATCTTAGTGACAATACCAATATTAGGGTTGTAAATAACTGTCATCCTGTATATGGCATGTAACACAGCTTTGTTTTTCTTATTAATATTGTCTTCTTAAAACTGAATCAATCAATATGTCTTTCCTTTTTTCTATCAGCTTGACCACTTTCTGCAATTATCATCTATATATATAATATAACAATTAATAATGTATTACCTAATCAGCGTTTATCCTAGAAACTCTGAGCAATAGGGGTTTTTAATTGAAGGGGTTTGTTCATATGGACTAAGTCTGCAATATTAACATAAGGTGCCAGTCTACAAATGGGGGGAGAGAGGACGGGGATTTGGAGGAGATTTCGTAGCTTCTCTTTCTCTCTGTGTAACTTGCCATAAGCTATTAGAAAACTGTCAGTGTTTCCTTTGTTTGGGAAAAATGAGGACCAGGAATGTTGGGATGGGAAGTCACTGCTGTTTTCCCCTTAAAGATGGACGAATGAAGAGGGTTAAAGAGGTAACATAAGCAGCCAGAAAATCACAAGTTCCAACATCCAGTTTGCAGTTCACGTTGTGAGTTTTGTACAATCTTGTGAAAAAAGGTTCTTTTTAGTCTTAATTAAATCAAAGAGTCTTGTTCAAAAACAACAGTTAGATAATATACTGTTTTTGCCCATTTGAACACGACTGTGTTTTTTGTGGCCATGCAATTTTGAAGGGACCACCAGATTAACTTTAAATTGAATGTTTCTGGAGCGGGATTATTCAACCAGAATCAAAGTATCTTATTTTAGCTGCTTCCTGTGAGCTCATATTGCCATTTTCCTAATGTTTCGATTGACAACTTCAAGCAAAGTAGGGCATTTTAATCTGATGTAGAATCTAAATTAAAATGAATTTCCCAAATGCATTCTTGATTGTGTTCATCCAGACCTGAAATAATAAACATACGGTGATTTCTAGGTTGCACATTAAATGTTAATATCAATAATCTGGCTTGTTTGACATTCTGATAATCTCTTTTAGAACTTGGCACTTCAAGCTGGGCTGACGGGAAGCCGTTTTACAGTCAAATGAACATGACACTAATTTCACAAGCTAGAACCAGATTGTACTGACTGATCACAGCTTTAAAAGGGAAGACATTTGGTAGGTTTTTCTTTTTTCTCAAAATAAGAATGCCAAAATGTGTAATCCAGGTGACGGTGAAGTCCGATATGAAATGGCAACTTGTCACAGCCGAGGAGTGCTGCAGTTTAAGTGTAGTTGATCTCTAACATCTCACGCTCTGTATCAGCCATCAGTATTATTAGTAAGGGGTATTTTCTCAGCCTTCTTAAACATTGTATATTGTAAATTATACAGATTATAATTCTAACATAAGACATTTTATTGGAAACAAAATCCCAAAAAAAGAAAAAAAAAAAAAAAGTAGTAGTCTGTGTTTCATGTTTGCTGTTTTTTCTATCATGAAAAAAAAAAAAGTATTTATTTGGTTTTTATTTTATTTATTTTTATGTTGTTGCTGTTGTTTTGGCGTCCTGTTTTTGTTGGATCCTCTCCTTCTCTGTTGGGGCGTCGCTCTGTACTTTTTCTTGTGGTGATTCCTGTTCTTGTGCCGTGTGCTTCTTCTTTAGACAACACAGAGTAGACTAGAGGCCATGTTGTCTGTCTTTATCTGTGTGTCGGATCAGTCCGCCGGGGGTCCGGATTCTCTCACAACAAACCCAATATAAGGCTCTTCTTCTAGGAACTTAACTAGACCACCAGGAACAAATGCCACTATTCATCTTTACCAAACTATACATAAATAATGAAATATTTAGTATCTAAACGAAGAAACACCTTAACAAGTACTTAGAAAGGGATCATTTGTGTAACTTTCCTATAGATTAAACAATATACTGTATACCTTTAGGTTAATTAAAGACAAAATGAAAGGGACATTTGAGTAATTTACAACTGTAGGTGACTCTTTTTTGATAATCATGCTGTACATAATCGCCTCCCAGACAGCTCAGCTCAGTCATTATCAACACAAAGAGAAAACACTAAGATAAGAAACTTTTTATTTTCTATTTCTGCTTCTTTCCTGGAAAATATCTTGCATTAAAACAAACAATGAAAGCTTTCAGCGGGTTGACGAAAAGCATTGAAGAAGAAAAAAAAAAAAGGTCTCATTTGCACTCGCTGGCTCCCTTTGTCACACAATTCTGATTTTGTGGGCACAATCTGCTGGAATCAGCTGCAACATTGAATTTTAACCTGGAATTATCATCATCTTTCTGATATTTAAAGATCTTGAATTAAATGAATATATGTTTTATTGTTGCACGACATGCACCAACATCAAATTGTATTATTCAAGGCTTCGTTGAAAGTCTTAGAGAAAGTTCAATGTTGTTTTTAGAACTTCTTAAAAACCCAAATGAACCTTTTTTTTTTTTTTTTTTTGTAACTGCAGACATAGAACTACCATCCTTCTACACACAACTTAAAAAGGTGCTTTTCTTTTGTTTGTTTTTCTTTCTTTTTTTTTATTGTTCTGTCAATCATGTTGTAATTCTGAACAGTAGACCACAATGAACTATGTTGCATGTCACCCTGAGGTGATCAATCCTGAGCCGAATCTGGTCAGTGATCTAGATTGGAAACAATTTTTAAAAATAGTTCTCAGTGAAGCTACTTTCTTTTGCTCGCTGTAATCTGAGGGGAGATTGCCTTGATGTTACTTCCTGCTCATGCCATGTTATGTAGATGTATTGGATTGAAGGATTTTACCATGCGCACATATTTTTCTTGTTATGAAGCAATACTTTAGTGCAGGCGTGTCCAAACCCGGTCCTGGAGGGCCGGTGTCCTGCATGTTTTAGTTCTCTCCCTGCTTCAGCACACCTGAATCTAATGATGATGTCATCACCAAGGTTGTGAAAAAGCCCAATAATGAGCCCCTCATTGCAATCAGGTGTGCTGCAACTGGCAGAGAGCTAAAAGATGCAGGACAGGGGCCCCCCAGGACCGAGGTTGGACACCCCTGCTTTAGTGACTGTACAATGAGGCGAGTGTTGCACATGTTTGGATTGGAGGTCCAAAAACTGATGCACATAATGAGTCGGTACATTAGGCTGAAACCACATGAACAAACCAAACTGGTGTTGGTTTGTTTCAAACATGAGGAGCAGAGGTGAAAGGACTGTCTGGGTGTTTTGCAGAGCCAATGGCAAATCGAGTTTGACCTGGTTGCACTTTTGGGCATAACATTCATGCCCTCGTTTGGAGCTACGATCCATGAGCTGCAAACACTGTAAGTCATAGTGGTTTAGCAGGAAGATGAGTTATTGAGCCGTGGTGACAAAGCAGCAGTGTCCATCCTCCATAGCTGCACATAGCTGCCCCTGACAACTGCTAAGGCCAAACCGTGTCTATCTACAGCTCTACAGTGTTTAGTCATTTAGTTGTATTTAACCCCCAAATGTAACTGCCACTTGTGCTGCGGCTGACCCTCCTGCAGTCTGAATCTGCAAATATCAAGAAAACATTGAAGGGAGAGAGAGATTCTTTGGGGAACATTGGGACAAAAAGGATATTTAGGAATTTAAAAAAAAAAAAAAAACAACCCTCGAGTGGTGGATGAGAGAAGACCCTGTAGCGTTATTACAAACATGTCTGTAGATTTTAGATGTGCTTCACATCAATAAATGAAAAAAGAAAAAAAAAAAAAAGATAAGCAATTACCTGTATATTTTTGTGATGTGTATCATACAAGTGTGCTCCAACAATAATGTCCATTTGTGTAAATGTATTTATTTCACATTGTATATATTGTTCAATGCAAAAAGAGAGACCTATGATTCTGTAACTTAAACTACTATGGGTTGAAACATTACATGTGTTACTCCAGACTATGCCTTTCAGGATTATTACAGTAGAGCAATATCAATTAAAACCAGGCTTCCAGTTTTGAAATCCGTCTTTCGACTCATTCTTCACAGTTTTTGTCATTTCCATGTCTGTTTCCTTCAGAGTGGCACTCAACATGAAGGTCATATTGTGCATTCGTCTTTCCTACGCACTTTGTGCGTTGTATGGCGACGGTGGGCTGCAGCCATTCCCAGCAAGCTACTGGCAAAAAGGGAGAGTACAACCAGGACGAGTGGCCAGCCACACCTCCAGTCAGAGTTATCAAGTCTGAATAACCATCTTTCGACTGTTTAAGGGAAGTACCCGGCGAAAACTCACGTATGCACAGGGAGAACATGTGAACTAAGTATCTTACCTGTGTCAACACACTATGAGGAGAGAATGTCCACCACTGGGTGGTAGGGCTCTTCATATCAACAAAAATACTTGATAGCAACATCTAGTGACTGTGGTTATCATGATGGAAGCAAATGTATGAAGGAAAGGTTTGTTCATAATGGCCAACTAGGAGATAGAGATGGTTCCAACTAACCCATCCTAAAAGTTGTGTTTTTCCCAGGAAGAGACGGTACGTAGACGTCCATCTTTCCCCGTGAATTCAAGTTATGCATACAAGACAGATAATCATGGAGATCCAAAAAATGGTCACATTGTCATTACAAGCATGCTGTTTTTGATGCATTTAGTTCAAAGCACCGCTGTGACAGACTGCAGCCCCACAGAGCTGCGAGCATGGACCTTCGTCGCGGGTTGTAATGGTGCTGCTCTGTTTTACAACGCATTTTAGTGCTTTGTGAAAAGCAACTATAGCAGTGGGTGCCGAGGCAGGGGTGACATGAATAATTCATTTGCCAAACACTTCTCTGTCCATCCACAGTGGTGTTTCTGGAGCAACCAGGCAAAATCACACCTCTCGGAGTCAGTGTCGTCTTCAGCGTCATCACTGACTTCAAATAATAAAAGAAAATGAAACAGAGCCACAAAGACGGAGCGAGAGAAAGAAAGGGGGTGAGGAGGAGAAGAGAGGAAGGAGGGACGAGGAAGTGGTAACAGCTTGCTCCGGTGGGTGGCTAACTACTGTCCATTCTGAAGGGCCAGATCTCCTGCTCTTGCCAAGGGCACTAAACACAAACACACACACACCCACAGTGATTAAGACATGCTGTGTTCAACATTAAAAAGCAAAATCGTGAGCGAGCAAAACAGCCTGAACACAAATGCAAGCTTTTCAGACTTCCTCTTTGTCTCTTTTCGAGCATTAAATCATCAGCTTCTGGTTCTCTTCACCCATTTCTCTCGAACACCCTTCCTGCCTTACCCTTCTCTATCTCTTTTTCACTTTCTCCCCGCCACATTGACACTCTCCTGTTCTTGTTTCCCTCTCTCTCTGTTACCCCCCCCCGTAATAGCCAGCAGCAGTAAATGGGATGCAGAGGCCAGATATTTAATGTAGCAGAGAGCCATGAAGTGTTTTAAGAAGCCTTTTCCTAACAGGGGGAGCCCTGACCTGCAGGCAAATATTTTTCAACCGGATGACATAAGGAGATATTAGCACAAAGAGAGCAATATTTTTATCCTTTTTTCCCCCCCATTTCTTTCAGCACAATAACTCCGGCTCGTGTCTGTTTGCGGGGCCTGCCTGGTCACACGGTCCTTCTGCACAGATGTTTTATTTTACTTGCTTGCCTTTTGGAGTTCATTTATTTTATTTTATCTTTGATTCATTATTATGATACGATAAAAGCTACTTGAGCATTTCAGCTGCTGGGGGGCTCTTATCGTTAACCTTGTGGAACGCCTGTAAGAGTGTGTTCAGCGCGCCGCATCGCTAATGGCCAACTCAAGTCCTTTCTTCTCCTCCTCCACCTTCTGGCTTCATCTACATCTCTCCTTCCATCTTTTTTTCTCCCTCTTATCTTGCTCCTGTACCATCTCCAGTTTTTTCTCTTAATCTCCCCCTCCTGTAGGAGTCTGTTTATTTTCATTTCTCCGTTTCTCCATGCGGTCGTCATCTCGGTCGCATCTCTTTTGCGTAGTGGAAAATTTAACTCAGCAAAATTCTTACGCAGCATAACTGACTGTCAAATGACACTTTATTTGTTACAAAGAATATGACCCTTATCTGTCACTGCTCATAATAGTGATTAGCTGAGGGTTTTTTTTCCATGTCAAAGCTCAGCTTCCTGAGAAAACTCCTCACCATAGAGCATGTTTTTCTTGGGGTACCACAAGGTTTGATATTTGAATTGGTGACATCGGTTTCACTGTTATCTAAATGGTTTTTAAAGTGTTAAGAAAGTGAGCAAGCCACATAATCAGAGTTGTTTTTTTCTGGTTCTTCTTCACTGTTGTCACTGACCTCCCCTCATCCCCACACAAAAGGTTCTCCTTTTTTTTAACAGTACATGTTCTATTATTCACCTGGAAATATTTCAACTCCATTTTTAGGAAAATTTGTTCAAGTATCCAAGTATTCAGGAACATATTAGAAATTGCACTCATTGTTGGTCAGAGATGACATGAAACTTTCACTATCAACAATATCTGAGATATTAAAGTTGTATGTTCTTTTATGGGTGCTGAATCTGTTGTTACATCCTGGGAAGAGTGAGCAGTTATACCCCTCACCCCCACCGACATCATTCACAATTAAATTTAGCTCAAAAAGTATGTTTTAACAAATAACTAATAGTTTCACACATGTATTTCTTTTAATTGTGATTTATACTGAGAAACCAAAGGGAGAAAAAAACTTGTCATTGACCCTCAGATGTTCCTGTTGCTTTATTTATTTTATTTTACATGAAACATTTCAGATAAGTCAAACAGGAGAGAAAGCCTGAATCTGATGTTCACCTCCTTAAACAGCATCAGCCAGGCTCAGTCTTCATGGGCGACTATCTGTTTTAGCTGATGTGGCCTGTGAGGTGCTAATGTGTGGCAGCTTCGCACTGATCACACTGATGGGTTCTGTTTTGGAGCTGTTTAACCCCCCCCCCCCAAAAAAAAATACACACACACACACACACACACACACACACACACACACACACACACACACACACACACACAAAGTATATAATGTATATATGACTACAGCCTATATATGGATATGGGTGTGTGCCTGTGTGCATGCGTGTGTGTAAAATGCCTCGCTGTGTGTGTGTTTTATCACTGTATCCTCCTTGTATCAGCACTGGGGTTCCCTTGGGTTTCACAGGCCTTGTGACATAGACTCACAGTGGTAATGGCCTTTCATAGCATCTCGCTCTCCTGACACACACACACACACACACACACACACACACACACACACACACACACACACACACACACACACACACACACACACACACACACACACACACACACACACACACACACACACACCACAAATATGCACCCTAAGACCATGCAAACTTGCAAAAAAGAAACCAAACAAAAGTGAAAATGGTGAAAAAGATCATGTATATTCATTGTAGTGTCATAAATAATGTGAGAATGTCTTTGCATAAAACAGAAAGGTTAAACTTAAAAGGTTCCTTACACATTTCTTGTGATGCACTTGTTTTGGGTTTTTTTTGGCCATTTTTATTTTTACATGTCTCCTTGTCCTGTGTTCTCCATTGACCCTCCTCTATCAAACCACATAAAGTCTACTTAGCGTCCAGGCTAACTAGCTGACCAATCTGCTTGTAATTTATAGCTGCTCGTTTGTGCATATGATTTACTTATTTCCTTTGCCTTCTTTGTCTTCATCCACTATAGCTCTTTCCCTCACTCGTTCTTTAATACTGCCTTCATTTTTTGTCATTCCTTTTTTAAAATCTTATTCACTATAACTATAAATCACTCTTGTCCTCTTGCCTCATTTCTACCCCTCGCCTCTTTCCATTTCTCCAACATCCCATCCTCTTCTGTCATCCCATTCTCCATCCGTTTCTGTCTCCTTTCCCATTCTCTTTCCATCCCTCTATCTTGCAAGGTGTAAAGTGGCTGTGCCGTCTGCGTGCATCCGAGCTTCATGTGCGAGCTATAAGAGGGTCAGCTGTCTATTTGCACTTTTAACGTCTTAACTCCATACGATGGGTCATTTATTCTCACTCTCTCCCTCTCTCTCCCCCCCTTCCCATCCCCTCTCTGTGTCTATTGCTTTCTATATCTCTCTTAGGACAGTAAATGTTTTAACTCTCCATTCTATGGGCCATTCATTAAGTTAGTGTACTTTAATAAATAGTCTGATGTGTCACTGGCTAGTGAATTAGTGGCACTTTAAATCCCCCACCAGTGACCAATAGATTGCTGGAAGGTTTGATATGCAGCGGCCACTCATTCCCAGAAAACCAATTAGAGCTTGCCAGCGCCAATATGGACGTTAATAACACCTCTGTCACTATTTGAAGCCCAAACTATTTGGATAAAGTGTAGGTACATACAGAATGTTTTCAGCTTTTTAAATTTCAAAATAAGATGCACAATTTTGATTTGAGAAACAAGTTAAATTTTTTGAAAATTTGTAAACGGACATTACTTTTACCACATTCGCCCATTTGCTTACACAGTCACACATACAACAAGGCCGCGAGCTTCCTTTTTCTGTGATACAGCGGAAAACTTTCTCAATCTAAACTGCAGCGCCCAGATCCCACTGGATCTCCCCCTCTCCTGTTACTGAGAGGAGCGTCTGAACCTCGTCGAAAGGCCGCAGTGCTGTGGAGCGCCCACATTTCAATCAAACCAGTCACCAAAACAACCAGTGGGTGCAAAGTGACGTATGTGAACATTAACAGGAGGGTTTACGGCAGATGAGATAGTTTAATATTGCAGACTTGCTGAGAGCGCCGGTCCTCACTACGTGTGCAGGAACGAGGCTTCATGTTCACTGTCACATGATAGCCACTCAAATAATGTGGAAATACACAACAACTGAATGACATTGAATGCCACACCACTCCCTCATGGTTCAAAACTCATGTCCCACATATATTCGCCGATTTAATAATATTAAATTAATAATATTAAATGGGGGGGGGGGGGGGGCTCCCAGTGTGTTCTGTTCAGTGAGATGCTCCCAGTGTGTTCTGTTCAATGAGAAACGGGTCCAAATGGCTCTTTGACTGTTTAAAGTTGCCGACCCCTGGGATAGGGACACTTGTGACTGAGTGCATTATTCAAGTACACTTTGGCACATGGACAAAAGTATTGCGTCTTTCCTGGTCTACATCCATCCATCCATCTGTTTATCTGTCTGTTTCTCCTCATGTTGTTCATGTGAAGAACAGAGGAATTGAACGCTGGCCTTGATGATTTCAATTCTGCCTAACTCCAGGCCTTTAACCCCACAGCAAGAAAAGCCATTGTTTGATTCTAGACTGGTCCTGGAATTTTTTTCATTATAAGTTGGATTTTCATTTGAAAGGTTGGCCTTCACTTTTAGATGAAAGTTTAGAAGCAATCACGATGATAACTACAATTTAAGAATTAAAAGAGATAAAAATAATAATAATAATCTGTTTCAGAGATAGTTTCAGGTGTCTAAGCTAAAGAGCAAAAGCCCCAGCATAAAGTGAAAGGATTCATTTAACTAAAACTTTCTTTAAACTTGTGAGTTTCAATATTCTCAGTGTTTTTGACCATAATGAAAATGTTCCAAATGTGTGAAATGTTGATGAATCCTGTCTGTGATTGGACAGTTATCAAGTCAGTCCTTGGGGTCACCATGGATGCATAGTTTTTCTCTGTGCTGTTCAGTAACTTAATGATAAAATAGTTATCCTTGGCTGTCTAGGAGTTATCATTACGAGAGGCATGCTTACTGAAAACTGTTGATACAGTCTGCCGTGAGCTGGTCAGTGAAAATAGGTGAAAGTGAAAGTGCAGTACCTTTGACCACATGCATTTATTATACTGAGTTTTTAATATAATCATCACAACTTTGGTGTTCACATAACATTCTTTAGGAATTAAATTAACTACAAATGAATAATGAAAATTGTTTGATTAAAAAGTGATGCTTGAGAAAAATACTAGACTTATTGGGATGCAAAAAACTATTAACAGCCATTACTGTAACAACTGCTGATTTTCTGGCTCATTCGCAGCTCTTTGTTTTTCAATTAGTATTGTGTCTTTCCAGCTTAGGAAATTAAATATGATATAAGAGAGCAGAAAAACTTTTTTTTTCTGAAATCAATTAGTGCAGCAGTTTGTTTGGCTTGATCAGCAAAGCTTTTAAATGTTTTATTTTATTAATACACTACCTATTATTCTCTGTTAGTTGACAATGATGAGCAGCTCATTTTGAAGAAATAAACAAATCGGGTGTATTTAGATGAAGACTGATTCTCAGATGTGAAGCTAATAATTCAGCCTTGACAGGGGAAAGGTGATTGGCATAGACAAAGCTTGTGTGTGTGTGTGTGTGTGTGTGTGTGTGTGTGTGTGTGTGTGTGTGTGTGTGTGTGTGTGTGTGTGTGTGTGTGTGTGTGTGTGTGTGTGTGTGTGTGTGTGTGTGATTATGAGTATGTGCATTGTCAAGAGAGGCAGGAGGTTAATTCAATCCTATAGAAACGCAGCATGGAAGGGATTGGACAGTACAGCCCCGAGGGTGTCACTGGCCTCAACCCCAATAGGGGGCAGAAATTGTGCTCTCTCTCTCTCTCTCTCTCTCTCTCTCTCTCTCTCTCTCTCTCTCGCACACACACACACACACACACACACACACACACACACACACACACACACACACACACACACACACACAATATGGTCAGGATGACTTGAGGCTATGAATCTGAAAAGCCAAGGAAAAGCCAAATTGTTTTTCTATCTACTTCCTGATGCATTTCATTTGGAACCGAAGAGGATAAATGATGAACATAGATTACGTGTGTGTGTGTGTGTGTGTGTGTGTGTGTGTGTGTGTGTGTGTGTGTGTGTGTGTGTGTGTGTGTGTGTGTGTGTGTGTGTGCGTGTGCGTGTGCGTGTGTGTGTCTTAGGGATACCTGGTATTGGATATGTGCCAATATCCCCCGATATGCCGATATTTTTAAAGCAAATATTATTACATATTCTCAATTGCCGATATGCCGATATAATCTACCTGTGCTTCTGATGCAGTAGTTAATAATAACAATATAAAATAATCCCAGTGATGGGACTGCTGTTTTTTTGTATCAGCTCCTATACCAAAATAAGAAAACTGGTGCAACAGCTTTACAGAACCTAAAATAGTCCCCATACGTACATGAAAAACTCTGAATTAGTGGGCTGCAGGTGATTCAAACTCTTGTATAAACTTAATGAAAGCATTTCTTTTTCAAGAACAGCAGCCCATGTCGGTATACAATGATTGAAAATACAAATGGATCCTCAAAACTGAGCTCAGACTTGACAACCATTGTCAAGTTGATGATGTGCAAACAAACTAAACAAAAGTGCAGAACTTCTTTCAAGTCATACAAATCCATAACGAGAGGCAGATTTTTCTGTAAATAAATAAGAATATCTGGCTTTTCACAATCTATACCAGGGGTGCCAAACATATTTTAGTTCAGGGGCCACACAAACAGCCCATCTTGGGTGGACCAGACCAGTAAAATAGTGGTAACCTTTAAATTCCAATTTTTATCTATTTGGGTTTTTGTGATAATGAAAATGTCTATATTTTCACAAAATCAAAACCAAAATTTTGTCTGTTAAAAATACTATAATCTCAACAGAATGCCCATTATAATGAAACCTTCTGATGCAAAATATAGTGAGATGCCCCAAAAAACATCTTCTATAGCTGTTGCATTCTGCTCTTATTTTATTACAAACTCACCCTGACAGCATGGCTTTATGACAAAGGCTTTTTACTAATTGCTTGGTGGTTTGGCAGGCCGGATTGAAGCCACTTGTGCGCCAGTTTTGGTCCACAGGCTTTATGTTTGACACCCCTGATCTATACGGTGGTTCTTCTGCTTGACCATCTCTCAGCTTGGTATCTGTTGACTACCAGTGCAAACATGTTGATGGCCTGGACCTTGGTTTCTTTTACCATTTAACTGACTTCTTAACACTTGTCTCACTCTCTGGAGGAATTGGGTTGTGATTGACTTCCTTGCAGCCTCCTTTTAGTTTCCATTAACCTGCAAGATCAAAGATACTGGTAGTTATCCTGGATAACCCCTGTGTTGCCCTTTGGTTGGTCGACCCCTTCAGTTCTGACCATCATGCCTCTCTTTGATACCATCTGACCACAACTGACAAACCCAAATGACATCCCTATGTCAGTACTGTAGATCCTAGTGGTTTGGATCAGTGAGTCACTTTCTCGCTCATTCTTTGGTATACAGCTTATGTCCTATATGTAGAGCGGGTGGCTGTGGCCGATTATATACAGTATTTCTCTCTCTCTCTCTCTCTCTCTCTCTCTCTCTCTCTCTCTCTCTCACTCTGTGTGTATACACACACACACACACACACACACACACACACACACACACACACACACACACACACACACACACACACATACGAGGACATTTAAGGAGAAGCAGGACAGTGACAGAGTTTGAGGGCACAGGGAGGAGGAGAATGAAGAAAGGAATGAGTGGTGCCTGTGGAGTGTGGGACGTGTGGGAGAAGTGTGTGATTGGAGGACAGAAGTGACCAAAATAGAGAGTATAGACAGCAGGATGACGCATGTGTCAGAGCAGAATGGAAGAGATAGCCTAAAATAAACCTTACATCAGCACAGCAAACTACATTTTCTCTCACAGCAGCGTGTTTGCCGAGCATGCATGTTGCTGGGGTGTTTGTGAGATGTGATGCATATGCAGATTTGATGACAAGTGATTGTTAATTAGGTTTGACAGTAGGACAGTGAAAAATGGGAAAACTTTGGTTGAAAAACTGGTTTTCAGACAGTGAGGAAGGCCTCCCCTGAGGAGTGCCAGAGAGCCTCAGGGTGGGCTCAGAAGCAGGACAAATTTGAGGTTCGAATTTTTTTAAAGTCACGATAAATACAAATATGGAATAAAGGGGAAATTAAGGATTATTTTATTGAAATACATTCTGAGAACTGAACTTGTTGTAAGTGTATTTAAATAGCTTTTGTGTAAAACCATAACTATGCTATGTGTGGAGTTGTAACCTATGTCTGGTTTTACTTTTGTGTTAGTGTGTATCATTCTACCCCACATCGCTGATGTCTTTTTGATCAGCCTCATTTGCCCCTCACCCTGATATCCCCCATTATTTTCAGCTGTGCCTCACTGTCTCCCCTCTCCCAATGTGTACAGGTGCCATCCCCTGCCAAATTTACACGTACCAAGGTATTTAAAAAAAACTGATATTTCTCTGTGTTTGCTTTTTTGTTGTGTTGTGACTCTTGTTGTCATGACGTGACTTTTGCTGTTGTGTTGTGGCTTTTTGTCAGCACTCCTGGTGTCTCTTAGGCCGTTTTCCAATTCTTAGAACGCCAGTGCATACTGGCATACGTCATGAGTAACTACTGACAGGGCGTCCTCAGAAGTGCGGATCTCCTCCACTATCTCTTGCCAAAAGCATTATGGGTAATTTGTCTTCCCAAGCCTACACAGGTCCGGTGTCGATGCATCCTCGATAAAGTGGGCGGAGCGAGAATACATCGGGGTATTCCATGCGTACTCGATGAGAAACGGCCTAAGAATTGGGTGAGTACTTGGTCTCCCACTGATGACGTTTCAAGGGTACACGAGAACACAAGTATGGACAAGTATAGGTATTGGAAAACGGCCTTAGTCTTGTGTCTGACGTTTGTATGTGTCTCCCCTCACATTTCCAATTAACTCTCCTCCTCACGCCATTACCTCAATGTTTTCCACCTGTGTCTCATCTCCTCGTGTATATTAACCCCTTCTCCCAGTGTGTCTGTGCCAGATCGTCTTCGTACTTCGTGTCGGACATCCAGCGTCTCGCTAGCCATGTAGTGTTCCTGTTCTCTGGTATTTTGGACCTTTTGCTCATCTCTTGACCTCGACTTTGAAAATTGTTGATAAACTATTTTGAACTCATCTCTGGTGTTTGATTCTGCATTTGGGTCCCGTCCTGGTCCATGACACTTTGGTTGTTGTGTTTTGACTCTTTCTGTTGTGACTTTTTTTTTGTTGTTCTGTGGCTTTTTTATTATGTTGACATTTGTTGTCGAGTTTGGGCTTTTGCTGTTGTGTTGAGGCTTTTTTTGTTGTGTTATGACTTGTGTTGGGACTATTGTTGTTGCAAGTCTATGTAAATTAAGGTTGGTTTTTTTTGTCAGCAAATGTAAACGTAGAGGGGGAAGTATCAGTTTTTGTAAGAACCTGGGGATGTGTAAATGTGACCTCAGTTTGTGTTTGGTTCGCCCAACGGAAAGCTTTGGACTTCAGAGTTGGCTCCTTATTGTGAGATGACATTTTCTTATTTGCAAATTAAAGGAGACATATCATGCTTTTAAATCCTTCCTCTTTACATATAAATCATGCAGTTGTGGTCTATATAAAGCGGAACTGCAATGCTTGGGTCTGAATTCCTCATTATTATAGCTCCACAGGCCCCTTTTCAACCCCTTTTCTGATGTGCTTCTGAGAACAACTCGTTTTGGGGCGGTCTCTTCAAATGCAAATGAGACACTTCATACCCCGCCTCCTCTCCAGGTTGCAGAGGTGACACTCGGTTCAACGTCACCCTGTTCGGCCATCTTTGTAGTTTGATAGAACAGATACAATTATCTAGCGGCGCAGAAACTTTATATTCACACATTATTTACAAAATGTCAACAACGGAAGATTTGTCCATCCAGCCATACATGTTGGAGCCAGAGTCGGACCCGGCGGAGCGAGATGAAAATGACGATGATGCAGCTGCAGAACAACGTCTTCATATGGATGTAACGCAATGGTGTGTTACTATATTTACACTAACTTCTCCATCCATGCCCACTACTACAATACTGCCTGTATTACAACGACTATTTAACACAGAAGTTACATTATAATCTAAAACGAGCACACAGCGCTAACATATGAAGACGGTGCAACTGCTAATGCTAACAAAACAATGACAGGGACGTCTTATCATCACACTTTTTAGCGTTATATACAGCTTACCGAAGTGCTCTGTTCGTCGTCTCCATAGATAGAAGGAACTGACCGCTCAATCAGACGAAGTCTTTCGGCAAATCCTTCTTTATACTGGCGGAGGTTGCTGAAGCAGTCGTCCTTAAAGTGCTTCGCGCACACAAAAATGACCTTACCCACAGATGTGGGTACATTTCTGTGAAAAATAAAACTCAACCAGGCACTTCGAAAAGGTTCTGATGCTGGGAGACGGTGTAACGAAGCTTGTGGGTTACTACATCCAACAACCGAACATTTCGACTTATCCTCTCGTAACTTCGGTTGGACTACAAAATCGCAGTGAGAAACAAAAATGGTGGATTGCTCGAAATGTCGATGTCCTAATTTGGCAGTTCCGCTGAGAATACTGTGACGTCATTGTTCAAAAAACGTAATAGAGAATAGAAAAATCGAAACCGATCGCAAAATATGACCAAAACAGAATATAAAGATATCAACGGAGCACCTGAAGAGACTACTTTGAACTTTTCTGTACTTCTAAACACTCTAAATATACAACAAAATGCATTTAAGGGCTAAAAAAGTGGATTTAGCATGATATGTCCCCTTTAAATTAGTTCATTTTCAAAATTACTTCGGCAGACTTACTCCACAGATAATCTGCCAAGTATTAGAATAAGTGTAAGACTCATCAACTGCTAATGTTAAAGTACTAAAATGGTAGTGAGCAGAAATTCATGTTGTGATGCAAGTGTGAAAGCTGTATTGTGATTTTTAAAAACATTTGAAAGTTGCACATGTGTGGCATAGGATTTTATTTGGTTTCAGCAGAAAAACACTGTGGGAGATCACATTTCAAACTGCACCAAAACTATTGAACACTTCTTGAATGGTCATCATCTTTTGAATTATTATGCCATATTTTTGCTGCTCTGGTCCCCTCAAAATCACTTTCAACTGTATGTAATGCCTAAACTAAAATGAGTTTGACACCTCTGCTCTACATTCAGAACAAGTATGAATTTCTGCGAGGGGAACTTAAAGTTATGTCTTGTTTCACAAACGCATTACTAAACCGAGTCGTCAGTTCTTAGTCCTGCAGGACCACAGTTCTGCCTGTTCTTATATACCTGATTGTAACAAATGGACCATTATTAGGTGTTCTACACATTTGTGTGACGGTATGGACAATATAGTCAGTTTGAGCTCAGCTATGCCCAGAAACCTGCAAGTCCCAAACATCTCCAGGATTCAACCTCTCTGACCCAAACTGCATGTTGAAAAATCACGTCACAACACGAGGATTTCTTTTCTGCAGCACAAAACTCAAATTAGCAAGACTGTAAAAAAAATACTTCATTTTATTGTAATCTTTTATTTTTGTATAACTTTATAGTGTCAAGCTTTTATGAAGTACTAGGCCAGTCTAGATTTTTTGTTTATTTTTTAATTCCAGAAATGTCATTTATATTTAGGTAAATTAAGTTCCTAATTAGTGAAGAAACAACTTGCATTTTGTTTAATTGTTACCAGGCAAAATGCTGTTCGTGACTAGAATAGTTTTGGATCGATACTGACTGTAAACAGCGATTGATATTGTTTAAAAGAAAAATCCCAAATCACATGTAAATGCTAACATTTCGGAGCACACATACTGTTAAATATCCCAAACTAGTCGCTGCTAATGCTCCCATAATATTATTCTTTCGGGTCATGAAGACAACAGGCAGGTGTACAGATATGGCCTATCTACAGGGGGGCTTGTATTTCAGGGTTAGAATTGGATTTTGAGCAAGTTTGCTCCCGGGTTAAGGCTAAGGTTAGACAAAAGATAGTTATTGTTGGGGCTCCAGTGAGGAGTCTGCAGTCAATGCATTGTCCAGAAAAATATGGAAACGTGTGGGCGGGTGGGCGTGTGTGTGTCTGTGCGTGTGTGTAGGGTGTGCGCACGCATGCACATGCTAGCCTGCATGTCTGCATGTCTGCACAACATCTTCATAACGAAAACCTAATATTGTGTTTTGTCTTGGGGGAAAAAAAATGCAGCCCAACCACCAATTTATTCCACTTTTCCTAATCAGCAGCGAGGCCAAGGATATCTCCATACATATTCATGCTGCTCTGCAGACTCAGAGAGATGGTACATTTACAGCCCACATTTACCATATTAGCCTTAATGTTATTAGACCAGCAAACACAATTTAGCAAAAATATAAGTCATACACGAGTAATTTAGAAAATGAGGCATTATTAATTGTATGATCGTTGTCCAGTTTTAATCCCGTTTGTGTGATGGCACTTCAATCTCTGGAACTGAATGTGCCCGGCTGAATAAATTAGTACAATCAATGTATGAGTAGATTCTTTGTTATGTGGACACACTCTGTGCAAATCTATGCAAATGTCTTATAAGGAGAGGATAAGAGAAACTCTTCTTGACTAACAAAGCTCTTGATGATCGTAGCCTATCTGACTCAGTGGTGTGATGTCATTTTCACCCACTTAGGGGAGAAATGGAAAACGGGAGAGAAATATTAGCTGAGATGCAAAAAAAGGTGTCTAACAAGCTGTTTCCCGCATAAAACCTGAAGCCCCATATGTGGTTGTAGCTCACTGTACTTTTTTCTTTTTTTTTTTCACCTTCAGGTAGAAAAGACAAGTTTCAAATTTATATCTATTACATGACGACACACACACACAAACACATTTACATAAGAAACAAACCAACCTTTAACCAATCTCTCGTACTCCACCCATTTACTTCTCCATCCTAGCCCCTAGTCACCTCCCCTCTCCTCCCTTTGCTCCTCTCTGCCTGGTATTGATTAGAAGGCGAACCTCTAATCTCCTTAAGGTCATTAGGAACACTTAATTAAAACCTAGTTAGAATGCCTTTGTTCAACCAAAGCAAATTGCAGCTGTTCAAACGCGATTAGTATGATAACGTAAAAACTTGTCGGCAGGGATAATATAGGATAGGGTTTCCTTTTTGTAAAATGTTTACACAATTTAAATGTGATGTGCTTAAGCACACAGAGCAGGTCTAAACTACCGTATACTTAAATTTGCACCTTGGTTTGTGATGTTTATGTGTTTATGTTAAGTGGATTGTTTATTGTTTGCCAGTGGATGGTCTGGAGGCTTTGTGCATGTAAAAGCATGTAGAATTGTAATTGGGAACATTTTATTTTCCGGCCTAAAGTGGCATCAGTGCTGTGATTTTCTTATAATGACCTCCTATTGTTTTTCACTTAATAGAGTATTTATAAAACGCTCAAAATTGATACTAAAATTCAGAACGTAAATGATGAGCCTTATATCAAAGAACATTCACAGAAAATATGTACTGCATCACATGGTAACATTGGCATTGATAGCCTCTTCACAGACAGTTAGTAATTCCTTGTTACGTGTTACCAGGACCCAATTAATTTCAGACATCGCTGTACTTCCCTGGTGACTTTTATTAAATTGCTCAGTGAACCTCTGCCAACTCCTTTGGCTCATTATTACAATTTCATGGGACTCATTTTCATTCATCTTGAAAATTTGTTTGCATTCTTTGCATTAATATCGATTTATTTGGCTAAGTGAAAACCAGACTCGGAAAGACGGATCTAAAGCCTGGTGCTCCTTCCCGCTTTACAAATAATTTGGAGACTAATTGGTTACTGTTGTTTCATCAACAAGGATGTGCATTTGATGCAGCATTTAAAGTTACATTTTGTCTTTACATACTTTGGAATGAACACGGCTACTCCTTTTATTTATCAAGAGTTCCAATGTCTGAAGTTTATGCAATAATATTTGATTTCAGAAGAGAGAGCGAGAAGAGAGAGAGAGAGAGAGAGAGAGAGAGAGAGAGAGAGAGAGAGAGAGAGAGAGAGAGAGAGAGAGAGAGAGAGAGATGTCCTTCTCCAGCTGCCCATGACTCTAAACTTGGTAAAGAGTGTGTTTTACCCAGTACATTGAGATTTAAGCATCACAACTAAATGTTTTTCTTTAAACAGTCATGAGTTGATATTAGTAGATACACTGACCCAATATTTCCAAACAAAGCCATATGATACTATACTAAATATATATGGACATATATTAGATATAGGAAACATATCTAAAATATCAATTAGAAATAAAATGTGAAAAGTACATTGTACAGGATTTATTTTCTCCCAAAAAATTCAGAAATCTCATCAGTGGACGAGTTGTCCGGGGTTCCAGTTTTGTGGACGAGTTGTCCTACAATCACTTGAAGGAGGGGATGTTCAACTTTGTTTTTATACTGTGGAAACCATAAGAAAAAATGTGTACTTGTGAGATGTTGGAAGTTCTTTTTTTGTTGTTGTTGCTGTTCTCAAAAAAAATCTATTTTTAAATAAAAAAAAAAATACAGAAACTAAATCTTAAAGTTACACATGGTTACAGACATACTTATTTGTAAATAACCCCGGTTATTGTGAAACAGACAGACAGACGGATACAAGGTGTACAAATGACACATAGATGATACTCAAACCACCAGAGCTTGTGTATATGCAACTAGAAAGCCGTGTGATTAATTTCAAGTATCATAAAGCATTGGTATAAATAAACATGACGGGGAGGCCAAGAGATGATTTCTTGTGAGTGGCCGGAGCTGATCACCGTTGCCTAGCAGAGGCAGAAGTGTTCATCTTCCCTCTGAGTGCCACTTGTCTGAACCCCAGACGCATCCCACGCAGGTGGGGGGTAAAGCATTACAGCCAGGCAGGGGGTAATTATTCAAATCACATATTAATGCGTCGCTGTCAAAGACAATCTTTGGTGTTCTGTAACAGATGTAAAACGGATATGTCGCAGTGTTGGCTCTCACGGGCCTCTTAAATTCCCGTTACTTCCTTCTCGAGAGGGTAACGTTACAGCGGCGTTACTTTTGTGCGCGGTATCCTGCCGCCGCCGGCGCTGCTGGCCAGATGGCAGCTCGGGGGTAATCTGCTTAGCGCCGCATGTTCTGAATGAAAGAGGTAAGGCGGAGAGGAGAAGGGAGGGGCTTTGGACAAGTTTTAGTTGAACTGTCATGCAGTTTGTCTCGTCAACAATGGACTACTTACATCGGGAAAAGAGAAGTTCAACCATCTTCGGACAGGACTATTTTTTCTCCGGCTGCAGCGTCTGTTATTATCGCTGAGGGACAGACAGGTGTGCGGAGGCGCAGGTAGCAGAGCGCGAGGCTGCTGCTATCGGAGCAACAGGTTGGACGTGTCTGCGCTGCGCTGCGCTGCGCTGGTGATGGGGATAGAGCTCCGCGTGAACAACAACAACAACAACAACAACAACAACAACAACAGGTAAACCTTTTGGAGCTGTCACATGCCATCTGCATATATTTACAAATTGGCACGACATGCAGTCTCGCTTCCCTATTTTCTAGGAGACATTATAGGAAAGAGCCTTCACCAAGTGATGTATAACGCTGGAGTTGGTGGGACGGCTGGCCTTTATTTTGTGTGTCAAAAATATGAAATTGAAGCTGCTAAGTATTGTAATGAAGAGAGCTTTGGCCTAAGCCTCAATTTCCAACAAACCTATGTGAAAACCCGTTTAGTTGGATCAAACCTGGAGGCCACGGGAATAAGGGCATGTTTAATTCAATGGGAAATGAAGAAAAGGAGAAAGCAATGTAGCAGTATCCGTTGAGCTGTACCTCCATCAAGCTGTACATGATAGTGTAGGCTTTGGCCAGGGAATAGCCTGCATGGCATTTCACTCTCCTCAGATTTGTCTAGTGTTGGATTTTGGTCTGACCACGTCTCTCTTTCCTTCTCCCCTTCTCTCTTTTCCCTCTCTAGATGGTGAAATCCTACCTATCATGTGAAGGCTTTGGTTGTGGTTTGTGTGTGTGTGTGTGTGAGAGTGTGAGGGACAGGGACAGTGTAACAGAAAGCTAAGCTTTGTAGCGTCACCCAAGGGGCACTGGCCTGTAAAAAATGTTCCTGTAACCCTGGAACCATGAAACCATGACAGTCATCACTTATTCAAGCACCACTGGAAAGCTTCGAAGAGGAATCCATGTTCTTCAACATCCCTCTGCCTCTGGGAATGTTCTGGATTCGCCCTTCTTCTGAGCCTCTCGGACCCAGGACCATGCAGGAACCCTCACCGAGTCCAGCTCCACCGTGTCTGGAGGTCAGTGGCCTAAAAGGGACTGAAGAGGGGGAACACTGGAAAACCAAGGGAGGAAATTTTCACTGGAGTTGGTTCACCTGGAGCATGGAAGTTAAACGACAGAGGCTGGTCAGAGGAGGAGAGCTGCTGTATAACTTGTGTAAGAAAGAAGAATTCCGAAACAATTCACATGTACGTGGAACAAAGGGACTTAAAAGAAAGTACCAAAGTGAAGCTGCTGTATCCAGGATGCTGCCATTCACCAAAAGAGAAGGTGAGATCATTTCAAGAAAGGAGAGGATGATGAAGAAGAAGTGCTGGCCTGATTTTTTGTGGTCTTTGCCTCTGGAAAATATCCCTGATGTACCAATGAAGAAGAAGATGAATGTCATGAAGATAAAGTGCCATCGTGTCTTTTTTTGGTTGCCTCTCTTCTTTGCCAGCCTTTGTCCAAAACCTGCATCATCACAGGTAAGAGTTCCGTTCAGCTCAGACAGCTTTATTCATCCCACAAGGGGTAATTCACCTGGAGCTTCCCAATGTACATTTGTGCATAGTCAGTCACAACATAAACAATCAATCCATCTGTCAAGGAAACATATTTAACCATGGGAAAGAGGGACATGTCAGGACATTGTAAGTAGCCCAGCTATACAAGTCAGAGAGCAAGATACAACAAGATTAAAGATAAAGCTTATAGGGTTTAAAAATGACAATATAAAAACAGTAATAAAAAAACAAACAATATTGGCTATGATCCTAAAACTGAAAGACTGATTGTAAACATCCTGTATGGATTAGGATTCTTAAAATACTCTCTCTACTCTGTTGTAGGATAGTGATTTCTGCTATGTGGTAAGATGACAAGACAGTGTGTACTGTGCATATTATTAAATAAGCTAAATTAAGATTTTCCAGCATCACACAGAAAGGGGATTCCTATCCTGGTCCCAGAGAGCCCCTATAACAGCTTTAGAGGTGACAGCGGTGTCTGAATTTTGCTGGTTACTCTTGCCACAAACAAAACTTTTGTTTTTGTAGGGAAATTTCCCACGAATGGAGAACATTGCTGCCTTCAAGCCTGTGTCCACCTCACCGCCTCGCTTTACCTGTGGAGTTCCCGAGCGGAGCAGCTACTGTCAGCCACCTTCTTCACACACTGAACTGCTGGCATGTCATCCAGCCTTCTGTGTCCAGGAGTGTCCCTATAGATCCTCCACCCCTCCATATGCCCCTCTGCTATTAGCTGCACACAGGTAGCACAACTCAATATATCTTAGGATGTTATGAAATTCATGATACCTGCTGACATGTGAGTCTATGAAAATGAAGAAAAAGCAATGGTGAACTTGGACTATATTGACGACAACACTATTGGACTCTTGTATATATTTACTTGCTTGCTCTGTGTGGGAACTCATTGACATATTCAGACTTAATTCCTCCAGGGGTACCTGTGTAACAGAGGACACCAGTGACATTCATCTTTGGACTCAGAGGGAGACCGGAACCACGAGCAGTTCAGATGGGGTTTCTGGCGGAGAGAGTAGTTTGCTGTTCCGGCCAGGTCAGGATGGATGTCTGGTCTCTCCCCCTTCACAGACACTTGGAGCACTGGGATCTCTTACCTTGGCTTTGTGGATAAAACCAAACTCTTCTGAGGAGATGTGAGTTCAATTGACCTTATTTTACTTGTACTGATTCGTCAATACATTTGTTTTCCAGCAAGGCAAAGTGTTTGTTTAATTTGTGAAAGACAGATGGCTGATTCTAAATCAATAATTCAGAGCACTTTTTTTTTTTTTCAAAACATAATTTTAATTTCTTTTTGGGTAGTGACTCATCTAAAGAAATGGCAAACTTATTATGGTACATATGGAAGATGATGGACATGATAGATAGTTTGCTTCTCTCATTTGCACCTGCAAATAACAAATGAGCCGCATTGTGTAAACCTTCCAACATGTTTTGATTAGCCGAGCTCTTCGTGTAAAGAGAGCCTGAGCTACAGGTCGATACGTATGGTGTGATGATGTCCCTGCTGTATTTGCCCTCTTGGGACCACAGCAAGCATATACTGGCAACTCAGTCATTGTTTAATCAAAATAATAGTTCAACACATTTTACAATAGACACATTAAATAAATCATACCAATACGTATTGTGCATTCCTAACTCAATGCAAACTAAACTGCTTCAGTTGCTCCAGCTGTAGCTGGTAAATAAGTTTGTTGCTCCTCGATTTCCACAAAGTTCTCTCATTCACTGAAGCACACAATCTAATTGAATTGTGTTTCGGAGAATTTTTCTGACATTTCAATGTTTGATATTAACGTATGTTTACAGTTGATGAACTAATCTAATCGTGAATTAAAGATAGAAGTTAATAATGCAGGTATACAGATAAAATAGTATTACATTTTGACTGATGTTAGATATGATTTTGAAATATTGCCAAGACTGTGAAAACCCGGCGATATTGATCTGGTAACGTAACGTAGAGCAGGTCAGGTCTGATTAGGTCACTGTCGCTATCAGGACACAATTGGCTGTCATGTCCTACTTAGACATGTTGTGTGAGAGACAGGGGATGAGAGTGCGCTGGTATGTTTCACTGAGGGCAATTGTGGTGCAGAGTTACAAGCTTTCAGATCAGCTTGCAACACACACACGCACACGCACACACACTCACACATTGACAAGAAATAGAAAAAGAGATCCGTTAGCATTGCATGGCAACCCTATCTCTTCCTCCATATAGCACGAGTTCAAGTAGATTGCTTAAACAACTGGAGGCCTTTGTGCTGAAACTGTAATGTGACTAAACATACATGACATTGTGGCGTGTATTCATCAGAGTGGTTCCTAGTGGAATCTAGCACTACCAATTTAGCCTTGACCCCTTAACATACTTATAATGTGCGGTTAAAACAGTGAATGCAATTTATTCTACAATGTCTCTTTGTTCCTCATTTCTTTACATCAAGTGTAGAAAAGTGACGTGGTATCTATCTGGTGCCAACATTAATCAAAGTGCCTTTAACTGAGTCACATGCCAGCGATTTCTTTTGTGGCTTTTAGCTTCCAACTTCATGCAGTGATAAGGAGGACGCTACAAGAGTCTGGTGAACTCAGTAGCTTAGCAGACTTGCATATCTATTGCTTCCAGAATGTGTGACTCCAAAACCTTAAAAGACCTCAAGGGTTCAACAGTGCAACTTTGACAACCATCATTGTTCTTTTTTGTTTTTTTCGAATCTATTATTTGCTTTTATTCACACATTTCTTTCATGTTTCAAATCCTGGTCGTTTGGTTGCATGTCACATTTATTTCCATTTTAACTTTAAAAAGTATTTATTCCCCATATATGTTGTATAGTTGAGTAAGCTAACTGTAAAGTAGTTGTTACAGTAAAGTTATACAAAGAAAGTTACCTCCTGAACTTGAGTTGAACAGAAAAATGTCCCAACAAGAGCATGGCCTGCAGGTCATTTTAGAAGAAATGTGCTAAAGTGGAAAAAATGGTCAGCCTCGGTCTATTTCTATCAGTACAAAAAGGCTGTTATTCTTATTGTGTGCAGAAGGCAGAATTACCTTCACTCAGTTAACATCTCAATGGATAAATCATGTCTTTAACTTGGCGCACAAATATTGACACATTATTCTGGCATTTTATGGCCATAAACGTGTCAACACTGACAGACCTTATTTTTTCAACTGGTACAGTTAATTTGTATATTGAACAATGTGCTCAGAGACTAAATGTGACTTGTACCGTTGGATATTGTAACACCAACATGCTGGCTTTACAATCTCAGTATGTGACGCTTGAGTCTGAAAATGTTACCTCTTTCCCAGCAATTCCTCAGTCTCCCCCTCCTGCATTTGTTATTTTCGTCTTGTACCGTATTGTTTTGGTAAGGCCTGGTATTGGTCAGCTCTCTGAGTAAAGATAATTCATGATCATAATTAGTTCTGGATATAGTCTTGCATATTCTCGTGTATACGTTAATTCCTATGTGAAAGAAACCTGAAATCGGTGCTTTAGCAGGTTTGAAGACAGATTGAGTGCAACGCCTGACAGGTTACATGTGTCTTGTAGTAACACACTGACTGTTGGGGTAAACGTCTCGGTCTTGTTCAGTCTTGAATTAGACTCTGAGACAGATCAGGCAGAGATCAGATGCCTTCTTTAAATTTCATTCTGTGATTTTTGTTTGTGAAGTTGTCTGTCTGGGGATTCAGATGACAGACGAGTTTTGTTGGCTGGGTCTGCCGAACATGACACCTGTATGGCTGAATGCGTCTGAATGGGAGTAATGTCCCCCCCCCCCCCCCCCTCTCACTCTTTCCCTCGCTCTCTTTCTGGTGCTGTCGTTGGCTATCATTCTTTTGTTGTTGAGTCGATCGTGGCTGCCATCAAAGAAGCCAGATGAAAAGAGGTCTCTATCCTCACCTCTGTCCATCTCTCCTCACCCTGCTCTCTTTGTCTCTCCCTCTCTTTCTGTGATTTCGCATCCCTCCCCTCATCTGAACAATGAACAGAGCCTGCCACCTGTTACTGACAAACCAGAGTTTTAACCAAAGCTTCACTTCTAGTTATAGTGAGAATTTTTATTTTTAAACCGTAGCTATTTTAACTTGTCGACAAAACAGTGTAACAACTAATAAATTTCACGACAATGATCGTGAAAATTAATATCTCGTATAATAATATCTCGTAATGAAACAAAACATGTTATACAGAGATATCCCAAGTGAGTTATGGATTAAACAATTTGTTGAATACTATTGTATTGCTCTATAATAAAAACAAACCAAGTTGGAAATGTCTTCTTGGGCTGTTCTAGGTAGTTCATTGTTTTGTGAACACTTTAATCTGAAACTAAATATCATTAGGGTATTAACCTGTTTTTAAAAAAAAGAAATGTCTTTAATTCAAGAAACACTTTTGTTCAGTAAACCACAACATATTAAACATAATCCTTCTTGAACTTATTCTTCTATATCTCTCCGTTCATACTGGCTTTCACACACATGCTCAGAGATACATTTAGATTCTCCTTTTCTCTCTCATGCATCTGTCTGTGATTTATAGGGTTTGCTGCTCTGGGTTCATAAAAGCCATGATTTCCCATAAAATGTCAGTGATGGTGGTTAATATGACACGTGGCGCATGTGCATGTCTGCACTTGGTGCTGCAGCTGAAACCTTGCAGTCATGTAAAATATTGATATTCCATGTGAAAATGTCAAATGAGAGACTGTGTGGCGGTGCTCTACTCGTCGGGCCATGGACTCTCTTTTTTCCTTTTTCTTTTCTGGTTTGCGAATCAAGATTCAAGTCCTGACTGGCAGATCCCCAGGTGACCCTTGTTTAAGAAATGTGTGCTATATTATTGTCATGTTTACAGTTTTTTTTTTCCCCCTCCTCTCTCTCAGGATGCTTTTGGAGAAGAGGTTGGGAAAACGCTGTGTATTCTCTCTGACAGTGTCCATGCAAGCTGTTACCTTGCAGTATGGCCAGTCCAGCAGTCAGGCTCCCCTGACCACCAGCTTCAGGACAGAGGGCAGGCTCAGGCTGGGGACGTGGACACATATTGTTTTACAGGTAAGAGAGTTTGGGGATTATCGGGGTGGCACAAGGGATCCCTACACATTCAAGTGAAACACATTAGTAAAAAGTACATTTGTTTCACCCGGTTTGTATTTACCTGCCAAATGCAATCGCCAAAACTTCAGGTTCAGGCACACGGTATGTCTTTGTCTTTATCATTCCTTCATTCTCAGGCCTTCCTTTCCTCATCTTTCTTATGAGCTTGTGGTAATTACACTGGAAAACATCTGTTTTGGAACAGCTGCTGGGGCGAGGGTCGTGCACGTTACTTCAGACACACAGGCACATACAGATGTTGCCACACATTCTCAACATGGCATTTCAGAAGTGCCAGCGTTAGAAAAACTAACCACAGAACTGCAGGACGTAAGTTACCTCAATTAACTTTTGTTTGTTTGTGGGTTATTATGCACAAATAGATGTTTGGTCGATGTTTCCTTTGTTGCAACAATGGTGTGAAAGTGGAGCTGCATGAGTATCCTGTCACAGCCGAAAGCACATTCAGACCACATTGCACCCTCCCCAACTCACCCACTGTATACACTTTATCAGGCAAGAATGTTTGCTTTTTGGTTTTTGATATTGTCAGATATTATTGTAAACAGCTATTGGGATCTATAGGCATTATAAAAGTGTTTTTCTTCTCCTGCTGGGATGTTTTCAATTCATACTGTCCAATAATTCCGTATTCCTCTACTATAGTTTGTAACAGTTATGTTTTGCAGCTATATACTCATGGATGGAACTCATTTATTATTTTTCCCATTTGTCGGATGAGCGTCAAAGCTGAGGACGTGGTTTCCACAAATCAATATGTTTTTGCTGTACTGGCAAAAAAAGCAAAACCTTCGATTTTATACATGTGTATGTTTTTGTTTTATTTGTCTATGGTTAAATTATGCATCACCTAGAAAGGGCTAAAGGCAACAGATGCTGGACATGGGAGGCTTCATAAACAGAAAAAGGCTTTCATGGGCTCAGATCATCCTAAATGGCAGCAAGTGAAGTGGAGAGAGTAGTTAGGACATGAATGAATTTCTCTGTCAGTCTGTGTGTTTTTCTGGGATGTTGTTGAGTATCATTTTACCAACTTCTGCACTGGACAATCTCCCTCTTTCAGCATGTCTGAATACCACCAAGACTACAGGATCATAGTAAATATAATTAACATGACAAGCCTTTTTATAGATATTTGGCAACATAAGGTTTTGGTTGGCATGTTTGCCTGTCAAACCTTCGAGGCCATTTCTTTTTAGCCTGACTTGAATTTTACTAAGCTTTGTTTGTAATATTTTATCACAATTGTTATATAGACTTGACATTTTTTACATGAATTCAATAAATAAATGCATGTTTTAATGAATGCAGACAACAATTGACAACTGACAGAAACCCGGCCAATGTGATCATTTTAATCAAAATTGTGTTTTGGATTTTGTTTAGTTCAAATTTAGGATTTTTTTTAGCTTGATGATTTAAATGCAAAGCAGAAGGTTTGAATGGGGATCAACAATGAAAAATAGGTGATTAAAAGAGTAAAAAAAAAAATCTGAGCCTTTTTGAGATAATGAAAATCCAACAATCAGATCCTATAAATAAGCTGCAGAACTGTTAAATTAGTAGTAGAGGCTGTTATAATTTTTACAATGTCTTTACTATTTTAAAAAGAATTTTGTCACATTTTCTAAAAGATGAAGTATTTCTTTATTGCGGGAGTGCTTAATGCAACTACATCTAGTTGAAGCAGGTTTCTTTAATTTCGGCTGTCAACAATAACGTTGATAAGGTAGGCGTTATGAGGAGGTATGTGTTTTGCCAATATTCTAAAAGAAAATCATTGTTTCTTTTTCAAAAATCTAACTTGACAGTTTAATTTACAAGCCTGCTGATTGGAAATGATGGCACAGTAATCTGGCAGTCCGACTTGTTGTTGGCTAAATGTGGTGTTGCTGATGGCTCAATTGGTAGTTAGTGAGCATGTATGCCTTGTAGGGATAAGGTTGTCATAAATGTCTAAGTATAGTAAACTGTACGTGTGTTATACATGTTCACGGAGGCTAAAAGACTCGTAGGTATTTTGCTACTAAAAGTGTGTCATGTTGATGTAGCTTGAAGGTGTGTGTGTGTGTGTGTGTGTGTGTGTGTGTGTGTGTGTGTGTGTGTGTGTGTGTGTGTGTGTGTGTGTGTGTGTGTGTGTGTGTGTGTGTGTGTGTGTGTGTGTGTGTGTGTGTGTGTGTGTGTGTGTGTGTGTGTGTGTGTGTGTGTGTGTGTGTGTGTGTGTGTGTGTGTGAGAATCCTTCTGCCTTTTGTTTAATGGTATGGTGATGTGATCTGCTTTGACCATTCAGAAGTATAACGTAATCATCCTTGACACTCAAACACCATTCACATACTCCTTTTCTCATGCCGGCGCACACACTTATATACTCACACTTTCTAACACAGACACACACTCACAGTTCAGTGATAATTTGTAGCAGTCTGTCAGCCACAATACAGACATTACCCTATGAAGGAGCTGGGTAATTTGGAAACCTTTCTTACATACATATAGTGCACGCACGCACGCACGCACGCACGCACGTACGCACTCACACACACACTCACACACACACACACACACACACACACACACACACACACACACACACACACACACACACACACACACACACACACACACACACACACACACACCAGTCATCTGTCGGTTTGTGAAGATCAAAACACCAAAAAAGACAGTCAAAAGGAATACGGGTTTCCAAGTGCCAGGAGCAACACACACACACACACACACACACACACACACACACACACACACACACACACACACACACACACGGTGCCAGGAGCAAGGTGCTGTAGGGATGCTGGTGCTCCCTAGGTAGTTGTCTTATCTGATTATGGTAACGATGTCGAGAATAGCGGAGAAAAATGTAGCCTGGGGGAGGGAGGGACTGACGGGGGAGAGATGAGGGGAGTGAGGGGAGGTGGTTCAGTGCAGTTAAGTGATAGCTATGAATTAAGTGGACTGTAGGACTTACCTTTCAGTATTTTTTAGCAATAGTTTAGGTCTTGGTAATTGGTAGTGGTAGGTAGATATAAAGCATCTTTACCAGTACTGTTGATGAAAGAAAGTTGGATTCAACTGGTGTTATAGTTGCTGATGAGGGCAGTTGAGGGCAGAATACACATACTATTACATGTCATCCACAAAGCATGTAACAGGAAGAATGTGAAAATCAGGTCCTGGATCTAAATGAGTTTGCTTTTGTTTGACACGTTTGAAAGAAATCTGTTAGGTTTTACCAAATCACTCATGCAGCAAAAGATTTGTCTATATTGCATATATTTATTGACGCTGTACAGTTGTTAACCTATGTAGTGGTTATTGTTTGAAAAATTTTAAGATGTACTGTGTGAAATTTCATATTTTCCATAGATTTGATGAGTTATTGGTGAAATGAGTAGTGAAAGATAAAAAGGGTCTTGAATGAAAGAAAGAGAAGGTTCACAGTCTTGGCCCACTATCTTTTGGAGTACCACAGATTTGACTGCGTGCCTTCATGACCCCCCAGAGGGATCTGTCTGTTAGTGCCTGACCAAATCAGCATTATCAGATGAGGCAGTAACAAGGACAGCCAGTCACAGCAGTCCCATCACAGCCCAGTTCAACATGGGTGTTTCACACTTTAACACACTGCACTTGCTCTTTTTGAGAGGAATGGAAAAGTTGTGGGATTGGGGAAAGTGGGTAAGTCTCTCTCTGCACTGGAGGAAAACATAAGAAAGCAACGCACACATTTTTATTGTAGGGAGCAAGTTCGTTGTTGAGATTGCCCCTAAAATTTGTTCTTCACACCCTTACAGCTCATCAGCTACTCTGCTACTCTGCTCTTCCTCGATTTGACTTCTCAAACTTCTCTACAGCATGCCATATTGACCTCATTGAATGTTTTCACGCACAATTACACCAAAAGATTCTGTCCTGTGTGTATTTGCATTTATATGTATATGTATATATGTATATATACCTATATATTTATATGTATGTATGCATACGCACTTACACACAGGACATAATCTTTTGGTGTGTATATATATATATATGTGTGTGTATAGAGTGAGAGAGAGACTATTTTATTTATTTATTTAGTTTATTATTGAGGGACCATGTACAAAAACATTAATCTGAAATAAAAGAAAAGGTGCTTCGTACCATATTGTAGCCGTAGCTAGTTTCCATCTGCAGTCCCTGTAGTCCTGACAGCATTTTACTGATATGGTCCTCCCCTTTGTCTTTCTATCACTGGTATTTTTTGCAAAGAAGAAGCACATGGTCAGACCTCATAAACTTGGACAACATATCCCATGTTGGAAATAAGATTCTTAACTATTTCATGAAACAAATATCCAGTGAGTGGAAGATCTCTGCGCCAGAATGCCTTGTTGGTCCCAGAGTTCAGAAGAGAATAGCCCGACTGGTTGAAGATGATAGAAATGCAACAGCAACTCAAAAGAACCATCGTCATATCCCAAGTATGCCGAAAGGAAATCTCTGACTGCTCAACACATGGAACCTGGAAGCTGATGTGTTACAGCAGCAGAAGACCACATCAGGTGTTCCTCCTGTCAATGAAGACTACAGTTTGCACAGACTCACAAAAATGTTAGAATAGAAATTTGGTCTAATGCGTATCGATGTCCGCTGCCTCATTCAGAAGGTAGGATCAGAATTCGTTGTTAACAATGTGATACACAGATGCATCCTGCTTTGTGTCATTTTTTTCTGCTGATAGTGTAATGATGTGGGGGTTCTTTTTTTTGGTTTGCTATGGACCCTTTAGTATCAAATTACCATCATTTAAAAGCCACAGTCTACCCAAAGCATTGTTTCTGACCATGTCCTATCCCTTTATGACCCCAGATGGCTACTTCAAGCTGGATATCACACCATGTCAGCAAGCTCCACCCTCAATCTCAATCTTGCACTGCTGTAGAAGTCACATTTATTTTTTCATGCCCGGACTTAACTGCACCGTCGATAAGCCTCGGCCACCAGCTGCTGCTCCAGAACCATCTGTGAATTGGTTGCAGCTCTGGCCATCGTGCTTTTAGCTTTTGTCTTTTTTTTTTCATCACATTAACAGTGTTTTTTTGCTTTTCTTCAGTCCGTCACAAGTTTCCCAGACACTCCAACCTTTGTTTCCATTTTATTCTGCATATGCTTTTTTCAATATTTACTTTAAATTCTGTTGTGTAGCTTCAACTTTGGGCGACATTCCGCTTGTATTGCCATTAAAATGTAGTACCGAAGCAGCATTTTGTTGTCATAGAGCGCCATCTAGTGGTCTTAGATATGTACCAGTTTATTTCAATATATAATTTAAGATCTGTTTGCGAGCACAGCAGAGCGGTGCACAAGGCAGCCGATTGGAGATTAGGTTACATATAACTTAGTACCATAGTATTCTGTGCAAAGTGCCTAGCATTTTAAATACACGTTTAATACTTCCTTGAAAAACCATGAATATATTTTTATGAATTTCTCGCATCTCAGGATACCCCAGAAAGGATGGGAAAATTGACACATTCATGCAAAAGAGAATGTTGCAAACCACCCAACAAAACAGTTTTCCACTCAGTTTACAAACCATGTATACCCCTATGCCTCTTTTCGAATTTAGATTAAGTATGAACAAATTATTTATTTATATTAATTCAGTAAAATTAGTAATGACTTAAATGAAATGAGCTGCTGCTTTGGAATCGACGATACCTTTCGAGGTTTGCGCCATTTGATTGCCAATAGTTTCTATGTACTAAATTCTATGATTTGCTGTCATATAACATTTGAAATTTAGGAACATTGTGTTGTTTTTCCTGTCTTTTGTGTGGGTTGGATATCTTGAAAGAATTCTGCTGCTGTTTATCCAGCTTTAGAAATTCAACCTTTTTTGAGACAGGTAATTGTATTTCTCTTCTCCTACCGCATATCTCTCATTTGACCAAGTTTAACTATTCCCATTAACTCTATTTTTACCAATTGTAATGGTTGCATTTTGTTGCATGTTACTGTGGTGGAGCAAAGTGATCAGTGCTCTGATCACACCACTTTATTTACACTGAAAAATGTCAAATTTGATCTCAAGCATTAACTGCTATTCTGTGTCAAGTAGTGAAGACACCTATGTTCTCCTCAGTGAATTTGCCAGGCATTGAATGAGAAGCTCCTGCTTGTGGTTGTTTGGTAAGTTCTGAATTCAATACATGATTTGTGGAAATCTTCACTGTACGTAAAGACAAAATAAAAAGAGAAGACAAGTGAAATGAGTCTTCAAAACATTACACAATGGTCTGAGGACACTTGCATTAGCTGAACTTGAGCTGGAGAGAAGCTATACCAAGATCTAGAGCAGGGTTACCCAATTCCAGGCCTCGATTGTGATGCAGCGTCCCATACACTGCTCCTGATGCTTTTAGCTGTGTCCCACCTTGAATCACATATTTTGTGTGTGTGTGTGTGTGTGTGTGTGTGTGTGTGTGTGTGTGTGTGTGTGTGTGTGTGTGTGTGTGTGTGTGTGTGTGTGTGTGTGTGTGTGTGTGTGTGTGTGTGTGTGTGTGTGTGTGTGTGTGTGTGTGTGTGTGTGTGTGTGTGTGTGTGTGTGTGTGTGTCTGTGTCTGCCTGCTGTGAAAACGCATGTGCATGCATAATGTGTAAATACAACAAGGAATTTTTTTCACATGCTACTCAATACTCTGTGTTTACGCTAAATGCTGTGTGTGTGTGTGTGTGTGTGAGAGTGAAGGTGAGGCAAGGTTATAATGCAGGGGTGAAGCGAACGCCTCTCTGTTATCCCTCTGCCCGCTGGCACCAGAGGCAAAAGGGCACAAGACTGGCATCAATTACATTGTGGGAGTGTGTGTGCGGGCTGCGCATACGGGCGCACATGTCCACCGTAACCTTCGATTCATTTCTTTCTTTCACATCCGTGTGTGTGTGTCTATCTTAATAGCTAGAGCAAGGCACCAACATAGATAGGGTTAGGGGTTTCATTCCCAGTGGAGCTTTGAGATATGATAGCTGACAAAGTGCAGCAAAGGGTGTTGGAAGGTGCTTTGGATAAAATGAAACTGCCATACATCATATGTTACACTGAGCAGCGTCTTCTAGGAATATCCATAATAATAGTTTGTTGCGGGTTATTAAGCCTATTTGGAGTACAAGAGGACATGGCTTGAGTGTTTCTTGTTCATAATTTATGATGAAATATCCATATTATTCATACTTCCTAAACATTGGTACATGGTGGTAGTGACAGAGAGAATGTTCACCCTTTAAATCAGTGTTGGGCTTTCTGTGTGGAGTTTACAAGTTCTACCTCTGCATATGTTGGCGTTCTCCAGCTACATTGGTTTCCTGTCCGAGCCCAAAAGCATGTGCTTGAAGTTCACTGGAGCTCCAAAATTGTCTGTAGGTTTGAATGTGCCCGACTGTGATGAACCAGTTCAGAGTGTGCTCTGCTTTTCATCATAGTGAGGTGAGATCGGCTTCACCACTCAACAACCCTGAAAAGGACAAAGCTGCAAAGAAGATAGATGGATAGATTCCTTAACTAACAGATTATGTCAATGACAGCATGCTCATTATTGTGAATGACATATGTATAGTGTCAAGAATCATGGCTGAAAACGTTATATACTAAATGATACTTCTCTGAATTACTGGTGGTTACAGACTTGAGACGTAGGAAATACTATACTAGCTGTAGACTGTGGCAGTTTGGTTATTTGCTCCTCTATTTGCACGCTTATAAGTGGAATAAGTCCATATATCCCATTCTTGTATCGGGAAATATTATTTTGATAGACTAAGTGCTAATGCCAAAGTTAGAAAAATGTACTTATAAGAAAACTCTACCATGGCACTTTCTTTCTGTCTTTCTTTCTGTGTTGTACAGTTTGTGTTTTTTCTTCAAAATGTATCTTATTTCTGCTCAGACAAAAAGTGCTTGAGACTTATTGTCTTTATTAAAATCCCGGTATGTCCCCTTATATAAGTCTCTTCCCTCTCTTTCTCTTTCTATTTCCTCTGCTGTTTTTCCCGGGAGATAATTCTCTCTCCCCCCCCCCCCCCCCCCCCCCCCCCTTGCTACCTCATCTATCGCTCATTCTCTCTCTCTCTTTCAATGTCTCCCCCTCTCCACCTTCTTTTGTCCTTCCCTCTTTCCCTCTCAGTTTGCTCACACCCTCTGTTCCTCTCTCCCTCTCCATCTCCCCGGGGACAATTTTCTTTTCTTAAATAAACTGTCATAGCTAGTGTTAAAATATGGGCCTTACATGGGGAGAGCGCGGCAAGGCAAAGGCATTGGGGCCCTGGGCTGGTATAAAACATGGATAATATGCTGTGAGAGGTAATTGTATCTTTTAGCGCTGAGATGAGTAGAACAAATGTGTCTCCCTCCCATCCCACCCCCCACCCCCCCTTCCCCTTCTCTCCCTCTTTTTTTCCTCTCCCACTCTTCCTATCTCTTCCTTCACACACTTCAGTGCTGCTAATATGATGTAGGGAATATTGGCCGTAGATCAGAGCTGCTAACAGTTCGTTGTGGGTGAGGAGGACAAGTCGAGAGCTGGGAGAGGCTCAGAGCGTGAGTGAGAGCGGGATAGAAAGGTGACAGTGTGCCTGGAGATGCAGACGCACTGAGCTGTTGATGCATGAGTTCATAAAACACCTTTTGATTTTTATTAACTTTTGTTTGCATGTGGAGGATCAATGAAGCTGTTTTACAAAAGCATCTTAACATTATGATATAAATCTATAAAATCTGCACCATGTAATCCCAAACATGCTAAATTGGCCTGTTTTGGTCCAGTTTTGTCCTTTTCGAGCCCTACGCCACCTGTCTTCTTTTTGCGTTTATTTTAAAAATGTATATATCATCTGAAATCTGGATGGGAAACAATATTGACTGTCCTACTGGAATTGCTTCTGTTTAATTAAGAATAAATAAAAACACTTTCAGCGAATATTGGGAATCCCTGACATCCCTGAGTATCTTCTTTATCACTTTATTTCCTGCATATGTCCCAAGCCTCATCTTGAACTGGGGATATGCATGCTGTGATCACCACTGGACCACTGTAGTCAGCCAACCTTAACGCTCACAATTGTAACGTTTTTATTGGTCTGTTTTTTTCTTCTCATTATAGATCAGTGTTTCCACAGTTACCTTGAAAAAGTAATCCGGTTACTGATTACTAGTTACTCCTTCACTAAGTAACTTAGTTAATTTACTGATTACTTGTTTTTAGAAGTAAGTAAGTTAGATTACAAGTAACTTTTTAGTTACTTTCAGCAGCTGCCGACAACACCCCCCCGTCTCAATGTAACAATTACAACCAATTTGACCAAAAAGTCTGTTCTGATCACTGCCTGGCCTCATGTTTATGCATATTCTAACCTTTGACCTACATTCCTTCTTATATTTATATCTGACTCATGGTTTTATTATCAGATTTTTAGTATTACTGGTATTTATTTACCCAGAGAATTAGTTGTTGTCTGTTGTTGTACTATTTATCTATTTATTTATTTGCACTACCTGCTCTATGTGACCTTTTAATTGCCCGCCGGGGACAAATATAGTCTAAAGTCTTTCATTGAATTGATTACTTTGATGACACTACAATAGTAACGCACGGTGACTTAGACAAGTAACTTTAATCTGATTATTGGTTTGTAAATAGTGACATTAGATTAGTCATTACTGAAAAAAGTGGTCATAACAGAGTAACGCGTTACTAATTAACACGTTACCGACATCACTGTTGTAGCTACAGTCATTTGTTTTGTCTCCACAGCTTTTCAAACAAATTAGATTAACCTTAATATTAGTTGCCAGTGTCATGACGTACAACTGTTTTACATAAACTTCTTTCACATCATTTTACATTGCTAATTTGATAATACCAAGAATCAGCTTGCTGCTATCTTGCTGTCTTTCTATGTTTTGTGAAAATCGTATTAATGTCTTTATGTGTCCTGCATTTCTACCAATATCGAAATTCACTAACCTCTTCACTCTATATCATCCCCCTCGACACCCCTCTTGATCTCTTTTTCCCCCCTTTATGCCAGTGTCTTTACCCCTGCATTGACTATTGCTCTGGCTGTTTTAGAAGGTGTGCGGTCAGTGAGTGGCATGTCAGTCATTCAGTCAGTCACAGGGCAACACCACCCATAGGAGAGGATTTGTTGAGGCAGGATGCGTGGGGGCTAAAATCAGGAGTCTGGGATTAGAGCAGATTGCCGAGCAGGAGGATACAGACGAGTATAAGATGAGTATCAAGAAAGGGAAAACAAAAGCTGTGTCAGCGGGGTTCAAGTGAGTGCAGGGAGAAGTAGCCGGTTAAAAACAGATGAAAGATACAGAGACTGAGATGAGGTGGTCAAATGGGGACAGCACTGTGTAAAAACTTGTGTGGATAATAATAATAATTATAATAATAATAAGTATTGTTTCTTATGACTGTTGTTGAAATCAGTCTACTGACTAAATCACATAGTTTGAAGTAAAACGGTGGTGTAACAAATTCATTTTGGTTCGTTTGGAGGAGTTGATAGAATCCCTTATGACCAAGTGCAAGCGCTCACGACCAGAGAGCCTGAAACCATTTTCAGAAGTAATGCAGAGTTTGGCATAGAAAGAATAATGAATGAATGATAAGAAGAAAAGATGTCAACTAAACAACTCAGATAAACTGCCATCATGTAGTAGACAGAGTAAGTAGTCGTCAGTTGCTGTTGCATAACTGTGAAAAGTGTTAATACTCCAAAAATGTGTTACTTCATAATGCATATTGTTAGTTACATTTTTGCATACAAATAAAGAATTCTAAATCCAATATCCAGTAATTATTTTCAAAAATAATTTTCACTCTATGTTGTCCTCACTCTTAAAGCCGTTAAAGCCGCTACAGGATCAGGTGCATGGAAGATGACCCAGGTCACCGGGAAGCATGACTGCAACCCACAGAAACCTAACTCTCCTCATCACCTGTTCCTGTAATTAAGTGTTGTTGTTTACCTCTTGTTTGCAGTTTGAGAAATGTAGGTCATCTGACACATTCCCATTTGACACAGATGCACAGTAGAAACAAACATCTGATGTTCAAATTCCTCAAAAAGGTCCTAAATCTTGTGTAATATGTAAATGAAAACAAGATGCAATGATTTGCAAACATCATAAAACCTCATTCTTTTCCAGGGAGAACAGACCCTTCATATAAGTTTTTATATGAAAAATGTCTGCCTTTTAATGTATATCATGTTGTATGTGTTCATGTGGAATAAGTGGCTGAGTTTTTCTTTTTATTCTGCATGTCTTCACGTTTTGGGAATTGAGGTGTAAACTCATTTTCTTGAAACTGTGAACTAATCTTCAGTTTGAGGAAAACAGGCTGTCTGCTACACTAATACAAACAACATTTCTGTGAGTTAAACTCCTCCAAATTAAAGTAAAATTTAACATTTAATTGTTGGACTACATCTTAAGAATGTTTTTGCACATTTTGTTTTTCTACCACCACTTGCTTTTTTGCCCTACTGCTACAAAGTGAGTTGAGAAAATAACTCAACTGTCCACACTGTGGACTGAGCTGTTGTCTTGGCAGGAGTGTGAAAATCGAGAAGAGCTTTAGTCAAAATGCCATTCAACAGATCACTAAAAGCTTTCCACTCAGGGTTTCTTTGGGCTTTTAGAGGCTTTGGTGGTACTATTGCCAGTGGGGTGAGTTTACACTGTGAAAGGAGGCCTGAAACTTCTAAAGAGCGCAGAAACAACAAAGTTTAAACATCAAAGTTAACGAATATTATAGAATTATAACAAGAAAAAAATATTTTGAGAGATAAATGCAACTATAATCAGAGATAAAAGATCCACGTGGAAATTGTGTTTTTTTTTTCATCCTCTCGCATTCCATGTTTAGCATTAAATCTAATGTGACAGCTTGAGGAAAGAAAAAAAGAAAAGATCAGTATATATTGTCCCCTATCTTGTTTTTAAATGATGATTGGAAAAAAAAAACATTTTCATTACAGTCAAATATGGCAAAAGGAATTTGGCTTAGTCATTAATTACTTGACTGCTTTTGTAGTTTTCTGCATAGAGAATTAAAGTATGTATAGCGATAGCGTGATAAGAGTTCCAGAACACATTACACTATACTACCAAATGTAATAATTAAAAAGCCTTCAGTAAATGACATGTCCTCTGGGTAAAACAGAAAAGAAAAGGTATAGTTTGAAGTCCTTTTCTCTGGATTTAGTGGACACAGTCCAAATGAGACCAGTTATCAACACTCAGGAATTACCTTACTTCTTTCCCTTTTCCCATCTTCACACAGAACTCTGAAGTTATTGTGGCTAAAAGAGACAGAGAGGTAGAAGAAAATAGCTTAAAAAATAAAAAGGGGAAAAAAAGCATACAGATGGGCAAGGAAAAGGAAAAATGGAAGGAAAGTGTTTGTGAAAGCTAACAAAGGAGACTTGGCTGTGTTTCAAAAGGGCGCGTGGCAGCTAAGGAGGATGAAGCGCTTCAGGATTCATTTACATCAGGCCTGACAACTGCCTCACATCTCCCCAAGAGCCACACAGCTCTGGCTTAGAGATTCCTAAAGAGGGCCCTTCTTCGAGCTCCTTCTCTTTACACCCGCTCTCTGACTTTTCTTTTTCTCCCTACTGTCTCTTTTTCCCTTCCCCTTTTTCACTCTTATTCTCTCTCGCACTCTCTCTTGTGCTCTCATGCGCTTGCCAGTCTTCAATCAGCCATCATGAAAGTGTCTGTCTGGGCGTCTTAACTATCCTCTGAGAGGCAGACACTTGTCTGGGCCAGCCTTCATCCCCTAAAGGGTTTTTTTTTTGACTTGGACTTATTTCTTTCCTCACACCTTTTCAACTTCCCTAAAGAGCTGACAACAAGTGAGAGCGACAGGGCAAGATAAACATGAGGGAAAGAGACAGGAAGAGAGATGAGAGGAGGAAGTCGTCAAGTGAGGGGGAGGAGAAGGTAAAAATGGTTATGAAAAATAGGGAAGGAATTTGAGGAAATGAAAGCAAGGTGATCAAATTCTGAAACAGAAAAAAGGTGAAGGAATCATATGACCTCGCATGAGGAGAAAGGACAAAGCAAGGAGGGCCAGACTGGGGGAGAGATGAGGAGGAGCAGGGGAGCCGGGCTGGAGTGAGACAGGGAGAGCCACGTTTATCAGTGGACCCACAGTGTGTTTTCCAAATGCAGGATTTGGAGATTGCAGTAAAGGAGGGAGTGGGACGGGGCACATTAAAGTTTTTTGGTGGGAGGGTGTGTGCGAATGTGTGTGTTGAGGCGTGTCCCTCTTATGGAAGTATCTTTCTTTTGGCCTGGGTTTGATGTGAAAGGGATCCGCTACCGCTTTGACGATGTTGTCGGCCGTGCACTTCTTAATATTCATGCGGCAGATCAGGAAAGGAGAGGGGAAAGGAGTGGAGAGGAGATTTTTGGTCAAACAGAAAGCTAATTTGCAGCTGAGGCAGTTTAGCCCCAGGCTCTTTCTGCTACTGGGGAAATGAGCTGGAAGATTAGCCGTATGTATAATTCACACACACGTGGTCACACATGCGCGTGCATAGATATGCACCAGTTGTGTATGCATATTCTTTTGCAAAGCAATGCACACACATAGCAGCTGCCACTTTGTCGGAGATGTTGAGGGTTACAGCAGTAACCTGCTGCTCAGTCTTTACAGGTGCTTACGCCCCTCAGGCCGCTCCCTCAGTGCTACCCTATAATGCTTTATGGAAATTCTCACTTATTATTTCATCATGTTTTAACTTCATTCCCACAAAGCTTGACCTGCAGTGTAGTAAACACAATCAGTCTTTTTTTTGTTGTTGTTGTTATCCTTGTTAAATGTTCAAGCTATTCTGTAAGATACCTTGACAAATGTGATTTAGGTGTGCGTATTCATGTTTGATTGACATAGTGAAGTAGTTCAAATGAGACAACATTTTTAATCACAACTCGTTATTTACAGACATTTCACAACGTAAAGCTTTGAATGTTGGTCATTAATTACAGTGTTTTTGTTAACACTGACTTATATCTCCTACACTGATGGATTTCCAGATTCACGACAGACGTGCGAGTCTCTTCCTGGATGGACTCGAAGATGACGGGACGCCGTATGACACCCAAACGCTCACCACCAGGCTGTCTGACATCAGTGAAGATGGGGCAATGTGGGTGGGACTAAGCTCCAACGGTAAAACTTTTTATTTTTTTTTTAAGTTTTCATGAATGTTGTTGATAAAATGATAAAGTTTACTATTGTTGGGGCCTTTCGATTCATGTACTATTTTATGAAATCCAAGAGAATTATGGGATTTAATTACATCACATGTATTTGTACAATGCAGATCAGTTAATTAAAAATAACTCTGCAATGTTTGAAAACGCAGGACTGCAAATATTAAAAAAATAAAATAAAATCAATTAATTCAACCTTCCTCCTCCCCAAGAGGGACCACAATCGTCATTCTCCTTCTTTCTTTTTTATTAGAACTCCAAGAGGAGAAAAATTACCTCTTAGATTATCGTGTCTGTGTATCTTAATATGGTGTCAATGACTACTTCACCTTTATTTTCCTCCTGGCCTTTATCCTGCTTCAACTACACATCTGTGATTGATTTGCGGTGCCTGCGAGCCGTCTCAGAGTCAATAGCAGAGAAATTGAGAGAAAAATGATATCCGTTCATCTCCAGGGTGATAAACGAGTGTTTTTCTTCTCGTTTATCAGCCATTGATCCCTAGTTCACAGCAGGTAGCATCTGATCAGCTGAAGATCGCATCAGAGGGGGTGATCAATGCAAGTGATTGGCTTGGGGGAGAGAGGGTGGTGGTTGAACCTGGGGGCTGTGTCTGGAATTCTGATCAGTGGATTGATTATGCAGATGCTGATCAGATGTATTGATTAACAACTATGTCTGTTTTTGGAGGGGAACCCTTTAACTGAAACCTGTAAGTACACGAGAAGCTGTCAAGTGATGAGCTTTAAATTCTACCCGCAACCTTTAGGTGGTCAATCAGGATTGCATAGACTCTTGTTTTAAAAGAAACGCCTCAAACTAACTTTTAAAACAGACAGATGTTAACTTTAAAGATATGTTAGTTATATGGGAGGCTTCTGTTGTTTGTAGCTTTCGGTATATATTGATTCATAATATATTTAATGGATTGGCACAAATGTGATCGAGCAATTTTGTGCAAAAAATTCAAATGATCATTTTTGTTCCACTTTTGTTCTACAGTTAACAATTTACTAAATATTGAAGCAGAAGAATTACATGTGGACAAATAGATTGTTTTTATTTACAGGTACTGCCAGTTAAGACAAATATGTCACTGCGAAGATCTGCGAGTGGCAACCACACACCTTTTATCTCATGTCAGTAGCTAATTCTGAATGCAAGACCTTTTCATACATCCTGATATTTACACAAGCAGAAGTGTATGCTGATTATGCTGTAGTTAAACGTTTTTCACTTTGGAGTTTCTAACTTACAATCAGAATCTCATGGTTTTGCTCTATAGGTCATGTTATGATTTAAGTTTATTCCAAATTATGTTAACATGGCCTACCTTATAGATACAAATCATTGGCATTAGCTAAAAAAATATATTTTTTTATTTCATTATTTATTTCATTCAAAAGTTACAATAAAATGAAATAAAAATAAACAAACAAAAACTTCCAGTTCAAATTTTGAAAGAAAGGAGCAGAAAAGAAGATGTACTCTTATTATGTATGCCTCTTAATACCTTCACAATGTTCAACATTCTAAATATATACATATTTACAGATATTGTTTAGCATTCTATGTACAGTATTTACAGTATAGAAAAATAAATAACACAAAACAAGAAAGATAGCCATCATTTTCATGTTTGCCCAAATCAACTCTCATATCTCATATTATCTCATATCATATATATGTTGTATTATTATTATTATTATTATTATTATTATTAATACTTATATTCAAATCAGTTTTTCATAACATTGCTGATTTTTTATGTTTCTTGAATACCACGAGAGTTCCTGACTCTTTTACTTCTTTCTGAAGTACGTTCCATAAATGTATTCTTGTCACTGTGACAGTTCGTTCCAGTAAGTGGATAAATGTATAGGGAAACGTTTTTGGTTTTTTTAAACGGTGTGCATGAAGACCGGGTCTGTTGCTGAGAAACTCAGGCGTTGTCTAATGTTTGCTCTCCTCAGAATCACTGGATGTGCAACAATGAACTGAAGTAATACCACTGAATCTACTTAACTATGAATTTGATAAAACAATATGGAGCCTCATTGTGACTTTGCCAGTTAGGGATAAAACCCATACGTACTGTTTATGTGTCTGTATTAACTTCTGTCATCCTTGACAGCATAAAGAAAAAGAACATAAGAAATGGGATGATGGAAACTGAAAGACACAGAAAAAAGAAAGACAGACCTACACAGAGAAGAGAGAATTAAGGCTTATACCTTGCATCATCCCAGTAACAATAGGGAGAGTGCTTTTCAGAGGCAGCCATAATCCCATTTCCACACGCTAAAGAAATCCTGAGCCAAAGCCTAAGGCTGCGCAACCACACACTGATCTAACACACTTACATCCCATAACACTCCCTCACACTTTCTCTCTCTGTTTTACATGCACATACACCCCCCACATCATTTCCCACTAAAGCACACGCACTCATATTGTAATTGGGCCAAACACGCCAAAGCCTCTCTCAAATGCAAATACACACATATATGCACACATATGCACAAATACTTTCTCTAAAGTGAGCCGGATTTTTGGAATACACATGGTAAAGCCTGTAACACGTACACACATTTCCAGGGACAAAGCTGTGGCAGAGCTTCTGTTGATGCTTGGAGACGTTGTCCATCTTCTAAGAGTTGTTGTCAAACTACACAGAAGTTGGTTGGACACTAAAAGACTGTTCCCTCATTGGACCTGCAGCATAGCCTGTGCAAGTCTCTTTAGTTACATCCAGCATTATGTATACTTTTGCATGAAATGTGTTGGGGGCTTGCCTGTTTTATTTGAGTGTTTGATGGTGGCTTTGTTGTGCAGTCCAGTACCCCCATGTGAGACTGGACACTATGCCATTATGTTTGAGCTATTCCAGTAGAAGTACGCTTGTTAGAGACTTTGGACGCAAGGCATTTCATTTTATACCAATCCCATTTTTTCGTTGGTAGTAAGTCTTTTCCAAAAAACAAACAAACAATCAAAATGTTGAAAAAGTACAACAAAAAAATAGTCATGTTTCAGCCTCTTTTGTGAGAAGATTTCCTACCTTGCTTTTAGGGGTTTTCTATGGCCTTGGGTCTCGCAGAAGATAGCTGCTGCAGGTCTGCTTGGTAGTAGTGCCATCTGCGGACATCTCCTCCCCTTTAGCTGCGTTATTGGCAGCTAGGCACGGTGTTTGTGTGCTGGATACAGAACATAGAACAAAAGAAAAACTCTCCTTTGTTGTTTTTTCCTGAATTTGTTTGTGTGAGTCTCCAAGCCACAGCATTCATGTTTGTATTCAAAGATATGAGCTTCATCTTAGTGTTAACAGATTTCCTTCAACGAATAAACTTTTACTGCTGCTGCCTCACATATGAAGTTTTACACAGAATGAACCAGTGCAATATACAATGTGATTGTTACCTAGAAAGTTGAGCCGAACAATTAATGCCATTTGTTATGTTTGTTAGCTGTTATGGCTATATTTTCTGCCAGTTTGGTGAGTAGATGAGTTTTTAATCATGCTGTAAGGAATAACACACGCACAAACAATGACACAGAGCTGAAAGAAGCTGTCCAAGGCAGAGGCCCCTCTTGGATTGGATTGAATCTTATGTCCAGCACAAAGCGGCACAAGATGAAGTGTCTTTGATTAATTTATTCTGACACAGTTATTGTTTTCCAGCTTGGCTCCCGAGCAATGCTTAAACAGCAAATATTCTTGCAAACGCTGCCATGGACGGGCTCCAAGTTCTGACAAATCATTGGATATCACACAGATTAAGCAGCTTTAAATGAAAACATTTTGCCAAATAATGAAAAAAAAAACTAGCCTCATCTTGTGTATTGTGTTTACATGGGTATTGGGAAAGGTTGGGAATTAAAAAACTTGTGATATTCACTTGCAACTTATTAAAAACAAAATGCTAGGAGGGGACAGAACGCAGCACTGATCCACCCAGCCCTCTCCAATAAGTTAAATTAGGCAATCAAAGAGGGAACGTTGTAGAGATGTATCTCAACGTCCAGCATCCAACCTGCTACCGAGAAGGGATGACAAGATAATGGGCAACACACATGATGCATCACAGCACGTCCATGTGCATGTTCATCTTAAGATGAGGTGTCGTCTATGAAGTTGACCAGCAAATTTACCAGCTGTCATTTTCACTACTGCTTGGGGAATTTACTTCAATAATAGCATATTTTAATAAAAGGAGTTTATTTAATTCGCTTGTTTTACAACATAGTCATTTAAAAACACATAACTGAAAAATAGAAAGAAATTCAACAGTTCCTTTGTGAGGAAGCATGAGCAGCGTACCACATAACCCAATAAGCTTGTGCCAAGGAATGCAGTACCTCCCCTACAGTAGTAGAGCCCTACCTGTGCCTTCATTTAATCAATTGAATGTCTTTGACTTTGGCATTGTTGATCAGATAAGTGTTTTGAACCACCTTGAGTTGGTTGACAGAGAAACTGAATTAATGGATCAATTAGATTTCAATAGCCTCATTGTGCGAAATTGTTATTAACTGTAATTCCTATGATTTGTTCTACAATTGCACATGCATGTCTATATTATTTTACATAGACATTTCTGTAACGGTGACCGTTTGTAAAACCAGTCGGTAATACCTAGATGTTGTTACAACGTAGTTTAACTCCTGAACATCCAGGCTCATTGATCTACCCCAAGAAGCCTTGCTGCTCTCTAGTGGAGATAAATGAAGACTGGCAGCTTCTGTTGAGCTTTGTATTGTGAGCTTGGCCATTATTAGCAGCTGTGGGCAGCTTCACTTAGCTGGTATCAAGAAACTGATAAGATAATCTACTAAACACTGTGAAATCCTCTCACTCACTGCCTTCAGTGCAAAACCATTAACACCTTCTTTATGCTCTTTTCTGCTCCCCTTTCATTTCCTCCAGGGTCCAATCAGTTCATTGGGTGGATGCAGGACTTTAGATTTTATCCAGCCACTTTGACCAACAGGTGAGTTAGATAGAATGAGATGCAGTGGTAGGTAATGAGCGGCTGCTGCGAGGGAGGAGGGAGGATCATAAAAGGACCAAAGGAAATGGACGTGAAAGTGAAAGGTTGCAGGGAGGAAGGGAGCTGTGAGTTACCCAAGAAAAATAGCCTGTCTATATATAGATTGGAGGAAGGGATAGGAATGAGAAGACAAGAACAGATACCATATAGATTAACACAACAAGAGAAGAGGAGCAGTATGGAGTGATGAAGGAAAAGATGGCCAGAGAAAAGAAGCTAATCTTTGCATCTGAAGATCCATACTGCTTCCAGAGGATTTTCCTAGGAATCCAATACAAAGCAATTAGTGTTTTGCTTTACCAGTGATGTACTGCAACTTACAAGTTTGCCTCATCAAGACTGAGGAAAGAGGAAAGGAAAGGCAGATTTTTCATTTGATTTTACATTTTGTGCTAAATAGTTAATCAAAACCCATCAGTAAGTGCTTCACGGTTGTATTTTAGAATTAAAGCTGATGTTTTCTTTGATTGTTGTCAGTTTGTCTCTTGGTCGCAACTTATCATATCTCTTTGTGTTATTGCTATGGAGTTTGAACTTGATTCAATTTCATTAAAATACATCATTTGTTACAATTCTCTTGTATGTGATAATAGTGTGGTCTTCAAATTCTGATTGATCTGGTATAGAATTACATTTGGTTTCAGAATTGTGTTATACTGTAAAACGCTGCTTCTTCTTTAAACAGAGAGATAGTAGAGTTGTTCTCTGGGACTCTGCCTGAGCTCCATGTCCAGTCTGAGTGCCGCTGTCCTCCAAGTCACCCAAGAGTACACCCTTTAGTTGAAAGGTAATGTATCACAGTTCTCTACATTTATTTTAGGACACATTTTTGGCCTGGTGTGGAATTTTGCAAATTATTGTTATTGTGACAGAAGTTTCTTCCAAAACTTTGAGTTCCAACTGATTTTGTACAGATTTTTTTTTTGCTGTAAGTCATGCTATTTCAATCCTGTACTGAATAATGTAATGTTTCAACTGTGCCATTGCATGAAATGATCACTAAAATAAAAAAAAAAATATATATATAATATATATATATATATATATATATATATATATATATATATATATATATATATATATATATATAATATGATGTCACCATCACCAGATACTGTATTCCCAATGCTGTGGAGGACACCACCAATGACAGAGTCTTGAGGCTGAATCTGAATGCCCATCCACTGAGTTACATCAATGATCAGGACATGGGCACCACATGGCTGTCTAAGATCATGACCACACAGGAACTGGAGGAAGGTGTCACCATTACGATGGATTTGGCGAATGGGCAGTACCAGGTGATGCATCTCATATAGACCATGTGCAGTCAATCAAACAGTTGTGTTTTATTCAGGACCTAACATTTGATAATAATGGCATATATTATTTATATTGCATTTTACATTTGTCAAAAATTTAAATGATATAATATCACAAAGGCATTTTTATTATTCGATGTACAGATTACTATATGTTCTGTTGTGATGACACCACCTTGTTGTCAATCTTGAGTCTACATGCTTTTAATAGACATTATACTTAGATGATGAACATTTTTGTCTACCAGTGTTATGTCTAAATATGAGTGTTATACAGGATGTAGGTAGTACAGTTAATTGCTAACTGTCGTCATATCAGTTTGCAACATTAGATTTACTTTAGCTTTGGTAAATTAACTGAATCTAAAGTCAAATCGTGATGTGAGATGTTGCAATTTCCTCATCACAAAGGCTGATTCGCTTGCATAACAATGCTGCAGATGGACACTGGTGTAACTTATCTGATCCCCTTATAAAACATGCATTCGGAATCCACCACAAGCAAGTTTAGATATCATTCAGTTGGGTTGGATAGTCTACTAAATTTCATCCCTGTGCCGCCTGTACCTGAAATCTTTCAATTGAACTGACAGTTTGTTTCTGTGTGTGTGTAATGGGGAATTCTTTGTAATTATTTCAGTGAGATAAACCCAGGGAGAGACTGAGGGAGACTGAATGAAAGTGGTGATTGTGGTGGTGGGGGTTTAGAGGCAGTTGACACTGGGCCTGTCAAAAGTTTGAACCCTGGTTTCTCTGAAGTGTGTATATGGGCAGGATTTTGGGAGCTGTCCTGCTTTGGGTGCTCAACTCGAGTCCCGAGATAAAAGACACCTTCTGAAGTTGAGGGTATGTGTGTTTATGTGTTTGGGGGTTTGCGCAGTGCTGTTGGCTTAATTCGCTACCTGCTGTGTAACCCAGTGTCCCAGCTCCCACTGGTAGCGCCAGATAACACTTTGGATACACACAACTACACACACACACACATATGTGTATGCGATGTTACAGTCATGTCCTTTAAACTAAAACCCTTGTTAGTAATTGTAAGTCATCTCAATACAAAATTACTGACTGAGTCAAATGTCATTGTAGTGTCTTTTTTGGTGTTAAAAGCAGTTTGCGCGGGGAACCTGGCATTATGTTAATACACGGAGGCTTCATGCATCTTGTTGTCTCACTGAGGTGCATAGTGAGATACTATGATACACAATTTCTGCATATATGTAGTAATGCTGTGGCAATGTCAGTCCAGCACGATGCCACGATCTTTCTTGCAGAAATATGTCATTGTGAAATATCTGCCTCTCTGCTATTGGTTCTGCACAGAGAAGATGAGTGATTCATGGCGAAATATTGTATTGTTCTCCTTTGCTATTTAATGAACGCACCCACTCACAAACATCACGAACATTGACCAACATTTCGTTATTTATTCATTAACAAAATATCTTTGTGTGGGAGTTTGTTTGGTTTGTTTTTGGTTGTTTTTTATAGGAGGCTTTCTGTACCATGGACAGTCTGGCTTTAAAATGTGGTTGTTAGGAAGCCTCATAAATGCGTCCAGTAAACCTAACAAACATCTTTGCTCTGCTGGTGGCGAAGAAAGAAACAAAACTGAAATGCTGCAATTGAAACCATTAAAACCAGTAAATACCGCATGCTACAACTAACTGTCTCATATCAACTTTCTTTCCATATTATTGAAATGATCTTATATTTTAATACTACAGAATAAGAAATAACTTTTAGTGTAGAATTAAAAAAAATAGTGTTTTGCTGTGTTTATAAAAACATTTTAAGTCTCACCATATAATAAGATGCTGTTACCTTTAATTGCATGACACTGACAAATTGCACAAGTTCACCACTTTTAAACTTATGGTCATAACTGTTCCCCTTTCTTTTACAGGTGTTCTACGTTATAGTTCAGTTTGGTGGCCTTTTGCCTGAGTCTGTTCTGATCCAGAGGCGGAAGCTTGATCTGACAGAGCCTGACAGTGGAACCCCCACAGAACAGCCTTGGATAGACTGGCAGTATATGGCCAGAAACTGCAGTGTGTTTGAAATGCAAAACAACGAGCCTTTACAAAGACCGGACTCTGTCAACTGTTTGCAGCTGCCCAGGTAGGATATTTTAAAGGGAAGTCAGGTGGGTTGTTCTACATCAGGTTTTTTGCATTCAAGCCCCTTATCTACTAACATCCCTAAAACCTAGTGAATGAAGGAGTCAAATACAATTTGTCCAGTAAAATAAGAATGTACAGCCAAATATTACTACTTCATAGCCGGTAAAGGATCCCTTGTGGTTTGAAACTTTTTTTTAAACTTTATGATAGATATGCATGCTATGAAGTTAAAAGTTTATAATGTGTTCACTGGACAACAGGATTAAGCATCTCATTACGCTTGGATAATGTCATTGACGTTTTTACAATTATGGAAAGTAAAGATACTGGTTAAATGAAGGTGCTGTACTGTTGTCAGCAGTGAAATGAGTTGTTATATAGTTTTTTTTTTTTATCTTGACTTTGTTGTCAGTATGATAAAAGCAGTAGGCTGATTTTACCTGATTGTAAGCTCACTGGGAGCAAATTCCTCAGAGTGGGATCACATGGCATTGCATAAAGCTCCTGGGCGGTCGTGGCCACATCAGTGCTGAAGAGATTAGATAGAACATTTATTCAAAACCAAAGAGGTGCATGAACAAACAGTATTATGTATAATAGTTAATTTTTAAGAATACACACATACAACACACAAATCATATGCCAAAGGGAATCAGAAGAAACCACACATCTACCTTGAGCGCATGTGCTCACAGAGATACACACACACACACACACACACACACACACACACACACACACACACACACACACACACACACACACACACACACACACACACACACACACACACACACACACACACACACTGGCACCCTTACCAGAGTTAGATTTATAAAGCTAACCACCTACAGCGCTGCCTTGGCACATGACCGGTAACAGGCTCTCAATTGGCACTACATACAGTACTGGACTTGGAACAGAGTCTAACCAACACACATGCAATCTCACACAGTCAATCTTGGCATAGCTGCTTGTATCAAGGGCTTGGTTGGCACTAGATGGAACAGGTATGAATAGATCACAGATTATGTAGTCATTGCTTATTTTTCACTTGACTGACAAACGATATCACAGGCAACCTCTCCTGGCGCAGTTATACGTATTAGTTCAATTGGCATAAGGGCAATTGAACCTGATATCGGTAACAAATTAACACACTCAGTGTTGATAGATTTATTTAATCCTGCAAGACACATTGCCTCCTCAATAAAGCCCAATAAAGTGTTAAGCAAGATAGAATTAGAAACGCCTCAGTCAGTTTTTTTTCTTCATGTTTGTATCATGTCTACATGTATGATCTAAACTGCTATCATTCACTTCTGAGATGTTACGGAGAAACTTCTTTCCAATGTGCAGTTTGGTTTCTAAAGCAAATATTGGCCCCAGGATGTAATGTGAGGAAACAATGTAGAGTAGAAAAGAACTTTGTTCATCACTGATGACTAGTTTTGTATGTTTTTTTTGTTTTTTTAATAATCTTTTTTTATTTCAATGAATGCAGTTTCACAGAAACATCAGACTCAGACTCGGGTTCCTTTTACTGTATTTCAAACCATGTGACATGTTAAGAATGGAACACAGTTATCCAGGTGTACAGCTAAATACAAACAAAAAACTAAACTGAATAAACAATAAAAAAGAAATGTTAACAAATCTGTAATATATACAGTATTGCACAGCAGTAAACATCAGAAAAAATGTTGGATGGCATTTGTGTTTTTAATCATTTCAATTTCACATCTACTTAAGATTAAAGCCATAAGAGTGCACACGTTTGTCTTTTTCCAAATGTGACACCAGCACATTAAAAAATGCATTATGATAAAGGTTAACAGTGTAGTACGCATGGACAACACCTAGATAATACAGACAGGTAAAACACAACAATAATATGATGCGAGTGGACCAAGGACAGGTAGGATTCAACAGAACTACAGGGAATGTAAACACAAGTGGCACTACTAGTGTAGAGTGCTGTGTTGTATTAGAAGCCCAACAGACCTGCTTCAGTCAGTCAACAGAGATGTTGGCAAAATAGGTTCTCTCTTGTGTTGTTGCAGGTGTTCATCCCCCAAAGCTGCACAATTTTGTGTAATTGTGACAGAAACCTTCACACGATCTTGAATCACTAATCCTAAATACACGCAGAAGCACTGGCACTTACTATGGTAAATGGACTTCACTTATATTGTGCCTTCCAACTGTGTGAGCAGCCCCAAAACGCTTTACGTTATAAGAACTTTACACTTTGTATTTACATTGTTCATCACATTCACCCATACATTCACACGCCAATGAAAGCTGCAGCCATTGGTGTCACGCCAATGGGAGCAATTCTGGGGTTCAGTGTCTTGCCCAAGGACATGCCGAAGTGTCCTTGGGCAAGACACTGAGCACTTGCCCAAGACAAGTCGGCATGACACTTTGGCATGTGGACAGGTGGAGATGGGAATCGAAAACCTTCCGATTGGGAGGCAGCCGCTCTACCAACCGAGCCGTACTGCCCCTACTACTATAGATATCAGTGGTATTAAATGTTTTGTCAAAATAGAGACAAAACCAATGCCACTGCAAATATGCAACGTTTTCAATCTCAGTCTTTCAGTCTGACAATCCCTGCACTCGAAAAATAATAGTTACAGTTGCCGCCATACTTTCATTGTGATATCGGTCGGTTGCTGACAAGTAAAGTTGTTTTTATTCCCGAAACTATTTAATGAAAATGACAAATAGTAAAATATTGTCCTATGGCATGACAAGCAAATGAGGTTTTATATTTCGTAGATTTTTGGGGGGGATTTTCTTTTTCTATTCTTTTGGATTAATGTTTTTTGTTTGTTTGTTTGTTTGTTTGTTTGTTTGTTTGTTTCCTGTTTGCCAGCGACATGCCTTCCTCAGGAGGAAACCTAACATTCAGCCTGCTGGCCACACAGCCAAACCTGAGGCCAGGTTATAATAATTTCTACAACACTCGCGCTCTGCAGGAGATGGTACAAGCTGCCCAGGTCAGGATACATATACGTGGGCAATACCGCACCAGAGCAGTTGGGGTGAACCAGCGACACCGATATTTCACCATCAGTGAGATCACCATCAGTGGCCGGTGAGAAATTACATTTCTATTATGTGATCATTATATTTGGAGATGGAATTTGGGGGAATGTGAAAATAATTAAAAAGAAGTAGAAACGCGTCACAGCACAAACGCACAATCCAAAATGTTATCTCTTGCATGTGGTTTATGTTAATCTCACATCACACTGAATTTGAGCGTGCTGATCTCTTTCTTGGTTAACATTCATAAATTACTGTTGAAGAACCACAATGAGCACCACACTCATAATTTCCTTTGTTAACACTCACCCCCTATCATTTACCCAGACTTGATATGAGTGGCGCAGTTGGTGGAAAGAAACATTTGACGGCCTTTTCTGAGTCGATTTGTAAAAACTAAGTGAGCGCAGTCTGAGAAAAAATATTTTGACACAGACTATTGAGTTCCAGCCAAGCTTTCTGGGAATAATTGTGAACACATCTCTTCATTAGACTGACAGAGTGACTGTTTTTTATGACTCTGGTAATTATAGGATTATGCAGGAGGCAATCATCTCTAACTCTCTTTCTCCCTCCTCCTCCCTCTAAGCTGTTTTAATTAGTAGCTTGTTACGGTGAAGTAGGAGAAACAGAGATTTAGAGCTGCTGAAATCTCATCTGTGCCTTCTTCCTCCTTTCCCGTTACCCTCCTTCTCTTTTAGTCTTCCTTCATCTCTCTCTCTCTCTCTCGCTCTCTCTCTCTCTCTCTCTCGCTCTCTCTCTCTCTCTCTCTCTCTCGCTCTCTCTCTCTCTCGTAAATAGCTATAGTAAGGAGGTTTTGTGTTGGAAAGCAGTCTGGTTAAGGATTGTTTTTAATTTCAGTAGATGTATAATACAATATTTTTCCATTTTCTTTTGTTGGACAAAAACATATCTGATCAACCTTTCCTTGTGACAATAAGACATCCAAAGTAGAGTTTACACAGATTATTTGGGGGTTTTAAAAGAAGCACATGACAATATCTGGACTAGGTTTTGTTAGACATGGTGAGTGGCTGTTTGACAATGCTTACTTGATCTAAAGTCTTATTGAGATTAGAAGTATTTGAACACTTATAAACTAAACAATTAGATCACATAAATATTTGTACACAGACAGAACTATGATTGCCTAAAAGTATTTCAAAATGTTCCCCAAGTTAAATCTAATGTTAACATAGTGCATCTTTTTTTTTTTGTGGATAAAATGCTGCTCTTTTTATTCTCAAGATCAGTGAGGCCAGGACATGCAGGTTACTACAAATTATATTACACCAAAACTCCTATTTTATCAGAACTGTTACTAAAATTCAGAGTTTCTGTGCCTCATATTAAATTAAAAAACTGTAGCTTTTAACAAAAATTGTATGAAAGTGAACATGGGCTGAAAGGATACAGAGGAAAGAATGGATGAGAGAAAGCAACTGAATATCTGAATGAATAATTAAATAACTGTTGAGGTGTGCGTGCGTATGCGTATTCGTGTGCGTGTGTGTCTGAGAGAGCAGGAGAGAAGGAGAGAGGGCTGTCTGGTACAGGCTATGTTGCTCTGATAATTCACGGGTTGGCATTTATAAATGTTGAATGGGAACTTTCCACTGGCACTCCTGCTGCTGTTCCATGGGTGATGGATGAGGGAGGTCTGACAGAAACCTGACAGAGGGAGAACTTCTGTCATATTGTTTGCTTTACTTTTGGTGATTAGCCTTGAGTCTTTTTTTCAATTAAAAGTAAAAAAAAAAAAAGAATAAAAAAAAAGAAGTTAAACCATAGTGAAGTACTCTGGCTGTACTTTTATTCACTCTTGTTCTCTTTCTTGTCTTTATCACCTGGTCAGATGTGAGTGTCACGGCCACGCAGAACACTGTGACACCAGCGCGACACCGTATCGCTGTCTGTGTCTGCCTGAGAGCCACACAAAAGGAAACAATGTAAGTAACAAGCACTTGCACAGTATTTCTAAGCACAGAGGGCTGATGTTGACAAGTTAAATCGATTTGGGCTCAAGTTTCTTCGGCCCCGTTTACACGTTGTTGAGCTACTTTATGCGTCTTTATAAAACATGTGTTTTTAGTCTGACATGCTATTTCGTTTTCCCCCGCCGTGATTTTAAACTAATGTTGAGCTACTTTTCAGAGGAACTATTTGTCTTTATGTGTAAAAATACATTACTGTTCATCCTCGGTCACTGAAATGTTACAAATAATTCACTTATTATAATAATTTGTCTTAATGGGAATCGTCTAACTGGGAATCGTCTATCTGGGATGAAACCCCGCCAACTAGCCAGAGAGCGTAGCGGCGCTGTATCAATTCATTAATGCACTTTGAACGTACGTATAGCATTTAACATAGCACAGTTACGTCCAAAGGAAGCGTAGCAATCTGCCTTTTTATGTAAATGATGATTTTCATATTGGTGAACCGACTGCAGCATTGTGGCCTTCAGGAGGGGGTGTGGCCTTCACAGTAAGACAGCGTTGGAGTGAGTGACTTGTGCAGCCTCTCTGCCATACCAGGAAATAGCAGTTTTGAGTCATTTGGGCTATGAAAAGCACAAAATGCCACTTTCAAACCTATAGGTACTGTAAGCTACCGGAAATTGAAAAATAAATTATAAATGTATTATAATTAAAAACAAATAATCAAAATGAATATTTCATTCATTTCAATTTAGCCTTGGGTAGGCACTGCTTACCCAGCCTACCCTGACTGCACATCACTGCAGATTAGGTGTTGTCACGTGAAACGTTGTTGTGTAAATGTACCTTTACACTATGTTCCCGGCAGCCACGGCAGCCCCGTTTCAGGCCACAGTGAACAAAACGGGATGGACGTGAGACAACGCAGGGGGACTGCCGTGATTTCCGTGGGTGCCGTGCCAGATTTTTAAACTGTCAAAAAATTTGCCATGGCGGCCACGGCGCGGATGAGAAACTTAGTAGCCCGTAGCAAAATGGGATGAACGTCACAAAATGTGGTAGCACGTAATAGGCCGTAATAGAACTTCGAGGCGGTCCGTAGTGGGACCGGAGGCTTACAGGATAATTTATCATGTCGCGCTGCGCTTCGTCGCGGTTCTCGCGGCGTAGTTACGGTGTATGGTAGCCGTTTCATCACGTTCAATCGCGGCTTGTCCCGTCATGTGACGGTTTGTGGAGCCGACGCGTTGCGTTCTACTCCGGTCTGCCACGGCGCGCACGGCCCGGGGGGGAGTTTCATTCGAGTCTGAGCAATCAACGACAGAACACCTTCTACAAGCTACGCCACTGTAAAAGAAATCAAGAGTTATGTATGCACCCAGCAAAAGTCTCAGGATACAATGATTGCCTTCACTTTTGGTGGCCCTTTGGGGCATAAACATGCTTCAAAAGGGTCCGGCGTCCACATTTCATCCCTAGAAAGCTTTGACAGAACGTGAAAAACCGGCCACGCCTTCCTCAGAATTCCCCAAAATCCCACGGAGCACTACATTTCAGGCAAACGGGGCTGCCGTGAACATAGTGTAAACCTACCCTAAACGGAGCCCGAGATTGGTTTGGTTTTACACACGTCTTTGTCTGTTTTGTTGTGCCTGTTATCCACACATTGTTAAAACCCATATTATGTTTGAGACTTCAAGATTCAGATGTGCGCATACACGCATTTACGCATAGTCAGCACAGAGGAAACCCCCAGGGTAAAAATCTCCTCATGGTCTTAATTAAGGACTTTCCTTCCTAATGACAAGAAGACCTATTTAATGAATTGCGCACACACACACACACACACACACACACACACACACACACACACACACACACACACACTCTGTCTGTCTCCCTCTCGCTCTATTAAAAGGTCGCATAGAGCAGGTCATGCAAATAAATAAATAGTGCAACAGACTACAACTACATCTAGGGGTAAATAAATACCAGTAATAGTAAAAATCTGATAATAAAACCATGAATCAGATATAAATACAAGAAAGAATGAAGGTCAAAGGTTAAATATGTATCAGCAGGAGGCCTTTTTATGTTGAGATCATGGGGGGGCGTGTTGTCGGCACCTGCTGAAAGTAACTAAAAAGTTACTTGTAGTCTCACTTCTTTACTTTTAAAAACAAGTAATCACTAAAGTAACTAAGTTGCTTTTTAAAAGGAATAACTAGTAATCTGTAATCGGATTAACTTTTCAAGGTAACTGTGGCAACACTGGCCATGGGCTAATAAGCCTAGCCACCACATGCTCAAATGATGACACTTCTGGTTTCAGTCCAGGCCAATCAATGAGCCATGTTTCTTCTTTACTTCCTCTCTGGTCAGTGTTTGTGTCAGCCGACAGCGCCCCCAAACTGGCAGCTGTTGTAATTGCGTGACATTTTACAGATGGTTTGGTCTGGTCTCAAAACTGAATGTGAATGCCACCCAAACCAAACGAAGGTGTGAAAATTCTTGGGGCCCCCCCCTCTCAAGTGAACTAGTCTCGGACTACAATGTGAAAGGCCCCTGAGACCTTGTTTACATCGACAACAAATACGAGTGAATCTGCAAAACTTTCTTCACTTTTCGAGGGGGTCCGTTTAGACGGGACCAGTGTTCGGATCCACTGTATCCGTGAAGTTTTGATACCGGCTCCCGAGGTGCAAAGATTCTTTCATGGGTGCTATTCCCTCCTGTAGAGACTGCCAGAGGCTATGGAGCGCTGTTACTGCGCTTGCGCAGATCTCCCCCTCTCTCCCCTTCCTTCTAAACAAACACAGCGGACCTGTAGTGGTATTACTTGCGGTCCGTATTCCAGTTTCATCGTCTATCAGTAGTTTTATAGTTGAGACTCACCCCTGATGGCATCCGATGCGTTATCAGTCCATACGGGTGTCGGGTCCTATCCACTTTCTTCACGTTTATAGCATATTGTTCTCTGCACACGTCTGTGTGGTTTCATTACAAAATCAAACAACAGCGCCCTCCCATGGGCCGGTATACTCACTACATCATTGTCGGTGTGTCCGCTGCTGCGCTGCTAACACACTTTTTTTTAGCGGATTAGGTGGTGTCACTGGGGTCTCCCCGGGCCTGGGGGGCTTCCGTCTGCCGGGGTGGCGGTGTCCGGGCCCGATGGCCTCGGACCCCGGGGTGTCGCCACGGGTCCCCCCACAGCAGTTCCGGTCACACCCAGTGGACAAACCACACACACACGCGCACACACACACACACACACACACACACACACACACACACACACACACACACACACACACACACACACACACACACACACACACACACACACACGCACACACACACACTCCTTGACACAGCCCTGGAGGAACTTGAAGTACGTAATTAAAATGTAAATATTGATATTTTATTTTTTGAAATTGCTCCACACATAACACAACCATTTTCTTTAGGTGTATACGTGAAATTATTTCTTACTTGTAGAAGACTCATCATTTGGATAAGACCTTTTTCTATAATCTAGTAGTAGTCTTGTCTTTCACAGGGCTTCTGTAAATTCAGTCAATCCCTCCTAGATTGATTATGGTTAATAAGTCAGCTGACAGCAGGGAGATTCTCAGATCTCATAATAGAACTGGATGATATGCAGGACAGTGGGTAAGGCTGTAGATGAAATAGATGAATCAACAAAATACATCTCCCGACACATATCCTGACACGCATCCTGAAAATAACCCTGCTTCATCAGCAGTTTGAGAGGTTTCACTCTGGAGATTTCATTTGAAAGGTTTCTTTTTACAAGCATATGTCATAAAGTTTTATCTTTAGATATTTTATCATTAGACATGTGATCCTGTCCACGAAAGGCTCCTTTACTTGTTTGGATAAAACTGTGCTGAACTGTGTGTGAATCAGTATCAGCCAGCACTTACAGTGTGATAGAAGCGAGTAAATGCCAGATTACTTGAGAATCGTGTTTTTGTTTGTTTGTTTCTTTCTTTTTTGATGTTGTTATTATGATAGTTGTAGTGATTTGCATATAAATCTTTTTCTGCTACTTTTTATTTTCCCGATAAACCAGATAAGTTCATCCTCTTGTACTGCACTGACTCACTGAAAATCACCACTTTTTCACCGCCGCGTGTTGCTTGTACTTCCCTGGTGATCGAAGTCATCAAACCAACAAAAGCCTGCATTTGGTCAGTAGTCAAATGTTCACTATGACTGCTTCACCTCACTGTAGCACAGGGCAGCCTGCATTATTCACTACTTATGTATCATTCATACTCCCGCGGGCGCGTGTGTGCCTGCGTGCATGGGTGTGTGTGTGTGTGTGTGGAGCCTAGTGAACATCCAATGCTTAAACTCTTGCATTGAAAGTTGCATTTCTAAATACACAAAGGGAAACTCAACTAAAATGTCAGCTCAATGCTCTCATCCAGACCAGTGCAGAAAACTCTGCATAGTCTTTTATTTCCTTTTGGTTTTTATACACCACATGTCTTCCCTCTCACGAGGTCCCTGTTCTACCTTGGTCTGCCTCTCTTTGTCGAAGTTGCGCTCTCTTTCTCTCGCTCCCGTACTCCATCTTTCTCTCCCGGGTCTCAGTTTAAATAATGTCTCAAATCGACTAGAACAATGACATTCCCTCAGCATGCATCTCTAATCAGTTGCCTTTCTTTCTCTGTTTGTCTTTCGCTTCATTTCACTCAGCCGTTTTCACCCCCCCCCCCCACACACACTCTTTATTGCCTCACTTCCTAAGTATTTAATTCATTTGTGTCTGACTCCGTTTCTCATGTTTCATTCTCTGTCTCTTCCATTTTTCTTACTGTCTCATGTCTATCTATCCTCCCAAGCTGCTTCTTTCCCTCTCTGTCATACATACATTAGTTCTTTTGTGTGAGAGAGATGCAGTGGAAATCGGCAATATAAATATATTTAATGTAAATTAATCCCTACAGGAGCTGTGCTTCTGTGAATTACATTAGTGTCTAACACGTGCATGTCTCTACAAACAGTCCTTTTTGTGTGATGTGTGATCATGTGAATGAGTGTGCGCCTGTGTGCACTTTTTGACAGACCTGTCTGTGTCATTTCTGTGAGTGAATATTCAGGACCTTTCTTCTGTCTTTGTAATATTGGAGCATAAAAGGCTGTGGGGAATATTAGCGTTTAATATTGCATGCGTTCTGTTGACTTGGATCGGCCTTGCACCATGACGGATGTTGTACTAATCTGCAGAATTTCCACAGTGACATTAAAGTGACAGAAATGCTCAGACATGTGTCAAGATGATCAACAGGGGCCTTAGAAGACGCACACTTAAACTCTCCCCTCTCTCTCACCCACACACTTAAACACACGTGCAGCAAAATGGACACAGGCACACACACTCTCTCGCTCTGTCTTTTGATTCTTTCTTATGTGCACTCTGCGCCACACTTGATCTCTCCTTCTGTCACTCTCTCTTTCTACATTTGTTCACATGTGATGTAGTCCGTCACATCTGAAAGCTATATCATATACTGTACCCTACATCTCACACACTGTTTTAACTTATATGTGCTTTTTCTTTCAATGTTTGATTATATTTTGGGATTTAATGTTATCCAACTTCCCCTCAGTACAAATGTGTCATCTTGAATAAGATGAGCACACAACACACTGCATTTGTGTCAAGTCTTTCTCTGGTGTCTACACCCCAAGGCATGAAAGGTTGTTGCATCAGGCTTTACTGAGGACTTCATAATGTGTAAGAAAGTGTGTGTGTGTGTGTGTGTGTGTGTGTGTGTGTGTGTGTGTGTGTGTGTGTGTGTGTGTGTGTGTGTGTGTGTGTGTGTGTGTGTGTGTGTGTGTGTGTGTGTGTGTGTGTGTGTGTGTGTGTGTGTGTGTGTGTGTGTGACTGGGAAGAGGATGTTTCTTGATCCAAACTCGTATCAATAAATACATCTTTTTTTGACTGTGACATTTTTTTGAAACGTGCATGGACAAGATATGAATTTGAGTTCCTCTCATGGTGTGTTTTGTGTTATTTCATATACGTATATCATATATTCATACATAGAGGATATTCTTCCTGATTTTGCGTGTTTAAATCTATGTGTGTGATGGATATTGATAGCTACTGACATTAAGTGGCTTTGTCCAGAATCTCTCCTGCTCAAGTCTGCCTCAGCAGCAGATTTTCACCGGCCTGGATTTAACCAGGTTAACTTTAGGTGCACACAGCATGGCTGTGTACACACACAAACATGCTTTCCTCACACACATATACGCAAGCCAGAGCCACGACCTTTCCAGTGAGAGCGTGAAATTGGTCATGGCATTTAGGATAGGATGAGTTGTCCCCGCAGATTTACACATACACACACACACACACACACACACACACACACAATGACAGACCATCTGAATGTCCACATATCCATTAGAGTAGTCTCCTCACTCAGCAGGTTTTGTCGAAACATTCAAGAGCGAAAATAAGATGTTATCATTTTCTCTCGCTTGCTGCCTTCACTGATATCTTTCAAACTGAAAAGAGAGAAAGAGAGAGAGTTAAATACATAGTACCATGAGTTTTAATTTATTACTATGTCCTGTCTTTTTTGTGTGTATTTCAACTGAAGCCTGTGGTCTTTTTTGTGCCCTGCAACTGTTTTGCCACTACTTAGCACCTTTTTCCATGAAAGAAGGATAACATTTTCTAAAAGGAAAGTAATTGCTGGAATAGTAAAAATCAGGCCATTGATAAAGTTCTGTACTTGTAACTTGCAAAGCGATGCCCTGCCATCAGAAGAACATACAGGGGAACTTAAATTTCAGTAGTTTTTTTTAGTAATGAAAATATTACAGCGGACTGACCATGTGACGAAGATGAAAGTAACAGAATAAAAGCCACATAAACTCAATCTTCTTTGCATGCTCTTCCCTTTTTACTGCTGATACTGTGTGCAGATGATGGAGCACCATCAAAACCTTTTGTATGAGGAAGAGAATGAACGTGTGCGCTCTTCTTTTAACTCCCAAACACCAGTCCCTCGACTAATTAGCAGGCTGGGAGAGAGGGAAGGTAACGCAATGTTGGAATGAAAAGAAAAGAGAAGAAAGAAAAAACTCCTCTCCCTTTCATTTGGTATGGTAATATTTCCAGCTCACATACTCAGCGTGGCTATGAGAACACACGGTTGGAGACTGGGGAGGCAAAAGAGGAAAGGGGAGAAGTGAGAAGCAAGGCGAGATATACAGAGTGATTTGCTCTTCAGAAAAGAGGCAGAAAAAGAAGAAGGAAGTGTGGAGAAGCAGAGGAGACACCAAGGTAGAGAAGATGGACGAGGAATGAAAATAGAAAGATAGGGGAGTGAGGAACTTACAAGCCGGAGGTTGCTCTTGGACTCGATGAGCGAAAAGTAGTGAACGCTTTCTTTTCGAAGTGCAGACAGAAAAGCCCCTTTGATATGTGAAATGGTTTGGGGCAGAGAAGAGGAGACAGACAAGGAAAGACAGCTGGGCAGAATAAGGGGAAAAGAAGTGTGGACAAACACAGAGCGGGAGAGGAAGTTACTGTAGGTATGACAACAGACAGGCCAAACGGCATGACAGACAGATGAGCAGGCTGACGGAACAATCACGAACATGCAAACAGCTCACTATTCCTGTGGAATTACATGTCTCAGGATACACTTTGTGTGTGTGTGTGTGTGTGTGGGGGGGGGGGGGGGGGGGGGGGGGGTGTCGGTGGGTGTGGGTGGGTGTGAGAGAGAAAGAGCAAGAGAAAGAAACCTTCAGGAGTGTGTGTGAGAGAGAACGGATTGCTGCTGCTTTATGAGCTGCTATTATCACATAGCGAGCCAAAATCATGCTTTGGTAAACAAATCAGATTTATTGGAATCAGACAGACAAAAATCTGTGAGGCGACCCTGCCGCTGGTTTCATGTTCACTTAAATGAAATGGAGAGAATGAAAAGATGGATGAAATGCACAAAGAGAGTCGTGATGAACAAAAAGCTGAGATGCGTGACACGTAATTCTTATATCATCTTACAACATATTATTTTCTATCTATGATTTACAATCAAACTTTTTTGAGATGTTAATATTTTTTTTAAAAAAGGATTTCAGTTAGAAAAAAAGAACTACCTGACATTTCTAGTATGCATTATTATTTTTTTTTTATGTGTTGCATTATTTTCTTCCCCACATTTTATCTTCCCATACTGTGGTTGTTTTGGTTATTTTATAGATATATTCTAATCAAAAATGGCATTCCCTTTTCTGTTTTCATCACCTTTTTAGCATTTTCCCCCACTCTCTATCATTATCATATACAAAATTGTAGCCTCTTTCTCTCATTTCCATCTGGTCCATCACCCTCCCCCTTTCTTCCCCCGGCCTCCCCACCCTCCCCTGTGTGTCATACATAATGGGCCCAGTGCAGGTCTGCATGTGTCACACATGGGAGGAACTCCTGTGTTTTTTAATACATTTTTAATCCTGCCATTTGATGCCCCCCTTGTCCACCATAATTTGTACTGACTGCTGAACAAAATCAAAGGGCTTGTACTTGCCGCTCGTCTCCTCTGCTGCTTTCTGCTCCAAAAAAATGCATTTTGCATTTTTTATATCATCCCCCCGCCATGTTCCACCCCTACACACACCTTAGAATGTTTATTTTGACATGAAAGTGGGACTGTGTGAAAGTGCTGGCTGTTGCAAGTCACTCCTCATTAGTGGTCTGATTTCTCTATGGTGTGTGTGTGTGTGTGTGTGTGTGTGGGTGTGGGTGTGGGTGTGGGTGTGGGTGTGGGTGTGTGTGTGTGTGTGTGTGTGTGTGTGTGTGTGTGTGTGTGTGTGTGTGCGCACTATATGAAAGTAGAGAATGTCTCCATTTTTTCTATTAAGTTACTTCTCTCTTTTTTCATTTATATTTACAAGACCCACAGATTTTTCTCTGTTTGCCCCCCCCTCCCCCCTTTTCTTTCTCTTTCAGTTTTTCACTGTCTTGGTCTTTGTTTTATGAAATCAAGTATTTCTCTTGTCATGGGACAATTTTTCCGCAGTAATTTGCAGTGGACGCTATGTTTTTATGTCTTGCTATTACTAATCTCTTGTCAAAATATCTTGTTACTTTTACCCCCATCAATGTTCTCTATGCAAATGTGCATTATCAAAGTGAATTTAAATGTGTTTTCTCCATTACTTAGTCAAATTGGCTTATATTCAGGCCACTTTGGTGGCATGTTTTAGTGACTTTATCACTCTTTGGTCAAATGTTTCCAAAATCTTCTTACATTATGGTAAAATTAGGTTTAATTACTACTGCTGTGAGTTTATTGCCAACAGAGAAAAATTATTGTTATTTGTCTGTTATTACAGTGCCAGCATTGTGAACTTTTGCACAATGACAAGCCATTCAAGTCTGGTAATCAACTCCAAGCCATGAACTGTCGACCCTGCCAGTGCCACAGCCACGCCCTCTCTTGTCATTATGATGTTTTAACCGATGAACAACCAGATGAACACTATCAAGGAGGAGGAGGGGTCTGTGACAACTGCATGCACAACACCACAGGTACAATGTCATACCCATTCAACTGTGTTCACAGGTGGTGATTTCTGAAAGTGTTCTAGAGCCCATGCAGTGGTTTCAGTCTGAGGGCATAAACAATCAGCTTATCTTTTTTCTAACGTACAGCAATTTTATTTTAACATTCCCCCATCTACAGTAGAACATATCTAACCATTCACCCAATATACATCTTTATCTTATCTTGGGGGTACTGAAGCCAGTCCCAGCGAACCATGGGCTGAAGTAGAGTGCCCTTTGGACAGGCCACCAGCCTATCACAGAGTGAACACATACAGACATACTACCTCACACTGACATTCACATGTCTGGGCAATTTAGTGGAATCAGTCATTCTCACATGCATGTCTTTGAACTGTGGGAGGAAACCGGAGTTCCCTGAGAAAACACACATTAGCATGGGAAGAACATGAAAACTCCACACAAAAAGGACCAGATTCCGCCTCATGGCATTCACCAACTCTACACGTTTTTTTATGCCGCATTGTATGGATTTCAAAGGGCCGTCACAGCTTTTGCTCCTATGCATAAAATGATAAATAGACTCTGCTAAATTTAGACATGGTGCATTATGGTGACATATTGTGCCTCAGCCATACACTTTTATGGCACGACGGCGAACTGGACACGCAGTAACATCGCAAAACAAACTTTTCCCCATTAATGTCTTCTTTCACCATTTATTTGGAGTTTTTTTACTGTTCATCTCTCTTTCTCTTACTATCAGGTAACAACTGTGAGCTGTGTAAAAGTGGATTTTTTAGGCTGAAGGACTCCGATCCATCTTCAGTTGATGTTTGTCAACCCTGTAACTGTGATACTGCAGGAACGGTCAATGGCAGCATGGAGTGTGCTCAGGTATACATCAGAACTTGCAATACAGCCAATAGTGTGGCTCAGGAGAACCTTTCGAACTAAAAATGTCATGCTTCAAATGCTTTTACACATCGAATTCTGTACACGTTTTTTACACTGTTATCTTCCTCTTTCTGTTTCTCAGCTAGGAGGTCAGTGTCAGTGTAAGGCTGCAGTAACAGGCCGTCAATGTGCAGACTGCTTGCCTGGTTGGTTTGGCCTTCAACTCTCAAATCCAGCTGGGTGCTTATCGTGTAACTGCAGTGACGTGGGCACAATCAGCACTTCATCAGTGCCCAGCTGCGACCCTCACACAGGACAGTGCCACTGTAAACTTCATGTTACAGGTAAACAAACAGCAAATATGCACTTCTATAATCCACATTTTATTAGATTATCTAAAAAATAATGAACAAACATAAATCTGTGAAAGTATAAATGACTTTAACACATTATTTTTTCAAGAACAGACAAGATGACGCACAAAGCTTATGTAGTCCGCTCGCATCCTTTCAGCATCAGCACTTATTCCGAACAAAGAAGAAAACAAACCAAACCATAAGAACAACAATTCTGAAAAAAAAAAAAAATTCTGTGTGGTGAGGTTGTGATGAGGACTTAGTCAAGGTAATAACTTAATAAAAGATTGAGACCAACAGTCTTTATGACATAAGTTCCTGTAACCGTTCTTGTTCTTCAGTAGTTTGATTGTTGTTGACTGTAAACACAACTTAATTAATACATACTGGGGCTAATTGCGGTACACAAAAAACAAAGGCATATACACTGTGTAGACAAGGCAAAACGGACATGTGCACATAAGCACACCCGCATGCACGCTGCACTTGCACGTGCTACATGGACCCTTGATAGCAAGGCTTAGCAATAACCATGATGCGTTGAGTTGAGGAGCGTTGGCCGGTTTTGCATTTCATACGAGCCTGGTCTTCAAAGACACACAGGGGAGAGAGTGAAACCATTTATCACAAAGAGAAGCACAACGGCTGGAAGCACTGCCAGCTGAAAAGCCTGTTTATTTTGGCTGCTGCAACACTTTGGGATATAGATGTGTGTGTGTGTGTGTGTGTGTGTGTGTGTGTGTGTGTGTGTGTGTGTGTGTGTGTGTGTGTGTGTGTGTGTGTGTGTGTGTGTGTGTGTGTGTGTGTGTGTGTGTGTGTGTGTGTGTGTGTGTGTGTGTGTGTGTGTGTGTGTGTGTGTGTGTGTGTGTGTGAGAGAGAGAGAGAGACTGCATGGCGCTGTGTTTTCATTTACTTTTGTCTTATTCACTATGTGTATTGAATGTATTGAGTTTTTTTTTTTATTGTATGTGTGGATGTAAATCTGTTTTTGCCCTGCATGCTTCTGTGGGTGTGTGTGTGTGTGTGTGTGTGTGTGTGTGTGTGTGTGTGTGTGTGTGTGTGTGTGTGGGTGTGTGGGTGTGTGTGTGCGTGCGTGCGCGCTCATGCCATCAAGGACTAAACTGGTATTTAATTCTGTAATTCAATGCCAAGTTGATTAAAACAAACTGCTGTAGCCCCTTGTATTTTTCACACTTCATCTTACAAGACCCATTTTTATTTTTTTCTGTCCTTGTTTGTTTGGTTGCTCCCACAGGTATTTTTCAGAAATGAGATTTGATTATGGCAATTTATTACCGCCAAGCTGATACTTTGAGTGGAGCAATAGCAGCGTGCTTCAGAAGGACAGAATTGAAATGTGTGCGCGCAGACATATATACCCACATGCAAAAACGCATGCACGCTCATAACAAGGTGCCAGAGTGCAGTGTGTACATAATAGTGTTTGAAATGGTGATGCATGAGCCTGTTAACCAGCTGGCTACTGATAAAAGGGCCAGCCGTGTCTCGGAAACACACACACACACACACACACACACACACACACACACACACACACACACACACACACACACACACACGCATGGACACTTCACAAAATTACATCCTTTCTGCTCTAATCTAATATCCTTGCATAGTATTTTCTGTATTGTTTTTACTTTTCTTTCATTGGTACATATATATTTTTCCGTTCTCGTCTTTTATGGACTATTGAACACCAAAACGATTGTTGCCAGAAGTTGAATTTGCTAATGCCAACTTAACCAAGTTTATCGTAAGGGTAAAAGACCAGCATGCTTGCCAAGTAGTCATTTCATAATAAGTTTAGACTTTTTAAATGAAACCGTTTTTTCTGGAAAAATCACTGAGGATCATGCGTCAAAGGCAGGTGAATGCAAGTCTGCCAGCCTGCACATTTACCACTAATACAGTCAGATGTGCATTCACACCTCCAAACACACAGAAAGAGACACATATTTTCACGGCACTCCTATGAAATATGAGCTTCAGAGAAATTCATTCTTACCTATAAAATCATTAAAGAGGGCAGGCCTGGGGAAATGCCAAGTGTCTACCACACACGGAGAAGCACACACATGATCATGTGCAATAACATAGGTGTGCAGGTAGGTTCTTATTGAGGTGTGTGTTTGCATGCACGCACACATTAACACCCACCCACATTTGAGTGCACAGTCTCTCATAAACGGCTGTGGCGACTGCATTGCCCCCAGGCAACCATTTAGGGACAGATTGCCTGTCATGGAATACGTATGGCATATTCAAATAAGCCTTGCCTGCACACACTGCATATCATAGTTTAACTAGCCCAATCGCCCAGTATTACTGTTGCATCTATCAAGCCTTCCTCAGTGTGGAGTTGTTGTTTATAATTGGATAATAATTGTGAGCGGGAAACGCTGACGATTTCAGCAACCCAGCCTAATTTTCCAAGTATTTGAAAAATTTGTCGAGCTTAAGGAATAATATGCCATCATGTTGAATTGACATACCAATAAATCGACATTAAACAAATTGATAAAGTCAACAGTAAATTGGTTTGAATTACATTTGAAACTATATGTCAATATTTTGACATTATACGTCCCGGGGGGGCTCTCTAGTGTCCTAATCATCCCAGGCTTTGAATGTGCACGCTTGACTCATCTCTAAGAAATGCTATTTCTGCTGTCTCATGTGTTTAAAAACAAATGTGTTCCAATGAAAAATCTGCATGTATTCAGTATATACAAACTCTTCAAAAAGATCAGCAAGAAACATTTTGAAGTCAGTCTTGGAACGATGCAATGCTTTTCTCTTATTTGTTTTTCTTTGTTTTCATATAAAATGTTTTCGTAGTTTTTCTAATATTTTTCCACCATCTACTCTTTTTCTTTCTTTCTTTCTTTCCATTCTTTTTTTTCTATTTTTTTTTTTTTACTTAATTTATTTTTTTCCTCTGTGAAATTAAGTGTTTGGCCTTAGGTGAGTGATCCATCATATGTAGAGGGACTGGCCCTAATGATGGCAGTTTTATACACTCACCCATTTCTCTTGCTCACACACACACACACACACACACACACACACACACACACACACACACACACACACACACACACACACACACACACACACACACACACACACACACACACACACACACACACACACACACAGGGCCACTTTTTTAATGCCTGCCTGCCTGGTTCTCTTTAACACTTCTCTAAATACTTCTTCTCTTCTCTCCTCTTCTCCTCTCTCTCTCTCTCTCTGTCCAGGTCTTTCGTGTGACCGCTGTGAGTTTGGCTTTTGGAACCTTTCTCACAAAGATGGCTGCATCCCATGTGACTGTGACCCCCTGGGCTCCGTCAGCCCGTTCTGTGAGCCTGAGGGGGGGCAGTGTGAGTGTAAGCCTGGGGTGGGTGGGCAGCGATGTGACTCCTGTGGCAGCGGCTTGTACGGTTTGAGACTGGAGGGAAGCTGCGCGCCCTGCAACTGCTCACATGAAGGCACCATCCCGGGGACACACTGTCATCCTTACACAGGACAGTGCGTGTGCAAGGCATGTGTTACTCTTTTGGGGTACTTTTGCATTATCACCTTATCTCATGTATTATTTAAGAAAGACACTTTAAATTTGTCAACTCAAAGGCACCCCCCCCCCCCCCCCCCCCCCCCCATGGTCATCCTTAATGAGCTGCGATAATATTATATAGGCCTAACACATGCTAAAAGGATCACATTTTAGAGATTTATGTCCAACTCTGAATAGTTGATTTGGCAGGTGGTTTCCAAAGTAATTATTTTAATTTGCAGGCAAAATAAATTTCAGGTTTATTTGGAATGAAAAGAACATCTTATGAAAGAGCAACTTGGGACACCTCAGGACTATTTAGATCCACAAAAATGCAAGAAAACACTCAAAATAGCTGAGTATTCACTCGAAATCATCCTGAATTGGTATTTTGTGTTTGTTCCAGGATTGTTATGGGAATGTTTTGTCTGGGGCAAAATTCAGATGAAGATTGTTTGCGTGTCATCTGAACTTTTTGTGAGATTGGCATTCGCAACATTTGTCACATTACAACTGTGCATCCATTGCAAGACAGTCATATGGCTTAGAGAATTCTATTGACCAATCTTGCAGAACTTGACTGATGATTGAGTCATCACTTCATAGACTGATGACTATGAAACGATTAAAAACTATTTCCATCATGTTCAAAATTGAAGTGAGGCCCTGCACATCATGTCAGAGCATCGTGGAGTCTGTGAGAGATTGGAGACATTTTAACTAACTCCTCTGGGAATTCTGTTATGAAAACAATAGAATAGAATTTATTGTTAGCTTGGTGAAATAGGGTTTTTAGTGTAAATGTAATATCTCATTTGATAGTTGAATTTATTCTCAGTGTCTTATTGACCATGCCTCCTTTTTGCCTTCCTCTTATGTTCCTCCCATGTCTCTTTTTAGGAACATGTGGAGGGCCTTCGCTGTGACTCTTGCCGCCATGGTTATCACACCCTGGAGCATCGAAACTCCCTGGGCTGCCTGCCTTGTGTCTGTGACATCAGTGGAACGGTGCCAGATGGCGTATGCGATATGTGGACCGGACAATGCCCATGCAAGGAGGGGGTGGAAGGAGCACAGTGTACCAACTGTGCACACAACTACCATAACAGCAGTTCAAGCCTCCAGAGTAAGAGAAAACAGAACTGAAGCCAAGATCATCCCTGGCAGCAGTTACTTCTCCATGGCTCAGTTCAATCTCACATTATTCGCAACCTAAAAACACAAAATGAATTACTTGAAACAATTTTATTTTGCCACGCTTTGTTGACCTGATCTGATGTTGTTCTGTGTTCTGTTAGAGCGTTTGACACACAGCTGTGTACCATGCGTCTGCGACCCCAGTGGAACCGTTGAGGGGTCAGTCTGTGACAGCACCACTGGGCAGTGTGTTTGTCTCCCAACACGCTCCGGAAAAGACTGCAATACCTGCCGACTTGGTAAGTTAGGAAAAATGAGGGATTTATTGGGCAGGAGCAAACAGTGGATACCCCACTGCCAAAAAGCCTGACTATCAAAAGTAAAAAAATACTTCTCGAGCCCCCTCTAGTTTTTGTTTTGTATGTATTATAATGAGAAACACAGACATGGTGAGGAGATTGTGTTGAAAATTCTGCAAAACTAATGCAGGCAGACACAGAGCAGAGACGACCAAGCTTCTTCTGATCCGTGGGGAGAAGGACATTTGTCAGCACTTTATGGAGCTTGTGCCTTGACCTTTGTATTCTTTCTTCTTTCTGTTTCCTCAGTAAGAATGTCACCAGGGTGACGACATCACAACCTGGGCACCAGATTTTAAACTACGTTGGCATTAATCGAAAATTTGTTTGATGTCGATCAGTCACAGGCCCATTTCTAAATTTATGAAAATATGACAAGAGGTTAACGAGAGACACAACTTATTAGTTATCTTTTTTTAAATCCATCAGAGGTCAAACAAATCTAAGTTTTAGAAATATTATAAACTAAAACATATAGATGTCATATAACATTTGATTATGTTTATAGCTTTACAGAAACTGCTTATCTTTATATCTTATAATATCTTATTGATTATTCTTATATTTTATTACTTGTTCCAACCAACTGGCCAGCTTCTGAGTATTTCCTGCCCAGGTGCAGGGAAAAAAAATTATAATGCGTTAATGAGCTGCCAAGACTGGACAAAAACAAATACACCAAATTGATTTGTATCTTGGAACCTGGAGTGTTTAATCCAACATTTATTGACAATGTGTGAACATCTATTACAAATAAATGCCTAACAACTTCTTCTGAATATAAAAAGATCAAAAATCTGTCACTTACTGTTGTGAGGCTGCACCAAAACAATATTGTAAACAAAAGATACACTGCATATTGATAAGCATGTACACCACTCATGCAGTCTTATTTTGTGGCATTACCTGAGCTTTTCCCATTTTTACTGTTGACCTTTTGTATATGAAGTAAGAAAGATGAAAACAGGAGAATCTTGATTCAAGACTTTAAATGCAATCAGTAATTTCATCATGTATATAAGGAAACAATACCTGTTTGGAGTTTTGCTTTCAGAAATAATCAATAATCTTTAGTGGTATGTTTATATAAGCACTGCTCTCTGTTCACCATATGATATCATAATATATATGTAACTCTCTGTCCAGGCTTTTACCTCTCTTCAGATCAGAGAATGTGTTTGGAGTGTGACTGCCATCCAATGGGAGCATTGCAGCGTGGCTGTGAAAGTCAGACTGGACAGTGTATGTGTGCCCATCCCTCCGTGGGAGGGCGACGCTGTGATCAGTGTCAAGAGATGTTCTTTGGATTCAACCCTGGTTTGGGCGTGTAAGTATAGTGTTAATCACACATATGTACTCTATATGTTGTACAATTTATAATGCTTAAATCCACCTGTTGGAACATACACACAAGCTCATTTACTCAAGGTGCCACAAAGATAAGCACACACACACACACACACACACACACACACACACACCAGCAGGTGCAGTTTACAGATTGGGAAGCAGAGTTATGACTTACATGAGTTAAGAGCTGCTTTGACCTTTACCACTCATGTCTCTACCTGCAGGCTACCCCCCACCCCACACACACACACACACACACACACACACACACACACACACACACACACACACACACACACACACACACACACACACACACACACACACACACACACACACACACACACACACACACACACACACACACACACACACACTCTTGAGGCTCACATGCACAAATGTAAACGTACATCTTACACCACCTGGAATACTAGTGCGCACATACGTTCTGCTCAATAGGGTGTCAAAGCAGATAGATGTCCACTAACATTTTTGCGCGCATGCAGGAACACACACAACCTTCACACACATCTTTCTATGTTTTTGTGGACTAATATTTTCTTAAAACATAATTGTGAGGTCATTTCTTAGATACTTCGATGTGGTGGTTCACACATGTTTAGGACGAAGGTTACAATGAGGTTTGCGGTTGAAAAAGTGAGGTTAATGTCAGTGAGTGTCCCCACACATACACCAAGATATAGACTGTGTGTTGCGTGTTACCTGACCTTGCCTAATTGCTGTATTCTCCAGTGTTGAAACATTAAGGACGAGATCAGGCTGTGACTGAGATCTCCTCACAGTAGAGAGGGATGGAACGATGCAGGGAGAAAAAGCAACAGTGATAAAGAGTTTACTTCATGAGGACAGTAGGGAAGAAAACACTGAAGTAATTAAAAAAAGATTTAAAAAGAAGGGATGGGGATGTACCTATTTGGATACACAGAACACAAGGACATGACACAAAGATAAACAATTAAAGACAGTGTGCATAAATACCTCCCACTACCAAACTCTGCCCGAGACTAGTGTAGAAGATCCATTCCACTGTTTGTAGCTTTTCCTGTTTTTGTTGTTGGTTTTTTCGTATCGGTGTAAAAAAAAGTACAATGAAGGCGTGAGGTTATTACTCTTGTAATCTCTTGTACTCAGTCACACTACTGTCAGGATTTCCTCATCTAAATATCATCAAGTGATTTATCTTCCCCTTTCGATCAATAGGCTTTACACAAATGAATTTACACTCATCCTAATAGATTTGTGAGTGCCTGGTGGTGGTTTGGTGTCATCATAGATGTGTTAGTGCTGTCTGCAGTGGAGAGATGTTGACTCATACACAGTCACTTAGTTACACAATGTTACAATGTGAAACCCTCCTTTTCCAGTATGGGTTTTCTAAGAATCTAAACATCTTAAAAACAAAAGATATGTTTTAACTTTATACACGCTCTCTGAATATCTACAATTGTGTCATATAAATATCTCAATTCTTGCTCTCTCTGTTTCTCTCTCTCTCTCTCTCTCTCTCTCTCTCTCCCTGTCTCCCTCCTAAACTCACACAGTGTCCTTTGATTGAATTGGGTGTGATGTTGGTGTTTTCCTTTCTCCTTGGAAATGGAGTGAAGGTCAAGCCAGTGTGCGTGTGCGTGTGTGTGATACCATCAGTTGTCAGGACAAATTTGCAGCTCGTTATGAGGATGCAGCTTTTCACACAGCAATAAAGAAGGTGTAGTACTGTGTGAGTAAGAGAGGCTGAGCATGTGAGTACAGTATTAGGGAAAAAAACACACACACAAATGGTTTATATGGTGTCACTCCTCCAACAACCTGATGTGTGTGCTTGCTGCACATCACAACGTGTGTGTGTGTGTGTGTGTGTGTGTGTGTGTGTGTGTGTGTGTGTGTGTGTGTGTGTGTGTGTGTGTGTGTGTGTGTGTGTGTGTGTGTGTGTGTGTGTGTGTGTGTGTGTGTGTGTGTGTGTGTGTGTGTGTGTGTGTGTGTGTGTGTGTGTGTGTGTAAAGGTGTGAGGTGACTGGCCGGAGGATCACCCACTGCCCAGCCCCTGTGAGGGTAACACCACACTGTTGACCCAGACACATACACTCCTCGACACACATACGCACACTGCCAAAAGACGGAATGAGGCTTCTGTGAAGTGGGTGGGGTTCGGTGAGGGTCTTCCTCAGGGAGAGGACCCTGCATCGTTCATATGCACAGTTTTCCACAGAAATGATCACAATTTCTCTTTGTTTTCCACATTTATTCCGTTCGACTCAATGTTTAGCATTTAGCGGGTGAATGTTTTAAATACTTCCCCTCTGCTGAAGTTTACTTTTGAGAGGCAGTCTCTGTACTCTGTCATGTCAGTGATCTGTTGTCAGTAAACCTCTATGCTCCAAAATATGTTTTTGTTATCACCACATAGTTATTTTATTCTTGTGTCACCCCTGTCTCAACTTTTAGTTTAAAATGACTTCAAATTTTTAAAGCCATAACATTACTTGCTTTTATTATTTGGTATGTTGTCTATTATTTGCCATTGATCCGATTTTAGATTGTACAATACTCTGTTAATACTCTGTGGCATTTCCTTTTTGTATGAGTCAGCAATATTGTGCGTGGCATTGTCCTCAACCATGTTAGTAATGAATGTAATTGTGAATTGTACAATGACCCTTGTTTTTTCCTGTCCTTTTCTTGTTGTTCAGATGCCATCCTTGTCTCTGTGAGCCAGTGGGCAGTGTCAATGGTTCATGCCATCCAGACACAGGAGCTTGTGTGTGTAAGCTGCTGGTAACTGGAAACAAATGTGATTCATGCCATCCTGGAGCGAGTCATTTTGATCCTGAAAACCCCTTTGGATGCAGTAAAGGTCTGTTTTGTATGGGATGGGGAATGCAAACATGCACCATCACACCTCTCAACAAATAAGCCTCAATTCATCTATGTGCTACATAAGTTCATCTGATCAGTTGTTGTTTTTTTTCTCTGTGCTTTTTCATGTTAATGTGTTTTACTGAGTTTCTCTTCATACTTTATATTTGTGCCGCTGTGTATCCAGCTCCCTCCCAGCAGCCAGCGCCTGCAGGTGTAGCTCTCAGCTACTCCTCTATTAAGCTTTCTTGGCATCCGCCAGACTCTCCAAACTCACACAAACTCAACTATACACTCGTCAGGGATGGACATTCAGTGCATACTATTCAAAGCCAATATCCTTTCAGTACGTATTCATGCAAATTTTCCACAGTGTAAAGTGTCTCATCTCATCATTGTCCAGCACCAATGACTCCTTTTCTCTTTTGCAGGACCTGAATCATTTGAAGACATTGAACTTTTCCCATTTGCAAACTACTCCTACTGGCTCATAGCAGCTAATGTAGCTGGTGCAACGATCAGTGGATCGGCCACATACCAAACATTGGGTGCACCACCTGAAGCAGACCAAATCCATTTGAACCTTGTGGGACGACCTGGTCCAACCAGTGCGAGCTTCAACTGGAGCACTTCGCGAAACAACACTGGCCCAGTGGAGAGGTAAGGCGGGAGGAGCAAGACGCTGAACACTGTTCAGAGGTGGACTGAAGGTTAAGGTACATAAACACCAGCAAATGTGTCTTAATTTTTTTTATTTTATTTTACCACTCTTTATTGAAACGCAGCCAAAAAAACACTGTGACAGTCAAACCTAATCATTCATTTTCTATTTAGTAGTGAAGCACAACAGAGCTTGACACTTGAAATAAGCAACACTATATTGTCAAAACAAGGTATAAATCATTTAAATGTTTTCAAATCCGACACATTAAGATTAATCTAGATTATTGGTGAAGTGAATCCAAGAGGATCTCAGGGGAACCAAACAGAACAGCTGATCTTGAGAATAACAAGTGGATGGAGTTGAAGGTCAGTGGGAGTGAGATTGGATTTTCATTAGTCGTTTTTTTCTCTTTTTTTTTGTGATGGGGTAAAGAAACTTTTTATCATATTTTATCTGAAAATCATTTTTCCTAATTTTGCATTTGAAACTTTGGAAAGTGGAAAAGCTCTCAACTCTGATAACAAATATACAACATAGGTAAAATAGTATAAATCTTACAATCGAAGCCATCTGTAGAGCTTGACGTTCTACACACAAACATGAAAATCACCATATAGTTTAGGTGAAATTAAACTAAGTTTTCATTTTCATTTGTGCCTGGTGTTTAGATTAATAGTATGCATTTAAATCTACTGTGTATTAGTTTGTTGAAGTTTTGGTTGTTTTTGTGTATATTGTCGAAGTAGAAAATCGTTTAGATATGGGTGAGCCATCACGTCCATCCACCCTGATCAAACACCTGCTTGTAAAACTACTGTTTACATTAGGGGTTTTTTTTCTCCCTAAGGTTTGTGCTGTCTTCCACGGACTCATCAAGTGGAGCAGGGCCCACAATTCATTATACAGGCTCATCCACAGAGGCTGTGGTGAGCGGTCTAAACCCTTTCTCTCACTACACTGTTATCCTGGAGGTAGGTGTGTCTGACATCCAGTTTATTTCAAATATATGATGATTCTCACGACTGGTGAAATCAAAATATGGGTGATTTTACTGAATTAAAGAAAAAAGAAATCAACATCAGCATAGAAAACTAATTGCAAATTTTCAGCCGACTGACAGCTGTCGTAAAAACACAACTTTGTCACCTGCAGGCCTGCTCTTCAGGGGGGTGCACATCAAGCTCACCACTGTCTCTGCTGACAGCTTCGGCACCACCCAAGAACCAGCCACCTCCCCGAGTCATTGCAAAAGGCCCTTATACGTTGCACGCTTCATGGGAGCCCCCAAGTCAGCCCAATGGTACGACTCCAAACACACATATTACAGAGTATGAAACACATGCACAAGCATAAACTGCATGCACATCAGCACAATTAAGTAAAAACATTGTTCATTTTAAGTATATTACAAGTGCACATCACAGCAAATATAGTCATTCTTAATGTCCCTGTCTGAAGGAGTAATCACCCCTTCTCTTTCACACACACACACACACACACACACACACACACACACACACACACACACACACACACACACACACACACACACACATAAGAACACACACACAGAAATACACACTGAGCTAGAACTGCCTTTGGTAAATCCAGAGAGCTTTGTAATGGCTCTAAGGCTCAGTGTCATACAAAGCCCTGTAACTTGGGTTTCTCTCTGTTTGTGTCCCTCAATGTTCTCTCTCGGTTAATTTGTTTCCCTTCCAGTGACTTGCTAAACCCAGTCAGGCACTGGTAGCCGAGAGGTTAGAGAAGCAAGCTTGTGATGGGAAGTTCACACGTTCAAGTCCCACAGTTGACAGGTTACCACTGTGTTTCCCTGAGCAATGCCCTTGACCCCAAACTGCTCCCCAGGCGCCACACAGTAGCTTCCCTCTGTTCCTTAGGGATGGATTAAATGCAGATAACAAATTCCACTCTACATTTGTATTCTTACAAATGAGACCCATAAAGCATTCGTATATCTTCTTACATGACTTTATCTATGTTCCTCAAGAGTAGTTAAGTCTCTTTAGCCTCCTCATTTCGTATACTCCAGTTTTTTTGTTTTAGTCCTACTTCCACACATTGTTAGATCTTTTCTGGTTTCCAGATTCAGTCCTGATTCTTCTTCTTGAACACAACTAAGGCAATGCCAGGCAAAAAATATGGTTCATTGCATCTCTTTTAAGAAAGCCTTGGGTCAAAAGATAAGTTCAGGCTCATGAAACCTAACATTGCTCTTTTTGTGTATCTTTGGTCATTGCTTCTGGTAAAAGTGTAGAACAAATTGACACAAAGAGGTCATTTTAAATGTATTCCATCCATGAGATGTCCCAATATCTGCTTCTGTGTTTCACATTCAGTGATGAGATGCCACCAAGACGTGTAATTGATTGGCTTTATTCCATTTCCATATTTATAAACGAAATGATCTCCACTCTGTTGAGTTTGCATTGCATGCAATTTTTTATTTATATTGCATGCATAAGAACATTTTAATACCACTTCAATCCTGTTGCTCTGTCCTTATTCTAACCCAAATCCTTTGCAGACTGATTTATTATTATATTTTCCCAGGTATTATCACAAGACATGAGGTATTTCTGCGTGGACCAATTGATTCGCAGAGTCGTTCAAGTCATATTGAGAGGAAAGTGTTCAGCTCCGGAGGGCAGCATCCGAATGTTTCCACAGCACCAAGGCTAACCAACAGAAGCAAGGCATCGCCTCCAGAGAATAGTACCACTGTGGGGGGTCTGAAGGCTTTTTCGACTTACCAGTTCAGAGTTGTGAGCATCAATACTGCAGGAAGTGTCACATCGGATTGGACCACAGCACGCACCATGGAGGGAGGTGTGTGTAGACAATTTTATCGTTTACATTTTTCTTTTATCATTTAGACACACAAGGTATCTTTAAATTCAACAAAGTTACTATATCGATTTTGTTCAGATAGTAGCTCTGTGGGCTGTAGTGCTGCCATGATTAGTGATTTACTGACAGTGATTAGACATCAAGCAAAATTACTTTTTAGTCCTCAGAAAGGGTCTACCCCCCCCCTAAAGATAATAATTCTTTTTAATCATTAAATGATAGACCCTTTGCCATTTGGCAGCCATTACTAGCTGAGAGTCCAGTGAGTATTTTTTAATGCTGGAGTTTCTCCATTATTTCCTGGCTCGAATACAATCCCGTACCTCAGCTTGATTCTCCCTCCCAAGCTCTTCCTTTGAGTATAAGCCATTCTATGTGTTTATATGAGAAATAATGGCCATCGTTTAATTATCTGTGGTCATCCAAGGTGATTCCTTAATAGCTATGTGGACAAATGATAAAAGTTAGTGAAAACAGTAAGCCAAAATGTCTTGACTTGAATGATGTGTTGCCCAAACCCAAAGCAGTTACTGAATTATAATAAAGGGAAGATTCACATTATATCTGTCTGTCCACCAGGGTCCTACTAATAGATGCAGTGAAAATACATAAATGACATTAAAAAACAAACTTCAAAAAACAACAAAAATAAGGACTATTCATTACGTGTATTGTGGAGAAGGAAGCAGTGATGGTAGGAGTAACTAAAAACTGCACGTGGGGGAGGGGAAACTCATTAAGGTATTTGAATTTCAAAGAGATGATATGGCTCATTAGGACTAAACGATTGCCTCCAACATCACTCTAAGCTATGTGTCTGGATAACAAGCATATGATAACACCATTTTAAATGTGGGATGTGTGTCGGTGTTTGTGCGCTGTGTTAGAAAAAGCGAATATGACTGGTTATGTCGACCATGAATCACATTTCACAGCATATTTCACAGTAAGATGCCATCAACAGTGGAATAAAGAATCCTTCCCTCTAATCTTTGGTGTAATAGTGGCTTTCACAACCACAGCATTTTATAGCACTAAAATCCATTAAGTCCACATAATATCCGCTACATTTTGATTTCTGATGTATGTGTTTGTGTCAAAGTGTCACTCAACTGTCTGTAAATGATCCGTTTTTGATCTGCTGAGTGGTTTCGGACAATCTAAATCTAGTTTCTTTGAAAACTGTTTTATGTCTTTAAAATGGGGATTTTAATGTCCCACTATTTGATGCACATCATTCAGAGGGAAAGTGTATTTACAGTTTTCATCACCATTAATTTGTCACTGAAAATCAACATGCAGGAAATGACATTGAATCTAGAAACTAATCTAAAGGCTAAGAGTTTTGATTTACTCATTTTTCCTATAAATGTACTTCTGAAGCATTTTTATGAACAAGCCCATGTTGTTGATGTTGCACAGGATGATGCAAGCTTTGCAAAGTTTATTATAAATTCTTGCAGCCGTCTTCTACACCACTTTGTCCCAGTCAGGTTCACAGGATGCTGGAACCAGTTCCAGCTGTCTGCAAGCAAAGGCAGAGCACACCCTGGACAGATCGCCTGTATTTCACAGGACAAACGCAGAGAGACACACCACCACACACTCATATTTACACCTACGAGTAATTTAGAGTCTCCAGTTAACTACGGATGAACTACCCAGCGTAAACCCGCACGTGCAGAGCAAGAACAGAAATACTGCACAGAGAAAGACCCACAGGCTCAACCTGGACTTCAACAAGGGAGATTAATGCTATGAGGCGAGAGTGCCGGCCACCGCAAAACATTTCAGTCTTCCTAAAAACCTGTGTCATTTAAAATTTAAATTGTGTTGGGAAAAAAAAGAGTTTTGAGAGAAGATTTGGTTTTGCTTTAATTCAAAGAGCAGTGCGTTTAATGGTGAGCCTCTCATAGATGTGAGACTTGTCAAGATGCCGCAATTAAAACTCCCTGAGTTTAAATGAAATCTGCCCACCTGAAAACAGTTGGGAAGTGCAGGCTATCAGAACAGCTCTCAGGTTGTAACTAATAACCCACCTTGTCTCTGCAAGAGCACATTTACAAACAGAAAAACATTCAATAAAACAACTTTTTCTTTGCCAAACTATATGTCACGGATGGGCAACTTTGATCATTATGAATGCCACAAAAACTTCATCCTTAGAACCAAGCGCATCTCTCATAAAGATTTATTGAGCGCTATGGTTTGATATTTTATACCTTGATATAAATTCAGTTATCCTGAGTAATTCCAATTCACTGCTTCAAATGTGCTTAAATTGACTCTTACATTATTATAATTTTTTTAAGCGGGACAGTATGAGTTTAAGGAAGATATAGTGCTTGTGTTGTTCTCAGATCAGAGACAAACACTATTACTACACAGAGAGTAGTTTACACAAAACAACGAACTAGTTACTAGTCAGTAAAAAAACGCTGTGTCGCTGTTCAACTACATTTTCACTGTTTGCGGTTTCTTCAGCAGATCTTATGTGAATGATTGATGTACCACATATCCGTGGTATAAGCATTAGGTGATTCCTTCCAACTAATGTCTGAAAAAGCTTAACAAGTCTTTCTTTGGCTCTTATGTTTTCAGTCCCAGAGTTCGTGGCTCCTCCACAAGTGTCAGCACTGTCATCCAACAGTCTCAAGGTGACGTGGAGGTCCACTGAGGGTGAAGGGGTGATCGCCAGAGGACAAGTTACAGAATATCGCGTAAACATGCTCACGGAACAGACAAATAATCCCTACGCTCCTCCAGTTATAAGTCAGGTAAAAGCTGAACACACCGGATTACAATCATTATCTTTATTTACAGACGTTGGCAAGTGGAGAAATTCTTGCAAACACAAGATTTGATGGGCTCAACAATAACTAGTTGCCAGACATGTATTTCTATATGTCTATACAATGTATTGGGAGGAGAAATTGCAATATGCATTAGTTTACACTACCTCATATGTTTATTTACTTCCTCTGCTATGATTTCTGCCTTTAGGGGCACTCGGTTCTCCAACTGACCATTTCATAGTGGACGCAAGGAATGAACATGTCTTTACATGTGTTGTTGACCATGCTATTATGCTCTGTCGATCTCCTGCAAATCACATGCAAACAAAGACCAAGTAAATTGGGCCCTTAGTTAATAGTGAAACCAAAAAATAAAAATCTAATTTAACAGAAAATTGTGCCACTGGCTTAAGGAACATAAATCTTTGTTTTTCAGATATTTGCTAGTTTATCCCATTGCTTCCTTTTTTTTTGTGCTTGGTTTTATTTCCCTCTCTCTTCTCTCTTCACAGGTGCTGCACAGGGTGGGACCATTAGAACAGCCTGTTTACATAGCGAGAGGATTGAAGCCTTACCATGCATACAACTTCACTGTCACACTCTGCACAAACACTGGATGCATTACCAGTTTACCAAGCACAGGACGGACCTCACCAGCAGGTAAAATACATGTACATAAAAGTCAGTGATAAACAAATTAACTTGTATAATCTTGACATAGAGCTGCATATTGGGAAATGTTGAGTGAAAAAATATTTTGAGTTCAATGGAATCTCATCTCTGCCACCCACTCTGTGTTTATTGACTCTTTGTGTGGGACTTTCTTCATAAGAACTACATCAGAAGCGTCTGACAGAAGCACGCACACACTCCCAGGAGCACACATTCAGTCATCGGGTACTTGAGCGGCGACAGCATTGGTCATGTTAACCAGAGGGGATATTCATGGTGCACGGCAGTAAAAACAATTTAATGTTAATTACAAGGAGAAAAATGTGGCGTAGCACATAGTTCCTGCTGGCCATGAATCAAACACACACCGAGATTCAGGAACACACATACAATGTCTCTCTCTCGCTCTCGCTCTCACTCTCACTCTCTCTCTCTCTCTCTCTCTCTCTCTCTCTCTCTCTCTCTCCATGGAAGTAGGATGAATTAGCTGTGTTTAATTACTCAGGCACAAATCTTTGGGATAGAGATGAGCACTAATTGATCAGTACAGGACGACACACACACACACACACACACACTTTTTATTAATATCACACTTTTGGCTATTTTTCACTTGTCTGTTGCTTCCTCAGTGTTTTTTTTAAATTTATTTATTTATTATTCATTCATTTCTGGCATGTGAGACATTTAATACATTTTGTGCAATCACATATGTATCCAATATTCCTATACGCACACACACACACACACACGTCCCAAAATATATACACCATTTATGTTAATAAATAAATAAATTATATCTTAGGAAAATATAGATGTACAAAAAATATATAATCTCTGTTTAATTAGACACACACATACTTATCAACATACATACACACGCACATACATATCTCGCATATCTGATTAGCATGCCTGAAAAGGGGTAGGAAGATATCACTTAAACACAAATAGCACATGGCAACAGAGGAAGATGAATCACCCAGCAATATACATATTGCTCTCACACGCACACCTGACCCTCCGACACACTTTTCCATCTGTTCACTTGTAGTTTCTACGCTTGCTGCTCATGTTATAAGTGTTTTTCTGTTTTGTTTTAGTTTTGTTTATCTCTTTAGGTGAATAGACAATGGATTCTCCAAGTGATTGTGAGAAAAAAAAAAAAAAAAAAAAGGGGCTTTCATCTATAAATACTTGCTCAGGGATTTGAGCTTTTGAACATAGTCTAAACAGCTACATCTGTTGACATAGCGAATATTTTCATTTCATACAATTCTCCAAAAGTCATTCCTTGTGTTTATTGTGATGAATGATACTTCAGATTGTAATCGGTGGACTTTTTAAATGTATTTTTAATGGCTACATCTGTTGACACAGCGACAATGTTTATTTCAAGTGATTCCAAAGACTTGTCTTGACTGTAATACAGTAGGATTCAATATGGCTTATTGTACCCAGTTGACTTTTTGAATGTATTTTTAACAGCCACATCTGTTGCCACCGTTTTGTTTCATCCAACGCCAAAGATGTCCCTTGTTTCAACTATAAGAAATGATAATGGCATATGCCGTTTGGCAGACTTTTTTTTTTTTTTTTTAATCTCAAAACAATTTGCATAGCATGTGCGAATCCGCTGGGTGTTGAGCTTCTGCTTCAGCGAGACATCTCCTGTCTTTTTTTTTTCCCCTCTTTAGTTTAATGATCCTTTTGACAACTCCCTGAAAATATTTTTTGATAAACTATCAGTCGTTGAAAGCTGGACTCCCCCTTAGTGATGTATTCAACACTTCACTCTTACGGAGAAGCTGTAACCAACAAAGGTCATTTTTAATGTCCTGAAAAGCTGCTGCTTTTCTTTTGTCTTTCTCTTGTGTGTGTGCATCCACCTAAATAGAGTGACCACATTTTGACTTCCAAACGAAAGGACACTTGGCCAGATCTTGAAATACTGTATTAAATGATGACTCTTTGTATGGCAAGAAGATTTAATTATATAACAAAATGATATCGCTCTTTAACCACCGACACATTCACATTCACTTCTCAGAGGTTATTCAACATGCTTTACTATGCCAGAAATGATATTTTTTTTAACAATGCATAGTAACCTAAGAATAAGGAAATTATGATTATTAATACATTTTCTTATAATAGCTCAATTTTTAAGTCTGACTGGACACAGAAATGAAGAAAATCATTGGTAATGTCTGAATTGCATTTTTGAAAAGGCCCTATTTTACCAGTTTGCAGGAAAATCAGAGGCAATAGTTTGCTTGATGTGAGAAACAAAACCATACAAACACTCACTCCAAAACTTGTGTTTTGAGTGATTCTTCTATGTAAAGCTTTCTGAAACGGCCCTGAACTGGATGCGGAAAGTTGACATGTCCAGACCAACACAATATTGGTTGATCACCCTTATTAATGTTTTACCCGTATTTATTTAGCTTCTTGCCTCTCATACTTTATAACTTTCTTTTTGAATCTGTCCATTGCTTTTCTCTCTCCTTCGCCAAATATATAACCAAATCTATTTGAATAAAGCAGAACACCCCTCGTCTAGACACTCCCACTCCAACAAAGGACAGATTATTTTTCCACACAGTAACTTACTTTTTGTTTGATCTCAAATGGAATTCATGCATTTAGATTTACTTCAAAATTCCCTTCCGAACAATTGGATGTCACTTTGCTCCTCCTCATTAGCACAAACCCTACTTTCAGTACGCATTGATAAGAATTTGTCCTAACATCTGTTCAAAACTCTCATTCCGGTCCTTATCCTGTGTTCTGTTGAAATACAGTGAATATTTTGAGTTCTGCAGGGCTAAGTTCTGTTTGCGGAGGATACTATCATCACATTAATTGTCACTCCTTGGGAAGCGAACATGAGCTTGCTGCAGATGCGCTGATAAATCTGCCACACATAAGGCCGGGCCATTAGAATCAGCTACCATCTGCTGTAAGTGAGCAGGCAGCATCTGTGAAACCACTGGAGTTACACCAAAAGCACAGGACTAAACATTAACGCACACACTGAGACAGACGTAACGCCACAAGGAAAGAGGTCTCGGTCCACGTGGGTTGATGCATTCGCAATTGTTTCAATGTGTGTGTCTTCCCACAAAGTTATCGATCACGACATAAAGTGAGTGGCTAATCAGGGGCTGATGGTGATGTTTTATGTATCCTACATCCATAAAGGCTTGTTCTACAAGACATGCACACAGAAAGACATATACACATACACACTAACACTGTAACACCACTCAACAGAACAGGAACTTTATTGATTTATGCATAATTGGCCTGAGGCCCTTCTTGAGAAGAGAAATATGCATGGCAGGGGATCGCCATGTCAATAAGTGGTGTGCTTATGTGCTTGGTGTAACTGTACGCTAAGAGCCTGTTAAGACATGTCAGTCGCTGTAAAAACAGGAAACACACACACACATGCACAATTGCTCCTGGGAGCTGGCCCATGATTTAGCTGCTTCATTACCATGTCGGCAGCTAAAATTAACCTTTCTGGTGGACTGTTAACCTTGCGTGCGTGCGTGCTGGCGAGCCAGCGTGCGTGCGTGTTTAAGCATACTCATGATAAGGCGAGTGGGTTTTGTCAAACTGATTGTGTCACAGTGTTAAGTATATTTATTTGAATTAACAAGCACATACAAGAAATGAATACATGACAGACAAAGGACAAATGTTGGTATTACATTCACTCCAGTCATTGGGGGGGGGGGGGGTTATCCAACAGTAATACACACTCAAACCTGTCTGTTCAGTGAAGTCATTGTGTTCAGAATTGTGTTAGACACAAGATCTGTGTGTCCATGTGTCATTTCCACAGTGTAACGGTGAAGTACCTGATTAACTGCACAAAAGAAAAATAGGTTAATGAACTTTGTCAGTGAATTGCTGATAAAATAGGATATTTGTCTGCCCTTAATAAAGCAGTCATCACTCATGCTCTAACATAAATTGTCCGTTAGTCAAGTTTTGGGTGTTAGGTTTTATGTTATTGGATGCTGAAAGTTGTGGCAGTGTGAGCTAACACATTCACACCTACTGGCAGAATAACATTTGAAAAAATTATATTTATTCATTCTGATTAATCCATTCACTACAAAGACAAGAGAAAATATTTCTTTGTAGTTTTGAATCAGTGTCAGCCAATCCCTCTTATTAGTGTGAAGAAAAACATAGAAGTGAAAATAAAGACAGCCTGGACATTGGGTGCCATCAAAGGGGACAATCGCACTGACAGGTGAATTACAGGATATGATCCTCAGCAGCATCACGGTCTCACCAGTTGATCGTTACCCAGGGACATTCCCACTCGGGGAAGTCAGTCCAGTTTGATCAAACTTCAAAACCAGCAGAGCGTGGTCCATTTTGCCAGTGGGTTTTTTCTCAGAATCATGTAGTGAGAGGCTTGTGTTGTCTCATGTGCCCTATACTGTACTACCTTGCTAACTGGTTCTGATCGTGACCGATGCAGGCGAACATTGTACATTCTCACATTTCAGAGCTGTAGCTCACCACTATCATTTTCTCGATGAAATTGAGTTCATAATAACCTAAAAGGGAATTTCGAAAATGCTGTATTTACAACGCATTCCACCTCTTTTATAAATGTCCTACAGACTGTGTCATTTTAGCAGCGTTATAAATATATGAACTGCTAAATCGAAGATTGCAAAAATAACATTATTTTGTTCATCATCTACATACGCCACTGAAGGCACCTTCAGGAAATGATTACATGAAGCAGTTGTTCTACCAGCATTAATGTACAGTGAAAAAAAGTAAAAGATAAAAAGGTTTAGCATTTTATCTCCGCTGGAATCTACAAACTATCATTTCGGTTTTGATTCTGCAGCTATGTAGTGCAATGGAGTGAGACGTGGCTGCGAAATTTTAAAGCTTTTCCAAGGCGGTCTGTGGTACTACGACCATGACTACAAGAATCCATGAACCCCTCACCGTAAAGAATAACTACACATTTTATCTCATGATCAGTCTATAGCCACCTTAAAGCAAAAGCATATTAACACATGTGTGGCACTGACAATGTTTTAAATGTCACCATAGCTCAATATCAATAGACTGGTAAGATATCGATTGACACTAATTTATGGTTTGATGCGGCAAGATGAAGCGCCTAAGACAAGCTGTCCACTTTCCTTTTAAGAGCTCTATTAGAAATCACACTAAGGATGGTCCACATGTGTGTCACCAAGAGCTAATTTACTCCAACCACAGACCATTTAGACAATTACTGAAACACACACACACACACACACACACACACACACACACACACACACACACACACACACACACACACACACACACACACACACACACACACACACACACACACACACACACACACACACACACACACACACACACAGAATTGCTTCCATGGAATGGCTCTTAAAGCACACACGTTTCCCGTCTTTATACCAGTCCATCATTTGCTATCTTTCATCCCTTCATCCTTATATATCTCTCTTTCCAATATCAACTTATATATGCCTGATTTATTATTGGTACACCTTGAAACTGTGAATGCGGTACCTTCCTAATTTAAGCTAAAAGGTGAAAATTAAATCAATCTCTTTTAAGGTGTGTATGGGAGAAAATAAGCTTAAGGCCTGTTTTTAAAATTGTGAAAGCTAAGCACAAAATCTTTTTATTCATGAATCTAACGGCAGGCGTTTAATATTTTTAGTAAGTTAGTCTCAATTCGTCTGTGTTTACATATTTGACCATTTGAAATCAAACACTTTTACAACGGGATGTATGCGTTTCAAAACTTCATGTGGCGTCTGATTTGATTTATTATCTTTTCCTTCCCAGCACCAACAGGACTGTCTTCTCCTCAATTATATCCAATAAATGAATCGACCATTCGCATAAAGTGGGAACCCCCGGACCAACTTAATGGTCCACACCCACTATATCAGGTAAGTACCTTCCACATAAGGTCTAAAACAGCTTATGTAGTTCCATCCATCCATCCACTCATCCCTTCATCTATCCATCCACCCATCCAAACGTGCAACAATGCCAGCTTCAGCTTGAAGCCCGGTAGACAATTTTTACAGACAGTTTGTAAACTGAATCTCAACATTTGACAACTGTTGCATTAATGGATGCTCCATTTCCATTTATGATATTAACATAGTTATTTGTTTGCTTTGAGGTGGAGAGGTCGGACGTCTCTCTCTCTCATCCACAAGATCCAGTCGTCAGAGGAACCAGGTTCTCGGGAAGCAGTTACTTTCGTTTTCCCAGTGATTTGATACCAGTCAACACAGATTTCACCGGTAAGAAAATAGACAGAGGCACATGCAGATGACGGTGCGTGTTTCAGAAAATGGACGACATGATTGTTTTCACTGTAGAATGCCGCACCTGTGAGAATGCATTGACCTGCATGCGTACACGCGTGTGTTTTTGTGGCGTTGGCTGACGGCACTGCTGTCTCTCAGCTTTCTAGTGACATTCCTTTAGAATGACTTCCCCAGTCATCTTAAAGGACAATTATCTTTCTGTTTACCAGCATCATTAGAGGGTTGAGCTGCACAGCCAAACATGTTCTGCTTCATCTGAGAACATCACCCAGTCTGACGCTCATAATTAATGACTGCTGATACTAATCAGAGGGATTTGAGCACGCAAAGCTCTTTGATGCCACTTGAGATTACTTCACTGTCCTGCACAAACCTTGCATCGCCAGTCTTGTCGTTCTGCGCCGACACAAAGTTTGCAGTTGTGTGTTTGAGAAAACCTTTTTGAGCCATGTTGACTTGCCTCGTAAAATGTTACAAAAACAGGCAAAATGTATTTTGTTGTACTTGGAACAGAACATATTTGCAGCTCAAAAAACTCAAATTGCATACCTATTACAAGTAGAAATATTTTTATTGGGTTTTGTGGCTCATCTTAAAAGGGCGGGAATAAAACATTCATTTATGTTTAAGAGTAGAGCATACACCTTTGCATTTAGCTTTTATGTGTATGTCTGGATGAATGTGCCTGAAAAACTACATACAGGCTAAACAATGATTATGAAGTTCAAATCGTAAGACTGAAAATATGAAGTAAAGTTAAATTAGTAGCCAATTAATATTCTAGTTGTTTGTTTTTCTTGACAATAAGTCCAAACAGTATTTATTGAGGTCATAGTCTTTTGTTCTGTTTCTTGCACTCTTGAGTTTTTATCCCAAATCAACAAACTATTTGTGAAAGCACCCTTGCATCTCTGACACAATAGCAAATAGATCTCTCTGAACACTGCCAGCAAATAGATGATGATTTTTGCTATTGAGGGGTGCGTCTCATCTCCTTCATTCTCCTCCTTCATAAAGGGTAATGGATCAGACAATCACTTTCAGACCGGATCTATTCAGGACCATCAATGTGTCGGCAGTCCTCAAACCATCGCCCTTTTACAACCATCAATACTAATAGCATCATCTACAGACAATTATTCCCATCGAAGCGCACGGAACAGCGAACAAATCAAAGCCAAATTGGATTATGAATGTAATGCAGTGTAATGCCCCCTCAAGAGTCAATTGATCACAGAGGAGAGACTCGTCAATCGTTGATGTCTTGTGGAAACCTTGTAACTCTGACAATGACAAGTGTAAAATTTGTATATGCACTGAGTCTTTGCATAACTTTTTCTTGTAAGGGAAGTGGGTTAAAGTCCTAGGCCCCATTGGTAGGTTGTTTTTTTTAATCCACAGAGAATTCTTTTAAGGTTCTTTTTTTTTTGTTCATGGTGCAGCATTAATGTCTCAGAGAAAATCCTGATGGGCTTTCAGTGGGAATCAGCAAATCATCATTTTTCTCCATCAACATTATGCACCAGTCCAAGAATATTAATAATCTGTTGTTTCCTGCTTTCCTAAACATGTGAATTATGGGAACATTATTGAGCGAGATCAATATTCTGTATGTTTAATCTTAGTTAAAGTCAGGATACTTTACCTTCTCAAATCACATGATATTTGCCCTTTCACCTGTTATTTTATGGCCACTTTAGTAAGATTATTGCCCAAATAGGTTGTTTTCCATGTGCAATTACTATTATAAAATTGCATGTTTCCATAAATGAAGTCTCTTCGCTTTTAAAGATGCTTCTTAATGCCCTATAAGGGTATTAAGGACAACATTCACCACACTGAATCATACTTTAGACAAAACAGGATTATTGCTATATAGAATCCTGATCCTAAATGAATACGTTGTAAGTGCTTCTTTCCATAAATGCATGTTAGTTCATTCATCTTATCGGTAATGTATCTTAAACCCTACTGACTTACTACTCTGGATGTTTGAATTTGAATTGACCATTCTTATTTAGATGGTAATTGGTCAAAAGATTAAATAGTTCTTTCCTCTATGCATCGTAATTCTTCACTGTTTGAACATGAAATAGCCTGATATGAATGAAGACAGTCTCCTGCTCATAGTCATCGTGAATCCAGATGTATTTCTTCGATCCACAGCAAAGAGAGAGGAAACATCACGCAAGTATTTAATATAAAAAAAAATAAAATAAAAAAATTATGCAGTAACAAATAGACTTGAATAATTTCCAGACAGATCTAATACAGTAAATTGCTGCAGTACCACTGCAACAACCGAGTAGGAAAGAAGGAAATGTTAAATGATACAAATTATTTTCCCTTAATTAATATGATTGATTGCCAGGCATTGACGTTGAAAGGAGAGGGGGAGAAATGTGTGAAAGGAAAGTTTGCACAGACATCATTAGTTTTTCCCCATTTAAAGATTAATCAGAAGAGGCTGGGCTCTTTAATTCTGTCATTTGTATATTTAATGGGCTGCTGCAGAATCTATGGGTGTAATTAGCTAGCTGCCGCGCTCTCATTAATACGCCAGGCTCTGATTAATGCCAGCAGAGAGCTAACATGACTGGAGTTATTCAGGTTATGTTGTGTAGATGATTACACACAACCTCCACTGTTTACTGAGACAGAGAGAGGAAAAACAACAAATTCAAATTACAAAGGGCTCAATATTGGTCCTTGTTAATGTAGCATATTGTTTAAAATAAGATTCTAACCCTTTTTTCCCCACAACTTTCTTACAATTATCACTAGTTAAAAAATAGCTTAATCTTATTTATATAAAAGCTCACTTTCGAGGCAACACTGTACAATTGTTTGGTGTTGAAAAAGAATATATAACATTAATTTCATAGGGGGACCCATGGAGTTTGTCTGGACTATTGTCAAAAGTAGATTTGCACGTGCCAAAAAACACTAAACTAAAACCTTTCTAGAATTTGTAAACTGCCAATTGCTTTTATTCTAAAGACTCCAGCTGTTGTATGTGCGTGTTGCCACTAATGATCAGTGGCTTCACTGTAATGATTTGGCACATCTGATATCAGATAGAGCCAATCTGAGCTCAAATTATTTTAGATTGTGAGCCACAGATCTACAGAGATATAAAAGAGGAGAGAGTGGACATACTTGCTGCTTGATGAGGACATCTTCACAAATTAGGGGAAATGTCATCATTTTAGCCTTTTGTATTCATTGTTGGGCCTGAGTGGAGAAATCAAAGTGACAGTTTACTGAAGATATTTGTATAAATTTATTTTTTTAGCACAGCGGCCTCGTACTTCACGCTGTGCTGTAAGTTCAGGCTGGGCACTCTATGCAGAGGGGCATGTGTGATTTCTCTTGGGATGCTCCACTTTAGTCCTACAGTCTATAAACATATAGTCCATTGAAAGCCAACAGGCTTTATCGAGATGTTGATTTCATTTTCCAGCAGGACTTGGCACCTGCCCACACTACCAAAGGTACCAAAAGCTGGCTCAGTGGCTGTGGTTTTACTGTGTTTGATTGGCCAGCAAACTCACCTGTTGTCAAGAGGAAGATAAGAGACACCAGACCCAACAATGCAGGTGACCTGAAGGCTGCTATCAAAGCACCGGCTCTTCTCGTACGGCTGAGCAGTGCCACAGGCTGATCACCTCCATGCCACGCCACATTGATGCAGTAATTCATGCAAAAGGAGGCCAAACTAAGTATTGAGTACATGGAAATGAACATACTTTTCAGAAGTTTGACATTTCTGTTTTTTGTTTTTTTTCATGACCCTAAATTGTGATAATCTAATTTTCTGAGCAGTGAATTAGGGGCATTCATTAAATGTGAGCCACAATCACCCACATTTGAAGAAATAAAGGCTTAAAATATTAATTGTACTTATTCTATATAATATTTGACTAAAAATATAGAACTTTTTCATGATAATCAATTTATTTTAGATGGAGATGTATATGTGTGTTTCTGTGAGTATTTAATATCTGCTCAGAGGTCTGCATGTGCTCACTGGTGTTTCTTTTTTTTGTTGGTTTTTTTTAAGCCTGTGTGCTTTGGACTATAGAAGTGCTTGTGTGCATGTATACTGGAGTCACCTGTCATGGTGTGTGCTCAGGTTTGTCTGTTGATGGCTCCAGAGTGGTTGTCAGTGTGAAGTAGCACAAGTCCTTTGGGGAAATCTGAAAGAGGTACTGCTGAGCACGAACAGTGTCACTTAGCTGATGTACATTCGGACATGCTTGGATAACACCTTGTTTATCACACAGACTCACAACCTCTCAGAACAAAGGTTGACTCGCTTTACTTGTTTATTGTTTCATTCGAGACTTTGTCGCCATGATCGATAGCAGTTTCTTAAATTTATACATTGGTAGAACTTTAGAGTGGAAATCATATGCAAAAGGCATTTAATACCAGTCTGAGGAACAAACATTCCAATGTAGCACTTACCTGAGCAATCCTAGCCCACCATTTTACAGGATATGACTTTGTTAAGTAATACAATACACCTGCAGAAATGGCATCAGGGAGAAGCAAAATGTATTTTTGTTCTAGAAATGTGTTTAATGTTTGAAACAACACTACAACTGGTTCTGGTTTGGAATAATTGTTTATAAGCCATCAAGACATTATTCAGATCATCTGAAATGTCATTAGAGGTACCGTTACATATTTTGGTCAGACCTTCCTGTAGTAGGTCGGAGTTAGTAATTCTTCAGTTTGGAAAAGGAAGTGCCTGGACTAACACGAAAGATAGGGGTCTTATTTTTCTGAGAAAACACACATTTTCCATCGTCATCGTGAACACCGGTACCCTTTAAGGATGTGCTTGGATTACCAGTGATCATCAGTGATCAGTGATCCCTCCATTCATCAATAGCACCAGCATGAAGTCACAGGTTGACTTCTAATAGTAATGAGTCAACATATAAGGGTAAATTGAAAAACTTGTGAGCCTGGCATTTTATTAGTATTCTCACCATAGCTCAGTACAACAGAAGGATGAAAGTAGTAGCAGTGGATTTCAGGAAATTAAAGTCAGTCATTACTCGGTATAGATTAATGGCAAAGTAGTTTTTCGAAGTAAGGATATCTAAAAACTTCTCTGGCATTTGAATAGATCCTTTGTCTTGGTAGGCTTTCCTTGTTTTTTGTTTGTTTGTTTGCTTGTTTTTCAAGAAAACTGAGTAAAAACAGTCTGCAACTGCAATTTCCTGCACACATCTGTAGCGACACATTGGTGTGCTGCATCACAGCCGGTTTGATCAACTTCACTCAGACAGACAGCAAAGTCCAGTAGAGACTTGCTGGGATGGCCCCCTCCTTCACTGGAGGAGGACTGGTTGTTGGTGCCGAGCTTCCAACAACTAAATGCATTTTATCGGGCCTGCTGTTGATCCAGGGCTTAGACACATCCTGTGATCTAACACAGCTTGGCTACCACCGCTCCATACTGCACCCCTCCATCAGGTGACGGGACTATTCAGACATGCTCTACGAAAGCTTCTGGAAAATCGTCTCCAAACCTATTAAACTCATGAACATGGCAAGATACTGGCCCCCATCACCAACACACCTTCACCCTCTCGTGCACACAGACACACACTATCGGACAACTAACCAGAACAGTTTTACAGTTTGGTAACGTAGTCCATATGCATCCATCTTTAATTATGGCTTTCTCATCTCCCCAAAGTCACTAGACACCTGATAATGCTATTGGCGTACTCTAGAAAGGTCAAGCTATCGTTTTCTTTAGCGTACGTGTGCAACTTTGGTACTCTAACATGCCCTCAGCCCGACAAACATAATTTGAAGCCCATGTTTTGTGGTGTAAAAATATTATTTCTGTAAAAGTTTCACACACTCACAATTGAAGTGTAAGTGAGTTGGTTTTGTTTGAGGAGGTGAAATGTAATGTGCTGCTTACTTTTCAAACGTATACTGATGAGACAAAACTGGTTGTGAGTGTGCGTGTTTCCCTAACCCGTTCAAGGTAAAATACAAACACAACATTGCTGTAATCTTGTGTTATTTTGGTGTTGTTACAGCTCAGACCGATATAAGAAAATTCAAAGAGGCATGAAAGTAGGATGCAGGACAGGAAGCAGATTTGTTCCCTGAAAGAAAAGAAACGGGATCCACAGACAGGAAACATATTCAGAGGAGGCATGAGGTGGAGAAAAGGAGAATGAAAAGGTCAATGAAAAGATGAGGAAGGTTAAAAGCACAGGGAATAAAGAAAGGAAGGATTGAAAGATCAGGAAAATGTGATAGAGAAAGAGAAGGTTAAAGGGGGGTAATGTAATGTCAGGTATCTGTCATGACTTCACTCATCTCTGTCGTGACAAGGTCATGAATGTAAATGACACATGTCTGCTTGATGTACAGAATGCAAGTCCAATGCAAAGAGCACCTTTGTCTTGTGTTAGCTGCATGCTACAGCCGCGTCCTACACACCATGATCGTTGAGGTTGAGTCATTGTTAACTGTTGATTTTGTTCCATACCCGCAGAGTACCGAAATTGGACAATTTTGTTGATGACAAAATGTCCCCCCAAGTTTACATACTGTACACCACACTGTGCTTCATTGGTTCCTCTGTACAGTTTAACCAAAAATACAAACCTGTGATCCAGAAACTGCAAAATTATTGAGAAAAGTTTACATTTTTGTTTTGTCTAAATCTAAGGTCTTTTGCTATATGCTCAAAACTATATCAAACGAAGCAACATTTAGTTCCCAGTTAACGCGATGAAAAAAAAATATACTCACTGCTCTGAGAAATGACTTATCTGTATTCATTTTGAGCTTGCAATGTAGCTGTTTGACTTCTCTCCATGTTAAGTGAATTCACATACCAATTATTTTGCTAATGCCGGCCTCTGATGAACCCTAGACTGCCTCCATTCAACTTCTCAGATCTTCCCACACTTCTGTTCTCTGCAGAGACAGAGCAGAGGAAACCCACACATACTTGTAGACTTACACACACACAAACCTGCATGAGCTGTGTCGCTATGTGGATCTAGTAGTGGATTAAGATCCAATCTCTGATCCATAGTAACATGACAAGACTGCACGCTGGATGAATCCTGCGTGCGTGCGTGTGTGCATGCATGCGTGTGCGCATCAGAGGTTCTGCTAAACTAAGCAGCCACTATTTTCCCACATTGCCGAAGCCTTAAACTAGACCTGACACAACTAAAAAACTATTCCATCAGTTCCTGCTTGTCTTGAGGAATGAATGTCTCTTCTTCCTCATAACTGTTGTCATATCAGAAATCTACTGTCATTCTAGGTCGTGTTTCTCAATTTTTTTCTTGCCTTGCAGTTTCAAGTTGTCTTTCCAACTCATTTTCTTTAACAGATTATATCAAGAACAGGATGAGGGAACTCCTTAAACGTGACTTCACTCACGTTCAAGAATGAACAATGTGACTTCACATTTGCCCCTTTTTTCCTTACAACCTCCGTCGAAGACTGTGCTGTAAATGTCTTCGAATTTGAGACATATTCCATCTATAGCAGGGGTTTGCCATCTCTATTTGACTCTTCGGCCTCTCAGTAGGAGCTCCCTGTAGCTTTGATTAGATTTCATGTGAATTATTGTTACTTACATTACCAGTCAAAAGTTTGAACACACCTTTTCATTCGATGTTGATTCTCACTGAATTCTTAAGAGCTATGAATGAACATGTATGTATTAAGTGAAATAAGTCAAGCCAATTCAGTTCCTCAAATATTTCTCAGGACTTATCTTGTTGAGATGACAAATGTGACGTGGGGTTATGTGAACAATTGTTAGTTTCACTGCAGAATTGACAATGGGCATCCTTATGTCGTTCAGGGTCAGGGGCGCTGGAGCCGATCCCAGCCTGTGTCACAGGACACATATAGACGCAAACAACCACACACACATTCACATCTAAAGGGAATTTAGCATCACCAATTGACCTCACATGCATGTTTTTGGGACTATCGGAGGAAAACTGGAGTACCTGGAGGAAACCCACGCACACAGGAGGAGAACATGCAAACCCCACACAGAAAGGCCCCGGGTCATACTTGAACCTAAGACATTCTCGCTGTGAGGCGGGAGTACTAACCACTGCACCATTGTGAGGCCCATTGTATGTTATTTCAAAATTGCATTTTCACTTTTTCCCCCCCTTAATAGAAGACCCTCCTGCACCTTTAATTAATTAAATGTAATGTACAAAAAGGAGGTTCTGGTCTTAAGAGACAAAAGCAAAGGCTCACAAGTGAAAGCTGTTTAAAGTGTGAAAGCAGGTGTGTCTACTAAGACTAGTCTTCTGATGTTCATGTATCCCCTGAAGGATCTTAGTGGTAAGATTATCCCAGATAGATGGCTTACTGTGGAAATGAAGTCAGCTTAGAGCTCTGGTGCTGTTGGGAAACACTGATCTTAATATAAATGTAAGATGAAGCACATTTGCGCACTTTCTTTTTTTCCCCTACTTTGGGATTTGACAAGAGCTGGATCTAGCATAGAACCTCAAACTGTTTGGTTTTTTTGTTTTTTTTTCCCAGTCCTACAGTTACTGTGCAAGTCTCAGCTACAGGCTTTTATTTCCAAGTTCAACAATATCAGACCACAACATCACTGTGAAGACTCAGACGGGCATATTTCTGTGCTTCTGTGAGCCTTATTTTATGGTTAAACTGTTTTAAACACAATGGTGGTCTTTGCATGTATTGCCAGTGTTATTTTATTTAATTTTATATAATTTAAATATTCATTATCTTTGTTCTTTATTTGATTCTTGCCACCAGGTGTTAAATTGAGCTTCAAGACTTGGTCGCCAGATGGACTGCTCGTCTGTGCCATTTCACCGGGAAATCAAGAGGAGTTTCTTGCCATTCAGATGAGAAATGGGATTCCCTTCTTCCTGTTTGACCCACAGGTGTGTTATGTCAGTTCTAAATGTTGACATGTTAATAAAGAACATACATTTGTGGGATGAGCAGCAAAGCTTAGTCTGTGGTTTGCACCCATGCCAAAAAAAAAGCGAAATCTCTGCTAATGCCAACAATTGTTAATGCATAGTTACTGCAGAGAAATAATCCACCATACACAAATGTATCACAAATGTATCTTTACATTTTGTATGTAGTTTATAGGAAGCCACAATATTTAACCAGCCATTATTATATTTGAGCATGACGAGATGAAGTCTTTTGAATAATTACTTTAAAAAGTCACAAGAGGAAGTAGTCAGCTTGGATCCATTATAACAATATTATTTATATTATATTGATCTTTCTAAATATCGTTTGGTATTGTATCTTTCTTCATTATTTCAATCTATTCACTTTCACCGCTGTTTTTCTCTTGTTTCTCTAATCCACCTTCGTCCCTCTGTCATTCCTTCTCCCATTTTCTCTCTGACTCACTCTCATCTAATAAATGTGATCTGCAGCCCCTCATTGGTTTCTGTCAGGCAGACAGGAAGAGGGGAAAAACTTTGAAAGTGTGTCAACGTTTGAATTGGACAGCAATTAACTCATTCCCTGCAGTCACCACGCGTGAATACCAATTGCAAGCTAATTAAGCTTTGCACCCTTACACACACACACACACACACACACACACACACACACACACACACACACACACACACACACACACACACACACACACACAGCCCTGCCTCCCTTATCCATCTATACAGACACATGTAGAGGGGTGAAGGAGTCAACGACTTCGATGATGAAAGTGATGATTGGTGATGATTACACATTCTTCCATGAGGCCACCAACTAATTGCACACTGAAACAAATACACATACACATTCACACGTTTTTGTTCAGCCTCACTATCTAATCATTGCTGTCCAGAAACCTTCTAAACTAACAGTGTGTGCATTTGTGTATGCAGAGGCATAGACATAACACTTGTTGACCACCGCTCGCTGGTGTGTGTGTTAGTAGTTATGTGTACTGCTGGATATGTGATGTGTGTCTTCTCCAACTGGGTTGATTCCTTTGTTTAGGCTAGTTTGAGGTAATTAACAGTGGGAGTGGTGTCACGGCTTATTAGTGTTCCCCTAGATACATATAGCTGGGCCCATTACTTCCCCCTATTAGCCTGTTGAGCTAGCCTAATGGGATTACCAGTGCTTGGGGGGGGGGGGGGGGGGGGGGGGGGGGGGGGGTAATTTAGCATGGCACAGGAAAGTGATATACTCATAAATATGTGCAAGTATCAGCTGCCACACACATACACCCATCCATCCACCAAAGCTAAAATACTATCAAATTTCCAAATGTAATATTTATGAGTTCACCAGTTTTTCTTGGATGTCACAAAGCTGGTTAAGGCTGCTCAATCTGTGAAGTCTGGGCAAATGTTCTGGTTACTTTAAGCCGAAGCAACAAAGTGTAAAGTACTCGTGTTGAGCTGGGAAAGTGAAGCGTGTGCACACTGTATGTTACCTGAAAGACTGCCTAGGTTGCGTTGAACTAGTGTTTGTCATAAATACCACCACCACCAGTCTCTCTTTCTATTCCGCACATCAACTCAAGCTGTTACCTAAACGTTTTGCTTGAGGGCAAATCACTTGCAGTGTGTGGGAGAATTAAGAGGCTCGGTGCTTCCACTGTTTTCTAGCCAACTAGAATAAACTGTTTATGTGTAAAATAGTGAGGGGGGGAAAAAGATGCAAACAGACTCCTTCCCCATTGTCCTGTTGAGGAGAGCTGTCTAGCAGTGGTAGTAAAGATGTCAGACGCTGATATACTCTGGCATTCATACATTTATTGATCTCATCATTAAATCTTCATCACCGCCTGCTTGTCTGTGTATGAGTGCGCACGCACCCGTTACTCTTTTTTTACTGCAGTACTCTTTGCCTACTCGCTAAAAGCTGATCACAACAATGATGTCATACTTAATAGGTAGCAAAAAGCCCCATAACAACACGTTGATGATTATATGTGCATGTTTGTGTCCTTTTGAGGACAGTGCATGTGTATATCTGTTTGATGTGTGTCACTGATAGTTTTGATGCCAAAACCCGTTTGAAGAAGCATAAAAAGAAGAGCCATTTTGTACACATTTAAGTTATGCACTGGGATTTGACAATTGTTGTACTTTCAGCTAGAGGTCATTAATTACTGCGGGAAACATCAACCTCTGGGCAGAGTTTGGGCTGGACGATTTGGCCTAAAAAAAGAAAATCTATGATTTTTTTTTTAAAGAAAAATTCAACTTTCGATTCGATTTTCACATTTTTTTCTCAATGCACTTAAAAATAACTGCAGCCATCAGAATGTTTGTCAAAAGTGCATCTTTATTGCTGTGATTGTCCACAGAGCTAAAATGCATATAAATAATCCCAAAATCAAAAGTAAATGAGGCTCCGTCATTCAGTAAATTCAAGCTTTAATCCAGGTTTAGGCAAAAATGCAACAGCAACTACGGAAACCCACAGGGAATGGTAGGACACAATGCGAAAAATGCTGAATGAATTTGCAAGATAAAAATCTTTTTTAGCTACAAGTTCGATAAATAGATTTTTTTTGCCCAGCCCGAGCCACAGTTAAGAAATAGTTAATGGATGTCTTTGCATCATTGATGTTTGTATGTTTTAAATCCTGCTGTTGCTGTGGGGTCATGTGTGCCTCCTTTGCTCCTGTGTGCAGGGCTCAGCGGTGGCTGTGAGTGTACAGGGTGATGGAGGGCGCCGCTACAATGATGGACAGTGGCACAGCATCACAGCAACAAGGCGAGGAGCCGTGGGAACAATCGTTGTAAACGATCAATACAGAGGTAACTCTCCTCATATTCATACTGACCACTGTGTGTGTCTGCTCCCTGTGTGGGTGTGTGATTGTGAATGTGAGCACATTACACTCATCTACACATGCAAGGAGGTTCACGTGCATCTGGGTGTTCTATGTACATAAGCTCCTCCACATAGTGGTTTCAGTCTGGTTAATCCCATTCATTCTGTGTCTTAGGATCATACATACATTGATAAACCAACATTTTTATCTTAACTCTTAATCTTTTTTTTTTTTTTTTTTTACCCACTTGTTTGTTTGCTAAAGGCTCAAATTAATAGTTTTTCCATGTGGATATTTTTATCCAGGAAGTGCTCCAGCTTCCAGTGGCAGTACCATCATTGGTGAGAACACGGGGGTGTTCCTTGGTGGACTGCCTGATGATTTTACCTTACTAAGAGAGGATTCAGGTAAGGCCCCAACTATTTTTTTTATTATTGTGTTGTTATGCTATCTGTGTTATTATTTTATTTAAAAATAACATTTTGCAAGACGTTTCCAGATCAGTTAAATTGTTTACATTATATTTGGTTGTGTAAAGTTGCAATCTTAGTGACACAGCTTTGCTTGATTCCAGTTTACTTTCAGTTTCACTTCACATTCGCTCATTAAGCACTAGAAAATATGCCAACTGTGTTGTATTTGGCGCTGTACAAATAAAACTGAATTACAACAAAGTCACCTCAAGGCACTTGTACTTAGAAAAACCCACTTGAGGCAGCATGGGTGACGGTGGAATGAAGACACTCCCGTCAACAAGAAGAAACCTTTGTTTCTTTGCACACTCAGAGGTGGAGACTCTCTTCTGGTCCGGTTGGGGTTAGGGAACAGAAACAGTGAGCAACAAGCAACAGACAGATTCTAAGAAAAAGTCATGAATCCATTGAGCAGATCTGATGGAGTAGGTCCCTCAGACTTATGAGATTGAGATAAAAATAAATTGAGAGCACAGAAAAAGAAGTTTTAAGTCTCACCTTAAAAGTCGAGACCGTTTCAGACTCCCTAACTGAAACTGGGAACTGGTTCCACATGGTCTTGTTTTGGTCATTACTACATTCTTAACTCGTAAACACGTCTTGACTGACAGTTGTGTTTTTCTCTTTCTCACCAGGAAATACGCAGCTCGTACAGCACAGCTTCTCTGGTTGCCTCAGAGATGTGAGTTTCATGATGACTGATGGGCCGCTGGAGGAATGGCAATTTCTTGACTGGGAAAAAGCTACAAGGAAGGTGGCAGTGTATGAGAGCTGGGAGGGATGCCCCGTTCAAACTGTGGAAGGAGCCCATTTTCTGGGTCATGGTAGGAATTGATTCATTGCTGTTTAATTGACATCAATGTTTTCACAACACTGCAGATTGCAATATTTATTTCTGATTCATTGTGACATGTTTGGAAACATCACCCATTGTTGGGTGTCCAGCTAAGTCTAGATACAACTTTAAATTATTTTTATTCCCACATTGCGTTGGCAACACTGTATATCTTAAATAGAACTCTGCTGCTGATGTTGCAGTTAATGAGATACTTACATGTTGATAAATGGGATGAGAAGTTAATTGGCCTCTGTGTGAAAGATCAAGTTGATTAATGCACGTTTCCTCCATGACCGTGTCATAGAGCAATCTTTCTATCCAGTCTTTTAATCATGCGCCACTTTTGAATATTTGACAAAATAACAACCTTTAAAGATGTTTACAGTTTACACTTAGCTCCCTGTCATGTTCTATTCGTTTCAGGTTACCTGGAGTTGGCTGCAGGTACATTCAGTGGTGGGCAGGACTTTGATATTTCCATGGACTTCAGAACGGACCAGCTCAATGCACTTTTACTATTTACATACAACACACAAACTGACGACTTTATGCTGGTAAGGCAAGACACATGTCTGAAATGGCCCAAAATATGTAAAAATGTAATGTAAAAATAATTTTAGTTTTTCTCATTTTGAATTTTTAGGTGGAGCTGGAAGCCGGTCTACTGTCCTTCATTCTCCACTCTAAAGGTCATGTGATTGAACTCAGCATGTGGGTGGGGCTTAGCTACTGTGATGGAGACTGGAAACAGTTATCATTGGCAAAACACGGCTCCCTGGTCTCTGCTGCGGTTGACGACTGGGCAGAAGAAACGAGGGGAACGGGAGGAGCAGTGACGCTGGGGGTTGATTCACCGTTATATTTGGGGGGGGTGCCAACGGAGCTCGTACATTCAGCTCTGGACAGCCGGAGCCACAAACATGGTGAGATATATGTAAACACGGTGTTTTTACTTTCCCCCATTAAAAAACATCAGATGTTCAACCCAAATAAAATGTTTTATTTGTGAATATGGTGCCAAATTTACAGATTGCACTAAACTAAATTCATGGTTTCCACCACACGCTTGGTTCATCTCAAATTCACTTACTTTTTTGTATAACAGGATATGTAAAGCTAACGTCAATGTTCTAGTAATTAATGACATTTAGTGATGATTTTTGATCCCAATAAGTTCCACCTAAATTAAGTACACTGTCAGGAATAAATGACTTTGATATATTGAATGAGAAATAGTGTGAATATTGTGGGGAACATGTTTTTATTGAGAAAAGATTTATGTTTTTCTATTCCCCCTTTTTGTGTTCTATTTACCTTTCACAGGTCTCGGAGGTTGTATAAAAGGTCTTACCATACGAAGATATGAAAGAAAACCTCCTGTCAGTCAAAGTGTTAATCTCTCCATGGCCTCACGCCGTGCCGTTAGAGTCTATTTGGATGGTTGTCCCACCAGTGAGAGCCGCTACAACTGCAGAGGAAATGATTCTGTGTTAGTGTACACTGGGAAAAGGACTCAAGCCACCGACCATAGTCTCCAGCCTTTCACTGGTAACCATATTTAACGCACATAACACAACAATAGCACAGAAACTGTAGGCTCATTTTTTGACAGTAGCAGCATTGCTTATTAACATAGGCCTCTTGTAACAGGCACTGAAAAATAGTTTTCACTAAACAAGTTTACGAAACATTTGATTTTAATAAGGTAATCTAAATAATATCCCCTATGTCAGAAAATCATTGGGCAGTGTATTAGGAAAGGTTTGCTCATTTTGGCATCTCAAGTTTTCCACCTTAGTGTAAAAGTGGCAGCAATGTCTGTCATCCAGGAGTGAAAGACTTTTTCCAATTCCAATCCAAATTCCAGGGTGAAGCTAAAATGCCGTATACCCTATAAAGTTGAACATAATGTAACCTCTAAACTTTTGAATGCACATGTTCAACGGTGCAACCCCCCCGTTTCCTCATCATGGACGACAGCGCTTTATCTCATTGGGGTGGTATCATTAGGCAACGGCAGCTGGAGACTGGGGCACCTCAAATGGAGTGGCCTGCAGTTTCTCCAGCTCTGAATCTCTTAGAAAACCTCTGGGATCAGCTGAGTCGCAGTGTAGAGGCTCGTACTTCTGTGTACTCGAACCTCAATGACCTGAGGGCTGCCCTTCAACACGAGTGGGATGTTATGCCGCAGTAGTCGACTTGAGAACAGCATGAGACGTCATGGTCAAACTGTAATTGATGCTGAAAGTTATTGTCATGTGCCCTTATTGTTTTTGTTGTGGTATACCCACCACTGTGGTCAAACCTTTTTCAATAAGTTGTTTGAGAAGACAAAATCACCATAGCATGCTTAAACTGAAATGCAATACTTTCATGGTACAATATGACTATAGTATCAACTTTTTACGTTTTCCACAAATTTTATCCAAAAGCCAAATATCCCTAACTTTTTGTGAGTGTACGGCCTTTTTTGTATTCATTCAATTTCTTTGATGCAAGGAATCTCTCCTTCCCCTGGTCTAATGTGCCCCCGAACCCCCTTCTCTTTTGTGCCAAAAAACACTTTTTCAGAGTACTTGTACAGGTTTGTTGCCTTGTCAGCAGGAGGAATGGCCACAGGACCTTGGCAGAGAGGACGCAGCCGAGGCATAGGTACGTTTTTTGACGTGATGTGTTTTGGAATCAGCATTTCACTTTGAAAATGTATCATTCCGCAATCATTTACTGAAAGATGACCTTAATTTACTTCCTTGGACTTTTTTCTGTGCTTTTTCTCTTCGATCTTAAGACATTTTGTATGTATAATCACTAATATCATGTACAGTATGTGAGACTTATCTGAAGCCAATGATATAATGTGCCTGACGGTATGAGAGATTGATAAAGCCTCAATAAAGGGCATCACAGTAAAAGGCTGTTAACCCAGAATGGCCTGTGTGGTCCCTTGTGTAATATAAAGCTGCTCGTTAGTAGTGAACGATTCACTGTTAGGTCTCTGTACACCGTGCTTTGACCAGAGAGAGGAATGGAAGAAAGAGAGAGAGAGAGGAAATGCTAAAAACATTAAGAACTGGAGAAAAAAGGAGGATGGAGGAGGCCACCATGAAATATAGGAGAGGAGAAGACGATCAACAGTCAAAACATACATTAAGGTAAAGATTGGACAGCAAAAACGGAGGGAATGTGAGAGAATAAAAAACATTAAAATATTAAAGAAATTAATGGATAGAATTAAATGTCTGAAGTGGAAATGGATATGAGAAGGTAGCAGGAAAAAAGAAATTAATGAGTTAAGAAAAACAAAAAGGTCCTAAGAAATAGAGCATGAAGCACCTTTATTTTCATGACTTTATATTCTGTCCTCACCCTCCTGCACAAAACCCAAAGCACAGCAGGCTTGAATGAGTGAGATTGAAGATGTGGAAAACAAAACACGCAACATTAAAACACGTATTCTTAACATGTATGTTGTCCATAAATTATATTTGCTGCACAAGAATATGGTTTATACCTATTGTCTCCTCTTTTTGTGCAGTTTAAGAGTTGGCAGCATTTTTACTGTTCGGCCTGACTTGACTAAGTAAACGCAAGGAATAGATGTGACGGTAGATGAAAGGGACGAGTGGAGAGGGTGAATATCGAGACAGAGGAGGAATGAAGTGATGGGATGGACCATCCCGGGCTGCTGAAGGTTTCAGAGAGAGAAAGAAGGGGAGTGCTATAGAGAAGGAGGGAGGCTGATTGCTGTGAAATATAGCCCAGAATGAATGGCTGGCTGTATTAAATCAGTGCTGAAAAAGTTACTACTCTCATAAATACTATTTATGCTAATGGCGAGGTATGATTTACTGGGCCTATTAAAACACAGCAAGATGGTGAATGCTTTTTGTGTAATCCCGTGTGTTTCTGACCTGATGTTTTGTTTTTTCCAATGTATATTTTCCTGTTTCGCTTGTATTTTACATTTTCAAATGACATTTAGTCATTCTGATCGTCCTGGTCTGATTTACAAAAATATTTTCAGTTCTTTTGCCTGTGACTGTCATTTAGTGCATCATTGTTTGTCTTGTGTAATCAATGTATGTGGTCATTTTGTATATCATGCTACCCCCCCCTCTCTCTCTCTCGCTCTGTAGTGCCCACATCTGTGTCACCTCCTACCAGAGTGCAGAGCCTGAATGGCTTCAGCGCCATGGTGAGCTGGGTGCCACCCGCCAGTGACATCAGAGGGCTGATTGACCGTTATGAGCTGAAGGCCTACAATAAAGATCGCCCAGAAGCCTTACCTATCAAAGCCACATACTTGGCTAATGGAAATTTCACAGGTAAAACAAATTCACTATGTTTTATTGAAGTACATGTATTTTTTCTCAGGCCAAATTAACCCCCTTGTGAAAGTTTGATATTCAGGCCACCTGGATTTACTGTCATTTTTGTTGCTGTAGAATTGTCAAACAATCTGCATTCCCTGAGTGTGTCTGCACATTTTACAAAGCTAACCAAACCTAAAGATAACTAATATCTGCTAGTTTATTTATTGATTCTATATGTTTTTAAGAATGATTAGAAAATCATGTTATTAATATGTGGGATACTTGTGACATAAAGCTGTATTACTCTGATCCTCTGCATCTTTGCATCTTTTGATTATATTAACTGGTGAAAGTTTTGGATTATGACAAGTATGCATACCAAATCTTGCCCGTGGCAACAAGATAGGAATATATACATATGGTATATGGTAAACATATGGTAAACATAGCTTACATCGTTCTTCTTTATTGCTTCAGCAATCTTTACACACTTCACATGACATACAAATTAATGGCTGGCATGCAAAATGCTCAATACCATTGAAAACGATTTAGGTTTCAGTGCCCTAGGACACTTTGACACATGGACAGAGGAGATGAGAATCGTACCGCCAACCGTGAAGTTGGAAGACAACCTGCTCTACATGTTCATCCTTGCATACCTCATATTTAAGTTATTTTGGACTGCTTTGCATCACTTTTTGACTTATAGTTTCAGATGTTGCCTTCATTTGACGGTTAGACCTCATAAAAATGTAAACGCAAAATTGAATCTACATTTTTGTTTTACCTTTGCCGTCGTCTTGTGGGAACATTTTGGCCCTTAGAAAAATATATTGACATGTTTTTTTTACTCACTTTCCTCATGTCTTTTATGCGACCACACAGTTTCCCCGGCAAACCCTGTTAATGTCTCCTTGGCAATTCCCCAGCTTTAGGAGACTGTCTCCATGTGGCGCAAGACACTCAGGACTACCCCAATGATGTCATACCCTGGCATCGCTCCTTTTTTCCTCTCTCTCCCACTGTTGCTAACTTTCCGATCTTTCCTCACTTTATCTTTTATGATGATGATGATGTCTGCGTCCGCTGCTGCTATTCGTCCCTCCTCTCATCCACTCCGCCATGTCTCTAGGCAAATATGAAGATGAGCTCTCCGTCTCCGTCTTTCTCCGTGTCTCTCTCTCTCGTTGGTCTCCATTCCCTCCCTCTCCTTTTGCCAGACATAGAGTCCACTGTGATAAGGCTTGCTCTTAATTTATGATGGCCCGGACACCTGACTGCAGAATTACACCAATGGCTAAAAAACACAGAAAGCAAATGAGGGTGTAATGGCAGCGGAGTGGGGCCCTGGCCCCTAATTGAATTAAAAGACATGGGAAGAGAGAAAGAAAGAGACGAGTGGAGGGTGATTGGACACAGAAGGTGGGGAGAGTTGGAGGGCGGGGAGTGATGTAAAAGAGTGGAGAGGGCCAAGACAGTGAGGACAAAAAACATCTGAGCGAGACGACCGTAGCTTTACAATTAGAAGAGACTCTCTTTGTTTGCCAAACACAGTAAGTTTGCTTAGCAACAGTGGCTCCCAGAGACAAGTGAGGCATTTAAATGGCACTGTTAAAGCATATTGATATGAACTTCAGAGACACACGAAGCACGCGCTGAAAGGACACTCAGCCAGCTGAGGGAGGTTTGGCACAGAGAAGTGTCAAAAGAGTGATTCAGGTCTTAAAGCAAAGCACACCTGCACACATATATAATGCAAATATGCATTTTGACAGCTGAGTTTGCAAAATCCATTGAGTACCTCCTGATAAATTAACTTTTACTTATATAGTGCTTTTTTACTACTTGTGAGTCTGTCCACACTTTATATGATCAGTCACAATTTCCCATTCGCTCAAACAATTATTTACACGCTCAGACACCAATAGTGACGAGCGCCATGTCAAATGCTCCCCCATCACTGGGAGAAATTGGGGTTCAGTGTCTTGCCCAAGGACACTTCACCACATGGACAGGAGGGGATGGACGGCCGAACTGCCAACCCTTTAAGTGGAAGAAGACTCAATTGACCTACTGAGCCACAGCCACACCTCTTTGTTTTGAATGACACTCCCTCTCTCTTTACGCCATTCCTGATATTTCCACCTTCTCTCCAGGTGTGCTATCGGGCCTCACTCCTTCTACTCACTACATTGTCACTGTGAGTGTCTGTACTCCTGTTGGATGCACTGAGAGTCTTCACAATGACTACAGTAACGATGATGCTTTGAGATCAACTCTCACAACCCCAGTAGAAGGTAGGAATCGTCCAGACACATCCAGCCACCCAAAGGCAGAATTTCTATTTTCCTCCAGTGTGCCTTCAATCGCTCAGCAGTGACAATAATTTATGACTGATTGTGCACCTAGAAGCACTCTTAACACACTCGAACCCTCTCATCCCAACTCTCAAGTGTGAGTTTTAGCATTTAACAGGGAAAAATCTGAATAGCAGTACATGAAAGTCAGGCACACTGGAATTGGATAAAGAAAAGAAAATAGTACAGGTGGGATGGCTGGATAGAGAAACAGAATATCCCACAGTGCTAATGAATGGTAGACAGAACACTTCAGGTTACTTATGTGGAAAGTCATGAAGAGAAAAATATCAGAGGTAGATTTTTCTTCATATGTTATGTGCTACATTAATCTGTGTTTGACTAACTGGCCTTGTTGGGAAGATAATGTGACGGCAGCGGTCACTTCAGAGACGGCACAAATCAATCAGAAGTAAAACAGTAAAAAAAAAAAAAACACAGATTACTGTATTGATTCTTGCTGAGTGCAAAGTTAAGGTACTGAAATATGTTAGGGAGATTGGATGAACAGTTTATTTTTCAGACAAATACAGTCAGTATTCACTCACACAGTATCTTCAAGAGGAAACTGAACAACATGTGAAACTACATTAATTATTAATCTCTGACATTTGATCGTTATAAGCTCTATAAAAGTGACACTACACACATCTATTCAGATTTCCATACTTAATTTATCAGCTTAGTCTTGAGTTGAGATATTTAATTTCTAGTTGTCCCTTATTACTTATCAAAACCTATTAGTTTACCAAAAAGATATACTTCTATATGTTATTAAATTGTTCAAAATATTCTGTATGTTTACATGTGTTTTATGATTTCTTTAATGGAATTTCAGCTCCAGATGCCGTCACTGCACCTGCGGCAGTGTCATCACCCACAGCGCTCTACCTTACCTGGGAACCTCCCTCAAGGTGGTGTACAATGTGTAGTTTCACGTATCTTTCCTATCACTTCCATACTACATGAAGTAAAGTAAATGAGATGGAAAGAGGGATGGATACATTGCATATGCATATAAATGAGTGACTGGTTCAATCTATCGTATTCTGTTTTACCTTGAATAAACATGCACCAATTTATTTCAAATACTTAACATCATAATATCGTCATCTTTTTTGTCTTTTTTTGTTCCAATAATAGGCCCAATGGAGACATTACAGAGTACCTCCTCTATCACAACAACCAAATGGTCTACAGAGGGAAAAACCGACAACACAACATCACTGGTAAAAAAAAAAAAAAAGACAAAAGAGAGAGAGTGTGCGTGTGTGTGTGTGTGTGGGTGCGTGTGCGTGTGCGTGCGCTGCGGTGTACTGGAGCTGTTACTGTGGACGGATGGGGGCCTTGGTGTAAAGTGAAATGAGAGGACTGAAGAAAAGCAAAATGGAGTGGAGGATTAGCATTTGAAAGAGGGAAGAGTGTCTCAGTCCTTACCAGGGGAATAGCACTTTGAAAAAGAAGGCTAAACACACACATGAAATGTAGCAGCGTAGAAACAAAGACGGCTAAACATCAGCGTACGGGCATACACACAATTTGCTTTGAAACCTCTCATCGAAAAGACCTAAAGAAGGTATGAAACACATGTCACACCACTGAGACTCAAGCGTTGCACCACGATGCAAATGGATGCACATACACACCGCAGGGATGTATACACATTCACAGCACAGGAATGTACACAGGAGAGTCATCCTATGTAGAATTTTATATCAGCGGAGTGCTAAAGATTATCATTTTGACTTAGCACGCACACTCATATGATTAGAAAACATCAGAATGTTCAAGAGTGTACGAGTGTGTCTTTGTAAGTTAATGACGGCATGAGAGCACATATCATCCATGCTGGGTTAATAATGCAGAGTGTCTGATGTTCACAGTGATTGGGAGGATTACGGACACAGTAATTATACAGTATGTGCAAGAATAAATTGTGTTTCAGAGACTGAGATTGCAACAGTGGGACAGATGGCGAGAAGTTTTGATACAAAGATTGAAGGCAAAACAATTGTCAAGACACAAAAATGAATGGAGAGACGAGTTGACAAAGAAATAGTTTAAGATGAGACTCAGCCAAAACACAATATATGGCCGGACTGTGAGTAAACAAAAGATGCATAGCATTGCATAGCTTTCAAGGATATTTTAACGCAAGAATTCAAATATCAAATTCTCAAAATAGCATCTTCCATGTAGATGATGCTATTTGAGATTTTTTAATCTAAGCTTTTTATGTGAGTAAAGTTGTTTGTATTCATCTGGCTCCTCTCTGTCTGTTGTCTATTTTTGTTTCAGATCTCGGTGTATACACCACTCATGTCTTTGTACTGAGTGCATGTACTGTAGTGGGCTGCACCAACAGCTCACAAATCACAATGGTGACCTCTCAGCTTCCTCCTGGACCTCTACAAGCACCAACTCTTACCCTGCTGGACTCCCGGACAATTTTTGTAGAGTAAGTTCTGACTCACAAGTTTGCATTAAAAAAAATGTTGTATTGTACATTGGAAACAGGTTAATGTGGTACAGGGATGGAGTGGTATACAAAAACCCACAATATAATAAGCAGCCACAAGCCTTGTCTTGTTCATTTTATTTGTTCTGTGGAGCAGCTGTGTGTCAGAGTAAAGCTCTGACATAAATAACATTCAGTGTTTTCACAAAACTGATGATGGGTAACAATAACACTAATTCAACCGGTATTCTACCTTTTTTATCCGTAGTTAATAAAATTCTTCTGCTAAATGAAACATGGAGAACGTCTGTGACTTTCTGGTTGTGTTTAGTTACTATTCAGAATATTCCTCTGTATTGACCTTTAACCCCCGTCATGTTCTCGTGCAGTGTTTCCTGTTTTCGTGTTCATCTATATGTGCTGTAGTCAGGCTCCGTGAAAGAGTCACTTACATTAGGATTCACTGTGGAGAGACACAGCACTGCTCATAGGCGTGTGTACATACGGGCATACCCACACATTCAAACATGGCTATGGACAAAAGTGAGAGGGGGGGGGGGGGGGGGGTGTTGTGAAAGGATGCAATATGAGCAGAGGATATTATACGATGGTCCTCCTAAACACTGTTGAGCTCCTCCGTGTGATGCAGAAATAGTTCTGACCTATCAAAGCGTGTATTCCACAGACCTCCTGTTGGGATATTAGGCCTTTAAATCCTGTGAACTACGAGCTGGAGCCTCAGTGTATCCTTTGTTTGTCAGCACGTCTCACAGGCATGAGGGGGAACTAACTTTCTAAGATTCTTAATGACTTGGATTTGGATATTTTGGAGGCCAACAAGCAAGCTCTGCGATCAGTGTGATAACTGCAAATAATATATGTAGCACAACAAGGATATTGTATGTTATCCCCTTCCCCCCTCCCCCCTCCCCCCTCAACTTTCTTCTCTCTCTTCTCTTCTCTCTCTTTGTGCGTTCCCCCCCGGTCATGTACGGCAGCCATGCCAACTTCTGACGGAGAAGGCAACAGGCGGAGACTCCAGGTCTCTCCCTGTTGCAAGACCAAAAACTGTTCTGACTCCGAAGGCTCTCAATCACATCATATTGTTGGCCCAAGCTGCCGAACAGGACAAGGGCAAGAAGAAAAAAAAAAAAAAAAAAAAAAGCAAGCTCTTGAGTAATGGAACAAATCACTCTGCTCAAAGAGAATACTACCATCAGTTGTCTATTATAAATGCTTTCAGAAGTGGACAGAGTTTAGCTTGTGAACCCTGGTCAGTCTGTGGGGCAGTGGTGCAGACACAGCAAGGTCCAATGCACTGTTTAGCAGTATAGTAGTGTCTATAGCATTAGCACCTTACAGCCCATGCTCTCTATCAAAGAGCCTGGTATGGTACCTGCTTTGTTCCGTTTGGAGCTACTTACTGCTGTTTAGAAAACAGTAACACAAATCTTTTTTAGAGATCCTATGACCAAGTGTTTCAATCAGGGCTGGGCTTCTCCAATTCTGCTTCTTTCACGGGGTCTTATACTTGTTGTAAAATGGCCTGATCGACTTATTGACTTCACATTGTGAAAACATGGTATTCAGATGGTATTTACATACCTGTGGCTTTAATGTTATGTGAAGTGTTTGTGTTTCTGCATGTATAATGGGGCACGGTTCCCTCTTTCACGTTTATTTTTCCACTTGAAATTGCAATGAATGTAAACATTAATTTAAATCAAATTTTAATTTTAATTAAAGTACAATGTCTATTATTCAGTACACCTTAAAACAGCAACGGTAATGTGGGTCTCTATCGACAAAAAATGTTTACATCATAATGATCTCTCATAATGATGTTCCTTTGTGAGGGTCTGTAAAAAATGTACTGTATTAAAAGCAGACCAGTGTTCTGTTATCTATAGAGCAGGGAAACATCATATATTGAGTTTTATAAACCTTTTTGAACAACATATCCACCAGGTGTGGGAAGTACTGAGTAGTGCCTTGTTAGCACATTGGTAATAGGAGGTTGAGAGATCATACCTGGTCGATACGGCTCTATTGTGTGGGTGAGAAAAGCTTAGAAAAAAAAGAGAGTTAGAGAGAGAAAGAGAAGCAGAGAAACTATGAAATATGCGAAGACAAACAAATAGATTTTCACTTTACAACCCAAAATTTCTCTCTCTCCTTTTCACTCTTGATCAGTCCGAGTTAAAAGTGTAAAATAAACTAAGCGTATGAAAGGGAGAGAGACTATGAAGAAAGGCTGGGTGGGATGCAAACAACACCAAACTTATTCTTTCCCTTAACCTGAATTAACCGGAAATAAAATTACATATCTTAATAATTATAATATATATAATTATATAATTATAATGGCGACCTATCCAGGGTTTATCATGCCATCGCCCATAGTGAGCTGGGATCGGCTTCATCGCTGAACACTTTACTGGGTCCACAACATGGTCCATTTTGTCCTGCAGGGACACCCAGCAAAATGTACAAAATTACAAAGAAATAGCCCATCTTAATTTTGGTAACAAAAATGAACTACTGTTTTTTGATTTGTTATATTGGAAATCACAATGTTGTAGTAAGAATGGCAGACATAACACAACACCGAGGACCGAGCTGAGGGATTAGTGACGCAGCAGTGACAACTGCCTTACTGTTCATAGAGTTACTTCATCAAAAAACTACTGTGAGGAGAATTTGTGAAAATGGGAATATGAATGAGAGTGAGAAAAGATGAGCGAAAGTACAGGGGGGAAATCAACCGGGATGCAGCATTTGAGCCTGCTTCATCTGAAATATTTGGTTTTAAATGTAGCATGCTGAGAAAGCACCTGGCTGTTTCCTACAGATTTCAGAACAGACTTTTAAAACCAATAGTTTTCTAAAACCATTACCGCAATGAATTATGACAGAGATTATTACAACTCCCCTTTGATTTAGTTTTTCAAAAGTGGACATACATCACACTGCCAATCGACAGCATATCAATCTTATAATAAATGTGATAGATTAGCCACAGTGGCTAATTGTGTGCTAACACACACTCATCAGTCATTCATAAAACTGGCTTTTAATGGGAGGAACCAAGAAAGGAATCCATCACTTTTTAAAATGGCCTCCCTCTGCTACCATGCCAGGAGGGCTGGGCTTCTCCCTTGGATTTGTAAGACTATTTATTTAAATATAAAGAATGTTGCTGTTTTTTTTCCCCTTTCTTTTTCCTCATGACATATTTACTCCATGTACTGCATTCTCAAAGTTCAATGATACTCCATCAAATTGATTGACTATTATTTGAGATAAAAATTGGACCATGGTCAGTCAAAATACATGGAAATTACTGTTTCAAAACAGAATTAGTTCAGCGCAGTATGTGAATTATTAGGGAGAAAAAAATTACCATGCCCTTATAAGAATATAATTCTTGTCTAATTTTGTCATGATTGCAAATGCAAAAAAGCTCACAAATCATCTGGCTTAGAGGCATTGAGCGAAGCAGCATTTAAGTGTCCAACTACAATGAAGCTCAGCACTAATTGAATCAAAATGTTTTTTTCAATTTTGGTTTTTATATACTATTCACATATCCTTCTCCTTTTTATGTCTTCGCTGCTCTCTCTCTCTCTCTCTCTCTCTCTCTCTCTCTCTCTCTCTCTCTCTCTCTCTCTCTCTCTCTCTCTCTCTCTCTCTCTCTCGCTCTCTCTCTCTTTATCTCATAGTATTTTATTTATCATGGAGAGTTCAAGTGTTTCTCTGTCTAAATACTGTGTGTGGTCCTCTTCCTCTCTCTGCTGGGGATGACCTTCCTGTTCTAAATATAGAAGAGGAGACACGTCTACCTGACAAAGGCACTTGTGTATACAGTGTGCAGCTGTGTGTTCTTTGTGTGTGTGTGTGTGTGTGTGTGTGTGTGTGTGTGTGTGTGTGTGTGTGTGTGTGTGTGTGTGTGTGTGTGTGTGTGTGTGTGTGTGTGTGTGTGTGTGTGTGTGTGTGTGTGTGTGTGTGTGTGTGTGTGTGTGTGTGTGTGTGTGTGTGTTGGCATCTTGTTTTTATGTGCTCACAGATGGAAGTTCGGTGATGAAGACACACACCCACATGCAGATATGTAGATATACTGAGCAGTTTGATGCTGTGATTAAACAAAAAAAAAAATGCACACATACCACTACTCCTTTCTTGCAATCCTATTTTACTTTCTCAGTCTTGATAGAGTCGCTGTACAACCCTGTGCACGAAACATACATAAACGCATTTTGGGGGATTTTATTAAGTAAAGAATCAATTGATGCACCTGATAAAATATAAGCAGACCTTGATATCATATTGTATGACGTTTGAAAAAAATCCAACAGACTGAATGATTTTGACTGTTCTATAGTTAGATGTCAAATGTATTGATTGTTTTATTGTTGTTGTTTTGTACCCTTTTTGGGGGGGGTTATCGAAATGAATTATGGTATGAATTAAACCTTTTGTTACAATTGAAATAAAAGCAGCCCTATATCTATTTTAAACCGTATCTGAACACAACAGCCACCTGATAAATATTGAATAAACACTGCTCCAAAAAATGAAGTACACGTAACTTGTTTGACACAATGAGATACTTAAGTACTGGTCAGTTGGTAAATCTATTTCGTAATCCCACTTTATCTTTCCTTCCTCTGTAGGTGGTCGCGACCCACTCAGATAAATGGCGTTCTGGAGTTCTATTCCATCTTCCTGTCACATGACGGTGCCGAGTCGACGCTGGCCTATAACAGCTCTGAACTTTTTGAAGACTACACGCTCCGTAACCTAACACCAGGGAGGACTTACACCATCACACTGGCTGTGGGTCTCTCAGTGATTAGTTAATATATTTGACATTGTATTGGTGCTCTTGACACTCTGTGTTTGTGTGTCTGTGCCTTGCCAGGCCTGCACGGGAGGCGGATGCACATTAAGCCCTCCGAGTCAGGCGCAGACTGAGGAGAGCACCCCGGAGAATGTTCCTGCTCCGCTGGTCACCCCTTTGTCCCCACATGCACTCAACATCAGCTGGACGGCTCCCGACAAGCCGAATGGTGAGAGGGCAACTTCCTCTGGCATTTATTCAACAATACACACCAAAAACATTCGATAAGATCTGAAGACTTATTACTTCTGAAAATACAGACGTTCGTGTTTGGTCAAACATATGAACTTGTCAGTCACTCATACATATGTATGATTTTCAACAGATTTTGTTTGTGGCAGTTTGAAAAGTCATTGAAAATAAAAACACATGGAGGGAAAACACTACGTTGATTTTAGTAGAATTGAGTACAGTGTGTCCGTGTTTCCCAGTTTAGGCTTGGATATAAAGTTCTCATGACCTGTCCGTTCGTGAAAGGATCCTCTCCATGTTACTGTTTTGAACATTTCCCTTTATGTGAGGCGAATCAGATGAGTCTTCAGGAGATAAAACAGGTGGAAGAAAAACACAGAGGGAATCAGAAAAAGGAACTAAAAGGAGAGGGCATGAAGGACTCGTTGAGAAGGAGGAAAGAGACAGAGACGGGGTGAGAGAACAAACAATCTGAGATTGAGACTAACAGCGATCGGAGTGAGAGGGCCGTGCTTCACCAAGCTCCTTTAAGTGGATGAAAAGTGCTCCCTTTTGACTGAAGAGAGAACTGCAGGCTGGAAGCACTTAGACTCGCACTGACTGACTCTCTCAGCTTTCTCTAGTTTCCTTATCTTTATATAATTCACACTTGCACCCAGTTACAGGCTTTTATGGTGACCTTGGTCAAGGTGCATTTTATTCATAATAATTTGGAATCACACTATTGAGTTAATTATTTTTTTTTTGTGTTACCAAACAATTTCCATTGAAATATTGTGTCTCTACACAACATATTAAATTGTAAACAATGACTTAGATCAGAAATCAGCAAGCTCTGACCTGAATTAACATTAAATATCAAAAGAGGTTATTTTTCAATCCCAATATTTTACCCTCCTGCAGCCGTAAAGCAAAAATTTAACCTAGCTGACATTAAACGCCATAATTAGAGGTCAAATTGTACTTTATACCTCTTTAACCTTGAATTCATGCCATCTCTGCTATTATTTATTTTAGGTCTCAAAGTATACATTAATCAGCACCACAGTTGACGTCTTAGTACAAGACAAAATTATGCCTGGAATGAGTTTCTAAAACCACAAGAATACACTGAAATTACTTCAAGAAGTGAAATAAAATGAATTATCATTACAGTTATTATATTAATAAATTAAATATGTCGTACCACTGTCTAATACATAGATCAAACAAAGACTTGTCTTTACTGCTGTGATAAGTGTGTTAAATGACATAGTTTAAACATGCACTGATACGTGGAAGATTTAAATAACTTTATTTATGATTTCTTATTAATTGTTCTTTGCTAAGTTGGGCATACTGCGAAAATGAATTGTACCGATTAGGATTAATTAAGTGTGTGGTAATAAAGAGTGAGTACTACACACACACAGTGTGTCCATAGTGCACCGGAAATTCTGTGCCTTATAAATAGAACACTTTAGGAAGGACTGCATTAACAAATAGTATATCTCATGAAAGCAAATTAATTAAGCAGTGAAAACCATCTGAGAATTTCCCACCCCATTTCACAGTCTCTAACATACATCGCACTGCCACATATTATCAAATGTTACTGTCATGCTCGTTAAAGTATGTGTAATTCCATAATGTGTGTGTATGTAAGTGAATCATGTGTGTTTTACGCTTAATGCCACATGAGTGCATTTTGCACCATAAACCCTGTGATGTGTGTGCATAATATCCTGGATAAATTACTTAAAGCTTTCCTCATCTGATGACAGAAATTTATAACAAGGAGACACTTAATCATGATTACCTGATTATTTCATGCTTATAAGGCTCTAATTTCTGCTTAAAAAGGAAGAAGAGCTCAGTGCCTTTTTTCATTGACACTTCTTTTTTTCATAAATGGATTGCAACAATGACGATAGTGATGGTGATGGGTTTCAGAGGAGTGAGATCCTGTGCTATTTCTCTCTCTCTCTCTCTCTCTCTCTCTCTCTCTCTCTCTCTCTCTCTCTCTCTCTCTCTCTCTCTCTCTCTCTCTCTCTCTCTCTCTCTCTCTCTCTCCCCCCTTCTCCCCAATTCCGCAGGGATTTGCGGGGGATAATCCTCTCGGGGATTAGGTCGGGGCAACACGCAGACAAAGAGGGGAAATAAGCCTGTTATGCATTCGCTGCTTCATTTCCCAACCTGTCTTTATTACAACCTATACTGATATGGGCTTATTCACACGCACAAGCACATACAGATGTCCACACACACACACACACACACACACACACACACACACACACACACACACACACACACACACACACACACACACACACACACACACACACACACACACACACACACACACACACACACACACACACACACGCATGTGATTGGCCACATTAAGAGCTTCCCAGATGTAGCTTGCGTCCGTGGGGTTTTTGTGTGTCTTCGTTTCCCTGATAGGTGTGTATATCTGTGTTGAGCAATAATAAAACCCACACATGATTAAAGCAGAATAGACTCTTAGTTCTTAGCACTGATCTTTTGAGCCCCCCGTATGCATTTTTATTAAGGAAAAGCACATTTGGCCCCGTACTGTTTCATTTTTTTATTGCGTGGATGTAATGTAATGTAATTATTGTGCTGAGGTATCTGCGTGTGTGCATGTATGTGAGTACAGGTACGTGCAAGTTCCCAATCTGAATGTGCAGTGTGTTCATGTGTGCTTTTGCAGATGAGTTGGCACATGCACACCTATTTGAACCCTCATTTGTGTGTATGTGTCACTCCGGTATTGCTGTCCTTCTCAGGGCCTTTATCCTCACAACGCCTATGGTTACATTTGTCATTTTGGTGCCGTTTTCGTCATTGGATCACTCTAGGACACACTGACAAGCAGGCGTGGAGCCCCTAAGTCCGTTTTCATTTGCATTGTAATCCCTGACATTCTCAAAACGTCTTCATAAAGCAATGCCAAATAAAATGTGTCATATTTTTTTCAGACAAAAGAGAACTATGTCTGTGATACTTGCAGTATAATAGATTCAATGTGATTGACCAAAAATATAGACAAATCAGTTTGTTTGGGTTTTTTTTACATTATAATCAGAATTGTGATCTTGATCTAGATTGAGCCAACACAGGTGAAGTGATTTTGATAATAATACAATCCCTGATTATTTTGACAATCGAGAAGAAATAAGTGCAGTACAGAATTGCTTGTGAACAATACAGCTTTGGGGGTAAAGGTTAAATTAGATGACTGTTGTTGAAAAACATTATGATCCAGACTGTCGGACAGCTTGCTCATTTTTTCTATTTCAATCCATGCCTGACAATCAATTGTTTGTTATTCACAGGCATTATAACCAGCTATGGTCTGTGGCTGGATGGAGTTCTCATTTTAAACTCCAGTTCCTCCCAGAGGTTCTTCGTGGTGGATGGACTCTCTCCGTGGAGCCGACACATACTCAGGCTGCAGGCCTGCACGGCACAGGGCTGTGGCAAGGCACCGATGGTCAGTGAATTGCAGCACATTTTTGTTCCATAAAAGCCAATAATTCTTATCCTGGAGAATTTTCACATTTAGCATAATTATAAACTTGGCGATACTGACTCAAGTTTGTCCTTGACAATGTTTGTAACAGCTGTATTTTTCAGTTTGCCTGCATATTTTGTTTTCTACAAATATTGTAATATTAAGAAGCCTACAACAAATGAAACTTTCTGCAATGTAGTATAATCTTGTTCTTTTCACTAACATGTGTTATTCAGTGTAGAAAAACGCTTCATGAAATTCTTTACTGGGTGAACTAAAACAGCTAAACAGACAATTTCATGAAACACATCGTAGCTGTGCCAAATGCTCTAAAACATAGCCGCACTTGTGGAACGGTTACTTAGACGCCAACAAACACGGTGTGCGCGTGTTTGCTTGTGTGTGTGTGCACGTGCATGCACGCGTGTCACAGGATGTCATAAAGGTGATCGATTAGCTCAGCTCAATAATGAGGGTTGGCATGGCGACAGTGACATTTGGTAGGAAATGCCACTCCATGCTCAACGACATCTCTGACGACAGGCCATGTTTTGGGGCATTTTTCCAATACAGAGGCCATGTTTAGTCAAACACTGAGAACTGCTGACACAGCAGAGCAGAGGGAGGAAGGTGGGAAAGAGGGGGAGTCGGATGAACTGGAGACAAGAAAGAGAATGGAAAGGAAAGGAGGAAATTTAAGGATAGGAGTAGGAAATAATGAGGTCAATGGCCAGAGGAAAATGAAACATTAGGTAAAAAGGACGTAAAGGGTAGCTGAGGAGAGTGTACACCAGGACCTGCATTTAACCTTTTCTAAAGGAGCATTTTGGGGGGGGGGGGGGGCATTCAGGGAATCAACACTGTCCTCAGTAACCATGAGATGATTATGAAAATTATTTAAGGATTAATAATAAAACAAAATAAAATGAGGATTAAACGAAGAGGACCAAATGAATTGTGCTATTTCATTCTGAACTATTTTATTTGATCTGCCTATATTCCTGTTCCTCACCGATCCAGTTTCTATACCGCTTTATACTGTTCAGGGCCGCGTGGCGCGGGAGCCAATCCCAGCTCACTTTGGATGAGGGCAGGGTATACCTGCGCACTCGCACACAGAGAAAATGCAAACTCCACACAGAAAGGCCGGGTTACTATTTGAACCGTCAACCTTCTCGCTCGCTGCGAGGCGAGAGCACTGAACACTGCTCCACTGTGCAGCCTCCCATTCCTATTCTGTTGCCACTGAAAGAATTTGTCACACATAAATTCCATAACCGAAACTGCAATGAGTTATCCAAAGAAATACTTTTCATTAATGTAAAGATGAGATTGACGGCTTAAAATTGCTTGATCTTATTTTATAGGATCCTAGTAGTTATTTTGGTGAAAAAACTATTTTGAAAAAGCATTGTGATTAACTTCCTGTGTGCTGAATGCCTTTTCTTGTATAATTTTTGTCATCCATGTGCTGATCCCTTGCTCGTAATTTTTTTGAAATCAGGTGGAAAGTCGTACTTTAGAGTTGGCCCCAGAGGGCCCCATACTGCTGGAGATGACAAATCAGAGCTCTCGGTCGCTCCGAGCCCGCTGGACAGCTCCTCCTCGAGCAAATGGGAACCTCAGCTACACTCTGTACTACAAAAGCAAAGGTAAATGAGTACATCTCATTTGTCTTATATAAAGACACCACATGGAGTAAGTATATGACCTTAATATACACAGCAGCAGCAAACATGAGTAAAAACACCCATTCATAGGATCCACATAACATTACAGGGCCTGAGTATATGCAGCTTATAACCTAAAGCACTTTAAGACTGCAAAACTAGTGTAAACATGTTTAATCATTAAAAGATGTCAAGTTTTTTTTTTTTTTGGATTTGAGATTTTTTTTTACAAATATATGCTTAAAAGTTATCAATCCATTTTTCATACCTGATGTGTCAAAATTAGAGCTCCTTTCCCCCCGAGTTGACTGTTGGTGAAAGAAAATGTGCAACATGTCACAAGTCTATCACAGGATGAAAAGTGTAACAGGCAATCAGGCACAACTGTTCTTAAAAGCGTTATATAAATAAAGTTATTATCATATTATATTATAAATGTAGTCAACCCAATGGTCAATGTAGAGTTCTCAGTTAAGCAAACACGCTGGACTGTGGGCGGATGCTGAGGTACCTGGAGATGACCTGCGTACCCACTGGGACAACATGCAAACTCTGTACAGAAAGGCCATGTGGCAAAACTCAAACCTGGTTCTCTCCACTGGACTAAACGATACTGAAATGTAGAGCAGAAAATGCAAGGACAGAAACATTTACTCACTAAACTCTGACACATTTGTTCTGCAGATCAATATGGACACAACCGGGCAAACATACACCAAAAATCAGTCATGAAATCAGTAAGAGACAGCAGTAATTAAACCACAGTAAGATATTATTTATTATTATTAATACTTTAGTGGCTCAAAAGAGAAGATAATGAAATAAGACAAGATAAGATACGCTGACCAGCAAGACCAGATGGAGAGCAAAATACAACCTTAAAGGTGGACATTGAAAAAAGACGAACAGGCACACAATCACTTTATAACTCACATCGAGTCTCTCTCTCGCTCTCTCGCTCTCTATCTTGCTCGCTCTCTCCCCTCTCTCCTCTCTCTCTCACACACACACACACACACACACACACACACACACACACACACACACACACACACACACACACACACACACACACACACACACACACACACACACACACACACACACACTCTCTCTCACGCACGCAGAGTCAGTCAGGACTTTGATCCAGGCCTCACATAGGAAGCGACACATGAAAATGAGTGGAGAGGATAGAAGAGGTGTGGAAGAAAGAGAGGGAGAGATGGTGTTTCGCTCTAGTTATCCATAACGCCTTATTTCTTTGATACAAACTGCCTTCATCACTCCTCAGAACTGATTTTGGTTTGTGTGTGTCTGTCCATCTAAATATATTGGATAGGCTTACATGGAGTATTTTTCTGATCCCTTTCCCTTGACTATCCTTGCATAACCTCAAAATGGAGACCCCTCTCTTTTGATCACACCCCATTCATCTCAGCCTGAATTTCTCTCTCCTGAACTCTCTTTTATTCCACTCTCTTTGCACTTCCGTATTGCACATGTTTCTTATGAAGCACTTTTCTGCCATCACTTTGATGACTCGAATAAATAAACGTACCATGAAAATAATCCATGCACAACATCACTGCTTTCCCTGTCATTGGATCTGTACGGTCTGCTTGGCCTAATACGTCTCTTTCTGTGTTTTTCTGACTCTTAGACGGTGAAGGCATGTTGGATGGAAGTACAGCAGCAGGCATCTGGTTGTCTGTGAATGACCTGCATCCTTACACGAGTTACAGCTTCTGGATCCGAGGGTGTAACACACAGGGTTGTGTTGACAGCCTGCCACACAACATTACTACACCTCCAGCAGGTACGCACTCAATAAAAATGCTGAATGTGTAAAAAGAATAGCTGTAAATAGAATCTGCAAACTAACTCCAATAACAGTTGATTTAGATAATTATGTCAGTGCATGTGAAACCTTTTTTTTTAAAGTCATAGTAATTAGTTCGTCATCTTTGTGGGAATGGAGTTCCACGAGCCAGCTTGTGGGGCCGCACAATACATTACAAACGTTTCGTCTTTGCGATATCCACATGGACTGCAAATCTATTGCGAAAGGCTGACTGCACTGCGGCAAATTGTTTCAATGCACTGTGCATTACTGCTCAAAATGATAGAATATTTAAGAAATAGGTTTTGTGACTAAATAATTAAAACATTATTCACAAGATCAAAGACAATAGCATTCTCCCTAAATGCTTGTATTTATTGCAAATCATATCATTATATTAGTACTAAAAAACACAATATTGCATTTCCCTAATTCCCCTAGTATTGTGCAGCTTGTGGTATGATTGAACTGTAGACTTTATTTAAGAACTATATTTGAAAGGATGATGACTTAGAACTTCCTTTAACCTTCCATTCACCCATCTTCCATACTGCTTTATCCAAATCAGGTTTACAGGAGGCTGGAGATGATCCCGGCTTACTATGAGTGAAGGCAAGGTCACCAGTCCATCTGAGATCACACCAAAATTACAGTTGTCAGTTAACCTCAAATGCATATTTTAGAAACTGTGGTAAGACCTGGAGAAAACCAATGTGGGGAAAACAGGAAGATTTCACAATGAGATGCACTCAACTAGACTTGAACCAGGGATATTATCATTATGAGGAACGAGTGCTAACTGTTATAGCTGCCTTTCAATGTTGAAAAGTGAAATACCCTGGATAGGGGCACTCCAGTCGTGCACGAGGGACATAATTTGCATTCATTATGTGAAGATCCAAACCAAACTCCCACCTGATCTGCCTGACTGCTTCTAACTACTTCATTCAGAGCAGCTGTAAATCTTGACATTTTATTACATTTTAATAGCATCAAATGTGTATTAATAAAATGATAAAAGTAAATAAACTCAAACTAAATGCGAGAGTAAACAAATGAACAATGTGACTGTGTATTCAGCAACATAAAATGAATGACAACATTAAAAAAGAAAAATATAAACTTGAGAAGATTTTCACCAAAATGTAAAGGGACTGAATTCAACAAATCACCATATACATTTATGAAATATTTTAACAAATAAATATGCTTTCATGTATTTTGACCGGTCAGTTGTTTAAATATTTGTTTCACAAATCAACCTATTTATCATGCAGTTTTTTTTCTCAACTCATCAAAGATCTGGGGAGAAACAATCTGAAAAAGGTGTAACGCTACGCAAATCTATAACTTAGCTACTAGCTATTTGTGTCAACAACTTTAAACTTTAAATATCAATTAATTTCACATGCAGCCAATTGTAATTTAGATATTGAATCATGGATAGCAGAAAGCGTCCCTTAGCTCAATGAGGACAAGACTGAAGTTCTAGTTATCGGCCTTAAGGCTCAGAGAGAAACATTTGTCAAAACTACACTGTCTTTACAAACATCAGATCAAGTAATGAACCTGGGCATCATTTTCAACTCTGACCTTAGTTTTATTGAACCTATAAATTCAAACAGATTTCTGTCATCTTAGGAATATATCCAGAGTCCACCTATTTCTCTCTAGGGCCAACACGGAGATGCTGATGCTTTTGTCTCAAGTCAGCTTGACAACTATAACGTTTCTCGTCTTCCCCAAATGAAAAAGAATCTCACACCTTTGCATTGGCATTGCTTTGGCATTGCTTTGGCTCTTTGTGTCTTTTAGGATAAATTTTAAGGTTCTTTTATTGGTTTGTAAAATTCTCAATGGTCCTGCGCCTTCATATCTTACAGATTTATTTTCATCTTATGATCCATTGTGAATCCTCAGGTCCTGCAGCACCGGCCAAGTCGACTCATTTTGCCTTTTTACCTGGTGTAGGACTTGAGAATTTTTTATGTACTTATTTATCTATCTATCGTAGTACTCTTTAATTTAGTTTTTGCCCTATAAAGCACGCGCTGTATTTATCATACTAAAATTGCGTATATGAATAAAGTTTGTTTGATTGATTGATTGATTGATTGATTGATTGATTGATTGATTGATATTTTCAAATGTTAATAATATTTTTCCTTTTTCAAAATATGTATATTTGCTTCGAGCAAGGCTTAATAACGACAGTCAAGTGTTGTACAAAAAAATAAAAGTTTGGTTTCTGATAAACATAAGTGAGGATGTTTTGTAGGATTGTTTCGAAAAGTCCACACAGAAATCATGAACGATTGTGACATTTGTAGTGTATTGCTCAAATTTTAGTCTGCATTCATGTGAACTGGAAAACCTGAAAGGTTTGTTTTTCTAACTCACCATGCAGGAGAACAAACACTTCACTAGTGCAGTGGAAAACAAGTACGCGCACACACACCATTTGACTTTACTTCATGATTTGAACTTTTATTTCTGATTAACACTGCGTGCGTGCGTGCAGTATACTGATAAATGCCAAAGCTGATCAGTGCTGCCTGTAGAAACGGGCAACCTGCAAACACACACTAACCAATCCACATATTAGTACCTTGGCTGATGTTACCAAAAGTGTTTAATACATGCGACTTAGCACACAGCACACCACACCCACGTCTTAGTCAGAAAACAACAAAAAGACTGACTTAGGAAAGTTCTGCTGTTCAAGTTCAAAACAAAGGCATAAGAAAGTATAAATTTTAAATACCAGACGTTTCCTCTCTTTCTATCTCTCTTTCTACCTCTGTGCCTCTGGCATCTCTTTAGACTTCTTTAAGGCAAACTGTCTTGATGCGTCCTTGTTCTATGAAAGAACAGAGAGAAGATAGCCGAGCAAGAGACAGAGAAGCTGAGGAGGAGGAGAGCAGAGAGAGAGAAGTGAACATAAAAGTGCATAGTTTAAAACGATTAGTGACACCTCTGATATTGTACCTGCTAACACAGCATGAGAGAGACACAGGCTTACCATCAGTGTCTCCTTGTGATGTGTGTGTGTGTGTGTGTGTGTGTGTGTGTGTGTGTGTGTGTGTGTGTGTGTGTGTGTGTGTGTGTGTGTGTGTGTGTGTGTGTGTGTGTGTGTGTGTGTGTGTGTGTGTGTGTGTGTGTGTGTGTGTGTGTGTGTGTGTGTGAGAGAAAGTTGTGATTAAAAAAACCCTGAGGTGTTCATATCCAGGGGATGAGGTGTATGGTTATCTATTACTTAATGTTTCTCTAAAATCGGGTTTGATCATTCCAAGTTTAGCTGTTAAAATTGTCTCATTGATTTCAACAGGTTCAAACCCGTAACATACTTGCTGTAAGGGGTCAGTGCTCACCACCGCGCCACCAAATACTTTACTACTTTAAGGGCACTCTTACTTTGCAGCGTGCCTTTCTTGTCATAAAACAAAAACGCTCATACCAGTTTTCTTCTGGAAAAACACAAGTATCCAACGCGGTGCCTCTGGGCTCTTGGTAGCCTGCAGTGGCTTACAGGGGATTTTCTTCAAAGAGAGATCAGTATGATAACAGGATTTGAAAATTTGAGAGTTGTTGACTTCCTCTAAAAAATGTTTGCAAAAATGTAACAAATGTGCTTTTGAATTACACAAATGTCGTCAGAAACGTAGCTGTTTTTCTGCCATGGCAAAACATTTTCAATAAGGGTCTAAGGGTCTTCATGTGCAAATGTTTGTTGTTCTTAAGGGTGAATCGTGCACCTCTGATGGTTGATAAGCCGTTTTGTAGAGATGATGACACCAACGCTTCAGCATAAAAGAAGCCAATCAAAAGAGATATTTGCTGAGTTTGATATTGTTGATACTTAAGTGAGCCGATCTGATCAGACTTTCTCCTTAGTTTTTATGTATTTGTCACGTTTTGTTCACTCGTTGTATCTCAGATATTTTTTGGGGGGGTAAAAACATTTTAAGGTTTGCAGTTTCTGTATATGTATTTAGATAATGATTAGATATTATATTTCTATATTATATGGACGATTTACACGGACAAGACACTACTAATATATTATTTGAACTCCACACCGAAGGAGTGTTTTGAGGAGGATTTTCAGATGTGCGTGTGTGTTTGCGTGCGCACAAGTATTTGTAAGCCATCTTTAGGATAAGATATCTTCAGCAATCAGCTTGTTGTAGTGGACAGAGAACAATGTTTGATTGAAGAGTCACTTTATACGTCGAAGGGCCTGCTTTTATTTCACATGGTCATCCATAGTGGCCATTCTGATTTTCTCCTTGTATTTATTGTCCTTATCTCTTTGTTTGGTCTTTCCTGAAATCCCCTCTGCCTCAGATACAGATTTTCCAACACTAACACTTCACTACCATACTTGAATCAAAAAAGGGTGAACTATTACAAGAGTGGGTCTGTAAGACTGTTATAACACTCTGTGGATATTTCTGTGGTTTTGTGAGAGAGTAGGTAGATGTTTGTTTGGTGGCTTTTGTTCCCATTTGTAGACAATTTGATTTTTTCTCTGTCGTTTCGCTTTTCCTTTTTTTTTTACTCTTCACTCCTGTCGTTTATGATTTCTCAATTATATTTCCTTTGCAAGCTCTTCCCTTTGCTAGATCGGGTGTATTTTTGTGTTGTCAGTATCATATTGTATAATTTTTATAAGCACTCTTGGTTGCTGGTGTTCTGTCTTTCTCTGTCGTCTAGCCCCAGATGGGTTGTCACCTCCGACTCTGGCGCACGCAAGTCATGCCAGTCTGAACATTACCTGGTCTGCTCCTGCCGACTCCAACGCACCGGGCCCGCTTTTCTACAGCCTGCAAATGAGGACCTCGCCACAGAGGCCTGTCGTCAGGTGAAAGAGAGACATTCACAGTTAAATAAACATGCAGACAAGTTTCTGCAGTTATGTACAACACATGCCAGTTGTCAGAGACAGAGACATGTGATAATGAATGGTAGTAAGAAGATGGCAGATACACAACTTCTTCAAAATATATCATGCATTTGTCATCCTAAAAATGCATATGCGTGCACATGTACATACAAAGGGGTACATTATACAGCGCAGCTGAACATGACACATCAACATGACAGACCATCAGAAAAAGAGAAGGAATGAAGCAGGAAGATGGGGGGCAGAGTCAAAAATCTAAGGAGGGAACAGGGGGTAGAGAGAGGTAGAGAAAACGTGATGAAATAAAAAGAGAGAGAGGGTGTGCATCTGATATGTATTCATTACATGCTTCCTGACAACAAATTGCAATTTAATCCAAGAAGAGGAGGCTCTCATTCTGTGGTAATAAATAAATGACTAGCTACATGTATTATATATCAGACAGCCATGCCCTCCTCCTCCTCTGCTATGGAAATCTCATTGTTCCCTGATTTATTCATTCATTCATCCCTTCTATCCATCTGATGCTAAATGGTCAACAGTCCCTCATTTATGACAATGTTCCTATACTCTGTCCTAGATTCTTTTGTATGATTATATGATATGGGATCAGGTATGACACAGGAATATGATAAAGAGTAGTGAAGAATATTCTGCATATTGCAAAGATGGTCATTGATGTGAGACTATATGAAAATTAAACTTTAAACATGTTAATGTTACACTCTATTTAATTTCAAAGGAACACATAACAAAAACACTTACGAGAGGTTGATTTACGTAGTCGAGCAAGGACAAAAAAAACAAAAAACTGGACAAATTCCAAGCTCAAAATGTTCAGTGCATACGCCTTCTGTACAAGTAACCTTTTTTAACTGAACCCTAAATAAATATCTATTAGCTATAGCTATTTAAATGTCAAGAATCATCATTGTATCCTTTTGTTTAACCACAGACAATTGTACACCATTTTTGCATTAATTGACTTTGCATTTACAAAACAATGCAGGCGTTAAAACATGGCATGAAGTCATGTGGTTTATGCTGATAACTAAAAAGTAGAGCTTTGCCATGTGTCAAATGTTCAATGTACATTTAGTGATCTGGAAGATGTCATTTGATCCCGATGTGCCATGTGAGTGTGGCATTAACTGACCACAGGAGCTGCTCCTGCAGAAGGAGCACGCCGGAGCTGTCCAGTGCTGAACCTCTCTCGCTCAGCAGTCATAAACAAGCCAACTTATGTAGTTAAAATAATAAAAAATATATGTTTTAGAAGAATAAAATGTTGAATCTAAATGTATAAACCCCAGGGCAAAAAACCTTTTTTTTTGAAAGGTGAAGTAAGTCTTGTTGGGTAGTGACCATTTTTAATATCTTCTTCTGGTCTTTTTAAAAGTCAGCATTTGTGAGATAGTTTGTGCTGCCAGTCTCTGACCTCATGTTATCGGATCACATTGCTTTTTTATTTCTTTTCTTTTTTTTTAACATCGCACTCACTCATGTTTGTACTCCTATTTTTGTTCATCCGCTCAGGCTTGTGGAGAATGCAACAGACACCTTTTCATATTACGTGGATGGCTTGTCACCACACACGCAGTACCTGTTCAGAGTGGTGGTCTCCCACGTGCACGGGCAGACAGCCGGGCCCTGGGCAAGCATGCACACTGCAGAGCATCGTAAGTAAACGCTTTTTAAATAAGTGCACATTCATATATATACATTCTTTTCAATCAAAGATATGTGTATTTGTGGGTATAATTCGTGTGCCAACAGACAAGTCAGAGGTAAGAAATGGAAAATGTTCTTCATGAATGATTCTGAAGAAAAATGGTTTAGCTGTTATGAATGAACATGTTGTTGGGCTGGTGGAACAGTGTTTGCAGCTTACCTGTTGACAGTGGTTATTGGTGTTTTTTTTATACGGCATTGTGCTGCTCATGTCAGCAGGCCTGCCAAGTTTCCCAGTGAATGGTTGGGAGGTGGCTGGCAGCAGCTGGTTGCTAAGTTGCCTCTGCTGTCAGTGCTGCTGAGTCAAAGTTAAACTCACTGAGTCTGACAGATCTGCTGGTTTTAGGTGATGATGTGAAACAACAGACGCATATTCAACTGGTTTGGGCCCAGTATTCTGCCAATACTGTTCAAGATTTTATTGCACAGAAATGTACTTATTTCTCGATCTTGGTAGAGGTGGCCTGTTTTATGGAGACGGTCGAAGTGAAAGACAAACCATATGAAACTTAAGAAGGTGGTGGAAAAGTGGACGCAGGTGGGGCTGGGCGACACACTGACAGGCTGAGATTTGCATACAGTAAGGTGCGTGTCTGTCTGTGAGTGACCTAGCCAGTGTCATTGTGGGCTAATTGCTGTAATAGAATCATATTAGCCACTGGAACAGCCTCCTCAGTGCAAAGTTATAAATTAATTAGTACCACACTATTATCACATACATTATCATTAAGCAGCTGAGATTTGCATACATCGATACACGCAAATGCGCGCATGCACAGAATTGGGTGACAAAACATGCACAACATTACACTGTTTATATACATGCGCTTGAATGGTGGAGTGGTGACACACATAATGAGGTATGCTCTCTGTCTCTCACACACGCGCACACACGCGCGCGCACACACACACACACATTGAGCTTGTATTGCTTTTTAGGATTTTTCTTTTTTCTTTTTTCTTTACAAGTCATCAATTGTAGATTAAGTGAAAGTTCTTTTGTTTTTTGCTTGTTTGTACACTGGTGTTGATGCGAGATGGAAAGCATGCATGAATCTTTGTCTTTGCCTTGTGATGTACGCGCATGAATGTGTTTGTGTGTGCGGACTGTAATAACCAGCCGGTCGGTCACACTGTACCCCATTTTTCAAACCTCCATCCCTCCCTCAGCCTCTCACAGGCACACAACCATACTGTGAACATGTGTCGTACACTTGCACACCTCCTGGTTCTCCTTATACATGACATACGATGCTCCCAAGCAACTCCATGCAGTCACAAAGTTTTCAACACTGAGGATTTACTTAATAACATGCAGCCAAAGCAAAATTGATAATATTACATGTGCGTCTTTTAGCATTTATTTACTCTGAATATTCGTGCTGCGGATTAATCTACATGCATATGTCTGTTTCTCTCCATAATGTTCGTACTTTATATATGTCTTCTTCTTTTTATGAGATCTAAATTTCACATTTCACTCCTGAAAACATACATATTTTAAACATCAAATTACAGTGATTGAATGAAAAGTCGTTCCACAAGTCCCCGATACAAAGGCTTTTAAACCTATGATGGTAGAAAGCCAAGTTCAGGCATATAAAATTGTCCTCATGCTAATGTGTAATTTGTCACTGGAAACCATATTTACGTCATCCTGACTCCAGGCAAAAGAACATTCCCATCCTAATCTCCTCTCATCCGCTGGGGGGAAAATGAGCTTGGTACGATTCAATGAATGATGAGGATTATAGTTCATACCAAAGTTTACTTATACAATTTTTTTTTTTTCTTTTTTACATTTGTAAAATTGGTGAATCTGATATCACTCTCACTGATAAACTATGAGCAATAATCTCACACATGTATTCATAAACAGGTGACGTTTACATAAAATCATTACTGACATGACCTAAACTAAAACTAGTTTCAGGTCTTTTGGTAGAGATTTCATTAACACGATTTAGGTGTGAGTTGTAACCTCTCTTTCTGAAATAATAATGAACAGTGTGCATCCCAATATGTATAGTCACATATATGCATTTATTCATATGCTACACAATTGTATCCCTTTCTGTCTAGTTTTTTTTAAGCTTTGTGTGTTTTTAATACAATTTTGTTCCAAACGTCATCCCTTTTCCCCCTTTGTCTGACTTTCTGCGTGTTTCCTTATGATCTGCGCTTCTTATGGGAATAGAAGAAAAAAAACACAAGAAATGGGGTGAAAAAGTGAAGAGGTAAAAAAAAATTGTAAGAAAAAGTAAAACGAGGAAGAAAGAGGAAAAGAAGAAAAGAGAGGCCTAATGACAGAACAGAGAAGGAGAGAGACCCATGCTTTCTCCCTCCCTTTTTATCATTCCATTAAAGTTTTATATCCATCTTTTTAATGTAATTTGGTCCCTATGAATTCCTGCCACTACAGAACAGACAGACGGCTCCTGTGAACATAAACTCTAGCCGTGTTGGACAGCTCCCTTTCCTCTGTCTACTCCCATGTTCACACCAGCTAAGTGATCTAAGAGAAGGTGTGTGTGTGTGTGTGTGTGTGTGTGTGTGTGTGTGTGTGTGTGTGTGTGTGTGTGTGTGTGTGTGTGTGTGTGTGTGTGTGTGTGTGTGTGTGTGTGTGTGTGTGTGTGTGTGTGTGTGTGTGTGTGTGTTCAGTGAGAGGTGTGTATCATATGGTGATATGGAGAGTTTGAATAACCCTCCATTTGGACAAAATGATCAAACAGTCTTTGGAAGTAAAGCTGTGTGTGTGTGTGTGTATGCATGTTTGAATTTTAAAAGAAATCCCTGTATTAGTTAAGTCAAGCTACAGCGTAGCGTGATGGAGAAGGATAAAAGGAGTGTGTAACACAATCAATTTGATTAAAGGTTATGACAGAGCACAAAGATTTATTGTTAATGAAGTTCTAAGTGACTGTATTAATAAAGTTATATTTTACTGTATGCATTTTGTTCAGTTAATGTTACAATAAAGGAACTTTGATATTTAGCTGACTGTTTGGTCTTTTAAATCCACTGTGATAAGCAGATATGAAAATAGTTCCTCAAATTAATTTTATTTGTTACAACTTTTTGTGCTTTTTTTTATTATCGGGGTGAGACTTTATTTTCCAGCTCACCACCACATTTTTTTTAATTCTAAAATGTTCATTTTGTTCAATAGTTGTTCTTTCCACATATTAAGAGATAAGTTAAATTTAAATAAGTCATTCCAGATGATCAGCATTTTCATGGCATGTTGCAACTTTTGATTGACCGACTGACTACTCAAAGGTATTGTCATGGTTGAAGGCTTACGTGAAGGCTAATACACAACTCATATACAAGTGATGCTATACTTACAAATCAAGCTCATGACCTTGGTCAGGCATGTTCTTCTCTCTCACATCCTTCTCTATTGAATTCTAAAGCAGCAATGACATTAAATAATCTGTAGAAAAAGCCAAGATATGAAATGCAATGTAAATTCTCAGCGTATTGCTTGTCACGTTTTGACACCGTGTCGTAAGCATCTTGATAACACTAAAGCTCAGCATTTGTCCTCATTATGACTCCTAGGATCCTCAATTCACCTTCAAAAGCCCAGCCATTGACATACACACATTCTTGCAAACACACAAGAATGTGCAAGATCCTGTACGAGGCTAAAAACCATATCCTTCCTTTTCCCTTCACATGGATACACAAATATACACACTTAAAATATACAGCAACTGACCATAGGGTACATGCATGCATACAACAATACACACACACACACACACACACACACACACACACACACACACACACACACACACACACACACACACACATTTTTCCCTCCCCCCTTCCAAGCCCTTGTCAGTTGATTGTGTTATTACTATGCTAACCAAATCCTTATAAATGTGATTTAAGGCTTGGCGGCCCTGCACTCCTGTTTTAGCCTTCCGCTACTGTGTTTTACTGGAGAGAGGAGGAGTAAGGGTGGGAGGTGTGGAGGAGGGGGGTTGTGCGGTGAATGAAGAGATTGAAGGAAGGTTGGAAGTGAGAGGGAAAAGGTTGGGAGAGGTAGAATGTGAATCGGGAAAGCAGAAGAGGTGAGTGAGCAGAGGGAGGGAGAGAGAATGATAAGGAGTCAAGAAACCAGAAAGAGAAGTGTTGCTACGCGTTCCCTCAACACTCGTTCCCTCCTATCCAGAGAGCAGTAAAGCGTCAGGAAAAAAAAAATAAGAAAAAAAGAAAAAGGCATCACCTGCATCTTAAATGAAAATTTCAATTGAAAAACTTAACAGCCCTTCAAATTGCAGAATTTTACACGCGCCAGTAAAGCCTAAATAACACTCAACACTTAGAGAGAGAAGGAAGATGGAGGGGGGAGGGGTGGGGGGCAGGAACAGGGGTTATTTTGGCAGGTTGATGGAGACCAAATCAAGGTGACTGCATTGTATTTTGTGGTGAAATTATTTTTCATTTCGGACTTTTGTCTGCTGGGTCTTTTGTTTCTTGGCAGTATTTGTGTACCAGTTTGCACATCTTCATCATGGGTTTCTTTTTTTCTAATAACGGATTTCCTCAACCGTCATGAACGGAAAAAGAAGACAAGATCCACATTTGATAGACTCGCAGATGCAGATTGTCCAATTAGACACTCAACAAATCCATAGGCAGACGCCCAAAACCTCCCCGAAGACAAGCATGCGTACAGGTATGCATACATGCACATGGGCAGACAGGGAGACGAGCTCCTCTGTTATTCGTGGGGTTCAGTGGACCTTTGGTGGTAATTGAATCAGTGTGAGTGCTGAGTAGAGCTAGCATAAAAACCTGTTAACCCAAAAGGTCAACTTTCTGCATTGTTTATTTAGCAGACTGTGTGAGGGAGAGCGAGGGAGACAGGGGTAGACCTCGGCACAAATGGGGGACAGAGAGGAGAGCAGGAGGAAAGAAAACGGTGGTCAGGAAATGTTAAAGGAAAAAAAAAAAGAAACACCAGGAAACAAGATAGATCAAACTGACAATAGAATCATTTGTTGTCTGTAGAATCAAGGTTTTACATTCATGTGTATCCAAGTTTAATTGTCTGTTTGTTTGCATGTTGATGCTGGTTTGGGGTTGGTTTTGTAAACTGCTAGATTAATTCCGATTAGTATGGACATCTTCTCCAGATTTGTATGGAACATTAGCAGTGAAATCATCTTATTTTAACACACTAAAATGTACCTGATTTGTACGTGAAACACAAAACTTCATGACTCTTATCTGACAAACTTTGAGGCACAACATTGGAACTGGAACCAGTGTTACTCTGAAAAACATTTATAAACTTTCAGCATCCTGGGCCAATTACCAGACGTTAGCAGTTATCACACTCTGTGGGAAGTTAGGCCTATCGGTTAATAGATAGTCCGCACGATACACACATACAGTAATTACACAGCTGTTGTCTCAGGTGCATGCGTTCTGACATTCACCTATACATGCTTGCATGTTTATCTCATATGGTCATGCATGCATACGCTGAACTGCTCATCTTCTTTCACCCTCTCTTTCTTTCTGTCTTTCCCTCACACACAAAGACACACACACACACACACACCCACACACACACACACACACACACACACACACACACACACACACACACACACACACACACACACAGGCACCACCATCTGGGAAAGCCGTTAGCGGTTAGCGGTAGCACTTAGCGACGCAGCACGCTCCCTCAGTCCGCTCAGTCACCTTGATCTGCTTGCCCTTCACACAGCACCATTACTGCTATACTGCATCGCTGTGGGTGTGGGCATGTGAGTTAGTGTGTGTGTGTTAGGAGGACTAAGCGTCTACGTATATGGACATGCATCTATGTGTGTCCGTTATAGAGTGGTACAGAGGGATGTAAATGCTGGAGGAGGAGGAGGAGGAGGAGGGGGCATTACCTTCAAATGAGCTATGGTAAAGAAGTGAAATATCCCCTCTGACTAGTCTTCTGTAGGTCCTTATCCCTGCATGGACGTGTGAGTCGTGTGATTGGGTGTTTGCCTGTGGCCTTCTGATGTGCATCTCTTTGTGTCACCGTATTTCTAACAGGATGATTTAACATTTTAGATGAGATTTTTTAGCAGACTGAGAATGTCAAGAAATGTAGAGGAACTGAGTGAGCATAGCAAGTTACGAGTCTGAGAATGTGGCACCAGTTCTGAAAAACATGCAGAGGTGAGGGATCAATTTGATTATCCTGATTTGACCTTATTTAATCTGGCAAATATGTCTTTGTTTTCACTTCATACACACAGAAAACTTATAATAAACTCCACCCACTTCAAGTATATGTGTGACTCACTTGACTCAAACCACAAAACCATGACGGCATAGGCATAGGAACCAACAATCATACAACCCCGGAGGAGAAATATATTTGATGTTGGAATTTTTAACTTGCGTTCCATTATTTTGACGGTGCAGCACGGCGACTTGTCAAAGCCCCGCCCCCTCCCTTAGCGGCTCTTGAGTGTTTTGGGGGGAGACAGCAACAGTGGACAGCGGGGTTTTGAATTACAGGACTTCTTTTGAATGAGGTAAAACGGTCTCTAGGGAACGCTGCCACGAATGTGGCTCATTTATACCGTCATGTTGTTCGTTTGCATTCATATTTAGGAACAAAATCTGTTGAATAAAGTCACCTTAATCCTGGGACGGTCATTGGTCCCAAATTAATTCATAAAAAAAGGCAAATATCACATGTTACAAGTTTCTATCCTCTGTTTTGTTTAGTGTTTCATTGGAAAACCAGTGATGCCCCCACCCCCCCTCAATTTATGACAGCTGAGAAGTTTAATTGAGATACTTCATGACAGACTGCAACCTTGAACATTTTATAGTCACTAGTTACCCTCAAGCACATGCCTTAGGACTTAGGAAGGAAGTTGCAGGACCCAGAAGAAACTAATCCATGCACAACTCATGCATCAATACAGTGCAGCCCAGGTTTACCCCCTTTGTATTTTATATACTACACTGTATATGTAGTTGTGTGAGTGTGTGTGAGAGAGCATTCATGCATTTATGAAATGTGATGAAGCGTTCGGCCTGAAGATGCTGATATGCCAGCCGACGCCGCTCGGCCTGATCGGCCTGAAGACGCTTCTCGGCCAGCCATCGCACTGGCTGACAATATTAAATATACTTCTTTAGGAGTAAAACCTCTGCCTTGTTTTTCATGAATGCTTAGGCTTACTAGGCTACTGTATAGTGTTGGTCATCATGGTGGTACTTGGAGAGCCAAGTATTTTCTGGGTGGTACTTGGTGTAAAAGGTTTGAGAACCACTGGTCTAGATAGAGCCGCTCAGGCTCCTTTAATCTAACAACAGATGGAAAGTATTTGGACCAGTGTGATAACTGTAAATAATATGTTGCTATGTAGTTCATTTTGGACATTTCTGCCTAAACTATTTACAGATCTGTCAGGTTTCCAATATGTGTCCCCCCCAATGTTAAACTCATTCCTCTGCCCTTGCATGACGGTGTTAGTTTTTTTTTGCCAGATGCCACATTAAATTGTGTGTAAGAGATGATTTTTTTCCATCTCACAACGCCTCATCACAGAGATGCATGTCATTCGTAGTCAGTAGGTACTCACTGCTGCCTACCAGGAGAACCATATAGATTAGTTTTTCTATTGTGGAGATTTTACTGTTAAATGATCTGCTCTTAACCATTTGAATTATGACAAAGTCACCCAAGGTCTTTATGCTTTTACATTTTGCTCCAAGCACAATGACCCCTATAACTTGCTGTTATGTGTCATATTAAAATTTGAAATGCATTGTTGTGATGATATAATCAAGTTGGCTTCACTTTTGATTGCCGGCAGTGTTTTAACTCCATCCACCAACCCATCTCATATCTACTCTCCAATCTCGTGTAGTTTGGGTTATGAAAAAGACAGAGGAGGCAGTTGTGTGTCTGGTGACATGATCGCCACGTTAGTCAACATCGAGACATTGAATTAATATTCTCGCAGCCATTGTCATGGTTGGTTGTAATTGTTGTCATTGATGTACAGAAACTTAAATATACACTAAATTGTCATCTTATGTAAATGATGTATTCTTTTGTACGCAGTTCACTTGCAAATTCACCAAACATTCGCCATTATTATCTCCAAATGCGTTTTAGGTGAAATACATTTTAGATGGGTTACCGTTTGGTGTAATTTGTGTTGTTGTACTTTTGTATGGAAAAGTCAATATAATGTTTGGCTTGAATGTTTCCCACCGTGTATTTCAGCCTATACTTCAGCCTGTTAAAAGATTGGACCCACATTCAGTCACAAGTACCTCAAAATCCATAAATACAATCTTAGTTTGCTCAGGGGGAGAAACTGAGAGAGAAAGAGACTGTTAATCCCCTGGATAGGGATGGCAAAATCACTCTTTGTCCTTCTGATGTCATTCTTGATGTTAGTAGTCAAATAATTCTTTTGAACAAATCCTCCCTCCTAGCTTGTGTCCCACTTTTATAAGCCCTGTTGATTTTCTTTTTTTTAATTTTCCTGTCCCATCATCTGTCTCTTCTCTCCTCCCACAGGTCCAGGACTAATAAATGCCCCAACTGTATCAGGGCTCCATTCTCGAAGTCTATCAATTACTTGGATTCCTCCTGCTCAACCAAATGGCATTATCACTCATTATACCCTCTATCTTCACCCCAGCTCTGGCAATTCTTCAGATTATGAATCCAACCCAGCCTCCAGTCCCAGTTTGTCCCTCAATTCCAGTTTAAGACCTAACCTAGGCCTGCTGTCTAGCACACCAGCTCCACATCTCAATACCATCAGACCATCATCCAATCAGACCACCGCTCAAGGCCCAAGTCACTTCCTCACATCTACAAAAAAAAGTGATGGCTCTAAACATTTCTCTACCTTGAGACCTGAAGATCAGACTGAGACCCCTGTTTTAACGAATGTAGTCCAAAGTCCCAATTCAGTTGTTTTTTCTTCCTCTGAAGTCAATACAACCTTGTCTACTCTTAGTCTCTCTCAGTTAAATCCAGTGTCTAAAGTAACCAGCTCTAATCGTGAAGATTTTGTAAAACAAGAACCCTTTAGTAGTCCTACTTCCAGTGCAGCGTCAACATCTCTGCCACTGTCAACCACTGTTTCGGGGAATACAACGAACTACACATTTCTCGACCTGCTTCCCTACCAGACCTACAGCGCTCAGGTGGAAGCATGCACCAAGGTGGGATGTTCAGTGTCTGAGCTGTCTCCCCATCTTCGTACCCTGCCCGCTCCCCCTGAAGGGGTTCCTGCACCTCACCTTTACTCTGACACTCCCACCTCTGTTCTCATATCCTGGGGGGCACCAGAGTGGAACAACGGCCCACTGGAACGGTAAGAGATAATCATAAACACTTCAGTCACTGTGATGAGGCATTGTACCCATAACTGACTGACTGTTGTCATAGGTGGCTGATAGAGCGCAGAGTTGCAGGGACCAAACAAGTCTCCACAGTGGGTCAGCTCCTGCCAGATCCACCTCCTCTGTCCTTCCTCGACTCTTCATCAGCTCTCAGTCCATGGATGAGCTACCAGTATCGACTTGTCCTCCATAATCAAGCTGGAAACACTACAGGTAAGGCTGTAACGTCAGACTTAGTTGATTCTAGTTCCAATCCGTCCAGGGTGAGCCTCCCTAAAATATGCTAACAAATACATTTTTACATGCTGTCACATACTTGCAGGGCCCTGGATCAACGTCACCACCAGACCTTCCCGACCGGCTGGTCTTAGTCCACCAACGGTGAAAGTATTGGGGCCCGAATCAATTACAGTAAGGACACAGTTAAATGATTTAACACAAGCAGTTCTGAGAAAATCCCTAAAATACATATGCTTTGAAAAAACTTTCCTCATGATAATTTATTATATGTATGACAAAATCAGTGGCACTGTACATACATCACAGCAACAACGGAGACCTTTACATTTTACCTCAATGGACAGATCAACCACCAAGAAAGAATTTTCCAAGGTAGAATGATCAAAGTTACAAATCAGCATTTATCAAACAGCTGCAGGCAGAGTACAGCTCCAGGAGCATTATCAGAAATTCATCATGAGAGACAGTTCACACAAGAAAAGTCAATAAAAAACTGGTCTGAACATAAATAAATATAAATGTGGTTTGAAATGATCACACTTTGTATTGATATTATGAGAACAAGATCTGTACATTATTAATCCCCTTGGGAAATTTCTTCACCGAATTGACCCACACCGAGCAGCGCTCAGGTGGAGCTGGTGAGGGCAGAAGGTCTTGTCCAGGGACCCCCGATGCATGTTTTCTAGATTGTGGGGAAAACCTGAGTACCCGGAGGAAGCCCACGCACACATGGGGAGAACAGGTAAACTCCATAAAGAAAGGCCCTGGGCTGTACTTGAACCCACAGCCTTCTTGCTGTGAGGCAAGAATGCCTAACACTGTGCCACTGTGCAGCAATGAATATTGAATATTTAGGCATAAAAATAATTAAACACTTGCTTTTTGTACTGGACTTTTCAGACATGATGGAGTCACATTTCTCAGTCATATCAAAATATATCATCTCAATCAGAGAAGGTGTGACTGATGCTGAGTCACAACATCTCTTAAAATGATGGGTGTCAGAATAGCAGGAGTGTTTACAATATTTGAAGTGTTTGTTTCTTTGAAGAGCAAAAATAGTTGAACTTCATTGAGAATCTCTTCAGTCCCTCTTGCTTTGACAGAGTAGAAAAGACAAAGCAATGTCACAGTGATTCTTCTGTCTTTCCCTTTTCGGATTTAATGAGAAAGATAAACATTCAACTCAAGGTCCCCTTCAGAAATGGGAGGGGCTGTGACCCTGTCTGAGACAGCTTCCTTCCTGTCGGCCATTTTGAAGGAGGGACTGGCGTTAAATTCCTCCACTGGCTAATCTCACATCAAGGCCTATCAATGAAAGCCACTGAAACAATATTGTATGCATGCACACACAGAGAGATGCGCACACACTTGCACTCACAGCCCCGCACTAATGCTAACTGCAGAAAAATGCTAATGCCTGTCATCATTTCAGAACCACCCCTGTCATCTCTGCAGCAGCACAGCTTTAGGGGTCACAGGTCCAAGAAGGAAAGCGTTCCTTCCTGGTTGTTGCTAATTGGACAGACAGGCAGGCTGCTTCCTGGTTACTAATTGACCTTGACAACACAGAGGAGAATTTTGAGTCGCTGCCTTCGTTTCTCTACTTCATTGTAATATCCATTCTTTCACATAGAAATGAAGGCCCTCTAAACCATTAACCTGGTTAAATGTGTGTGTGGTATTCACTTCTGATGAAGTGGATAATACAGTAAAGCCCCATCAGAGTATGTTTTTTTTAGTGTGTGCTCTTTTGTGAAATCAAGGTCACTTTTTAGTTGTTCATGGGTGATGCACTTTAAGCTTTATCAATGTTAAGGGAAAAGTGATAGGAGGGTGATGCAGTGCAGGACATTAGCTATTGTGCTGAGTTGTATTGAACCATCATAACATCACATATACATATTTAAAGTTTACAATATTTTTTTTCAAAGTATTACTCACCTGTTCTGTTGCATGTTCTCAGCCAGTGGAAGTGGCTGGTACTGTATGTAAAGGTAGCTTTAGCAGATATTAGTCACACATTTGGCCTTTTGCAACTTGTTGTAATGTTTGTATCCTTTCTGCTGGTGGATTAGAACATTACTTTACACTCCTGATCTGCATCTGTGAAAATTTTGCTTCACACCTTGAACATGTTCCTTAAAAAAAATCAGGGTTAACTACTATAATTGACACATTTACATTCTCGCAATGATTCAATTCAAATCAATTCACCTTTATTTATACAGCACCACATACAACACAGTCATTTCTAGGTGCTTTTAACAGTGATGATCTCCCTTTGCCAAAGTTTATTTTGCTATCAATGAATCAATCCATGTTGTTGGACTTTATATAGTTTGCATCTGATGTAACGATTACTCCTATGGTTTTACATTCAGCTTATTCATCTCATTACACTTAAAATGAAGTTTGATTTTAATGATGTGTCATAGTAGAATAATTGTTAGTTTGATCCTCTTCAGATTTTTTTACCATGACTTCTCAAAGCCAACATGAAAAAAGCTTCTCCTGATTATATGAAGGATATCGACGAAAGCTGAAATTGTAAAATAAATGATTAGCAGGAATACAGTGTTTATGAATGATATTTTTGACACATGTAACTGCATGCTGTATAGCTACATGGTCAGCTTCAGAGCTGTGCATTAGTTTTGACTTTGTGTTCAAAACTGAACATAATAACATTGATGATTCCCGGCAACTCTGCCACTATTCTTTCTCAATCTCATTTTACCATACGTATAGCTCTCTCACTTACATACACATATATAAACTCACACACACCCACATGCTGCTCTGGCCTTAGCCCCTGTGCTCCATGTCAGCCCGGGGTCTCTGCTGTCTTCACCATCTCCAGATTACATCAAGCTATTCAATCTGTAAATGACTTCCACCACAAAGCACACCCAACACGCACTTTGGGAAATGAGCTACCTAACTCAAAATGACCCTGCCCATATGTGGATGTGTGTGTGTGTGTGTGTGTGTGTGTGTGCATGTGTACGTGTCTTTAGGTGTGCATGTCTGTGCATGTGTGTGTGTGCTGGATCACTTCATACTATCACATTGTTAAATGAATATCAAGGTTAGATGAGAAATAATCAGTCTTGACATTCATTCATAATACTCTCATCAACATTCATCACTTAATCATCAAAACTTGTAAGTCCTTAAGAGCTCTGAACTGATCAGTTATTGTACATGACAGTTTGTATTCATCAATAGTGAATAATAGAGTGCCTGTGGAGTTTTTAAAAGTAGTTATAACTGTGTGTCATTGTGCATTTATTTGTGATTATATTACCCAAGCAATGAAGGTATAGTAAGCTATAATATAAGCAAACAGGGGTGTATGTGTTTGAAAATATAAGTGAGTGTTTTACCATTTGTATGTGTGCCAGTTACCTTCATCCTCACTGTGAAATGCTGACAGACAGAACTGTTTCCAAATCAGATGCAGTGCTCAACTGCACCAAGCTTTTGTTTTTGCATGCAGCAATTCCATTACCAGCCGCTTTCATTATTTTAGCATGGTGTTTGTGCATGTGCGCGTGTCTGTGTACCCTGTTTTAAATGTGATGAAAGGAATCTTCTCCTCAAGTCAAAGTCAGGGTATCTTTTCCCACAAGACACACACGCTCACACACACACACACATACACACACAAACAGACACGCGCACGTGCATGCACACGTGCACAGAGACTGGGAGAGAAAGAGAGTGACCATCTCTGAATATGGATCTTTCAAATATCCAAGTGACTAGTGCCACTCAAACCTGACCACACATGCACTGACACTCTGATGTATATACTATTTGTCTTTACATGAGCACATGCAGCAATCTATGCAACGATGCACATGCACTTTGCTATGACTTCCTGTTCTTCATCCATCTAAAAGCTTTTTTTTATCCTTATGCCGAGAATATTTAAAAGGCCTGGCCAGCCAGGAAAGTAGGAAAGAGTGAAGGAATTGCAGGAAAATTCTGGTTCACTTCGACCTGCTATATTTCCAACTTATGTGTTTATTGTGACTCAGACTGCTGATCCTGTTATGAAAATTCCTAATATTAACTAACATTAACAGAGTTACATTTGTTTAGCTTTGGAAAAAACAGTTTAAAATGATTAATGCAAGACTGAACCTAACTGTAAAAAGTTTTTCTTGGATTCCAAGCTCTGTGCATACACAAACAGCAGGGAGCAGGTCCTTTTGACCACATTACACAGTGGCTGTAAGAGTACGTAATTCCAAACTCACAAGTAGACACAAATACAATCAGTTTAATCTAGTCCACAATAATTAGCAATCGTTTGAGGCACAGAGACAACAACGCAATACAAAATAATAATGATCACTAAACACAATTCCACACAAATAATTTTGTTTGTGGGCAAGAACCTTACCAACTGCAATTTCTTCTCAGAAAATGTTGCTTTTTTTAAAAACAAAAAATCTTTTGCTATGAATGTTATGACTTTTTCATTTAATGCATTCATCCATCTTCCATAGTGCTTTATATAGAATCACGGGGGACTGGAGCCAATCCTAGCTGACTATGGGCAAAAGTGGGTTACATTGCAAATAGGTCGAGAGTTGTCTAATTTATTACATTTTCAAAAAGATTGGTCAACCTGTTTGAATAATTCCTAGACGCCTATCAGCTGTTTGTGAAAGCTTGTCATTCATATCAGTGAGCACTCTTTGTTGTACCTTTGGAGTCATATGAAAGTTGCCGTACTGAAATCTCATTTAAAGGGGACATATCATGCTAAATCCACTTTTTTAGCCCTTAAATGCATTTTGTTGTATATTTAGAGTGTTTAGAAGTACAGAAAAGTTCAAAGTAGTCTCTTCAGGTGCTCCGTTGATATCTTTATATTCTGTTTTGGTCATATTTTGCGATCGGTTTCGATTTTTCTATTCTCTATTACGTTTTTTGAACAATGACGTCACAGTATTCTCAGCGGAACTGCCAAATTAGGACATCGACATTTCGAGCAATCCGCCATTTTTGTTTCTCGCTGCGATTTTGTAGTCCAACCGAAGTTACGAGAGGATAAGTCGAAATGTTCGGTTGTTGGATGTAGTAACCCACAAGCTTCGTTACACCGTCTCCCAGCATCAGAACCTTTTCGAAGTGCCTGGTTGAGTTTTATTTTTCACAGAAATGTATCCACATCTGTGGGTAAGGTCATTTTTGTGTGCGCGAAGCACTTTAAGGACGACTGCTTCAACAACCTCCGCCAGTATAAAGAAGGATTTGCCGAAAGACTTCGTCTGATTGAGCGGTCAGTTCCTTCTATCTATGGAGACGACGAACAGAGCACTTCGGTAAGCTGTATATAACGCTAAAAAGTGTGATGATAAGACGTCCCTGTCATTGTTTTGTTAGCATTAGCAGTTGCACCGTCTTCATATGTTAGCGCTGTGTGCTCGTTTTAGATTATAATGTAACTTCTGTGTTAAATAGTCGTTGTAATACAGGCAGTATTGTAGTAGTGGGCATGGATGGAGAAATTAGTGTAAATATAGTAACACACCATTGCGTTACATCCATATGAAGACGTTGTTCTGTAGGTGCATCATCGTCATTTTCATCTCGCTCCGCCGGGTCCGACTCTGGCTCCAACATGTATGGCTGGATGGACAAATCTTCCGTTGTTGACATTTTGTAAATAATGTGTGAATATAAAGTTTCTGCGCCGCTAGATAATTGTATCTGTTCTATCAAACTACAAAGATGGCCGAACAGGGTGACGTTGAACCGAGTGTCACCTCTGCAACCTGGAGAGGAGGCGGGGTATGAAGTGTGTCATTTGCATTTGAAGAGACCGCCCCAAAACGAGTTGCTCTCAGAAGCGCATCAGAAAAGGGGTTGAAAAGGGGCCTGTGGAGCTCTAATAATGAGGAATTCAGACCCAAGCATTGCAGTTTCGCGTTGTATAGACCACAACTGTATGATTTATATGTAAAAAGGAAGGATTTAAAAGCATGATATGTCTCCTTTAAATCATTGGAATTTACTGACTCCAAATAGCTGTTTTTGAGTCATCAGTTCAAAAGTTCACTTACTTTTTCAGCAGCACTGTGAAATTTTCCAATGTTAAAAAAAAAAAGTCATTGCTTTTATATATCAAATTGTTCATATTGTTCTTTGCTGTATTGGTGGCTTAGATTAAGTTTTGTCTCAGATTCATACAGAAAACCCGAGTTAAACCAGAATTCAATTTAAGTGGACTACAGTTATTTTTACCATTCAGAATAAATTGAATGTGAAGAGCCTAAATCTTGAACTTGTATCTTTCAGGTCACATGGGAACCTCCTCTCATTCCCAACGGAGAAATTCGCGGCTATGAGATCCGCCTCCCTGAACCCCGCATCTTCCATGAGGCTGACAATGCATCTGACCTGAACATCAACATAACCGACCTCGTCCCAAACACAAATTACAGTATTACTGTGCTGGCATGCTCAAATGGAGGAGGGCATGTAGGCGGATGCACAGAGAGTTTGCCAACTCAAGCAACCACATTACCCAAAAGGCCTGAAGGCCTCGCACCTTTAGCTGTAGTGTCGGTCAGCGAATCTTTCCTTGCCATTTCCTGGCAACCACCAGCCAGGCCCAACGGACCAAACCTCAGGTAATACAAATATTACATAAAATCTGTGTGTTTTTTTTTTTTTTTTTAACCAAGACAGCAAAGTATTAATAGACATATTTAAACTTTTTAGCCAAAATCACACATTTTTATTCCAGTGCTGAACAATCTCAGCAATTTTAAATGACAACAATGTACTTTATAATAAAGTCTGAAGAAGTTATAACTGCATCACCAATAATGTAGGTTAACACACTGTTATTAAATGTCAATTCACACAAAAGCAGCGCTTGTATGTCTTTTAAAATGTTTCTTTCTGCCGTTTAGAATTATTTTGCTTATTTAATCCATTGTTTTCTGAGGTTTATTTTACTGTAATTCGAACACATAAACGCGCCAATATTAGAACAGTGTGTTACTGTTTTGTTTTTGTTTTTTTGAGGGGTGGGCGACAACTCACACAATGTATGATGACATATCATGTATATCCCTCCTAAGAAATTGTTTGCTTTCTAATAGATGTATAGCAAGTGAAATTAAATGAGCCAAGAAAAGTAAAAGGAGGCTAAACCAGCAGATACACGTCCAATGTGCTATACAAATTATGAGGCGTTAATTGTGAAGTAATCTAAATTGGCCACTTGCTTGTATTCAGTAGCTTCAACCCAGAGTTAGAAACTCCACAAACAAGACAGAGTTCAGCATGTTGATATTAAAAGTCACGTTCAGGAGGTGTTCAATTGCTGCTGCAACACTTGAGCAAACAAGCCCATAGAAAACACGTTAACAAGCAGCTAACATGAGTGCCCTGGTAATGAGCTAAGTGTTGTGTATATTTTAATCAGTGTTTTCTCAGTTCCAGTTCACATTCTGGTCCATTTTCTTCTGTCCTGTTTTACTCTGTCAGAGATTAGGCCTAAAATAAAGGTCCATTTCCGAGCAGGCGATTAAAATGCATGAGCCTGTCTCTGTGTTCTGCTCTGCTCAGCTCTGTGTGTTTGTCTAAGTGGGTTGGTTAAAAGGCGGCATTAAGCCCTTCTCAACTGATTACAGCAGAAATTAGCATCACTGTGGGGAGAGGAAAACACAAACCCCGCAGAAAAAAACAAGGCATGGAGGGGCGTTGGGAGGGAGGGAAGAGATACAGTGAAAGCAGAAGAACTGCGGAGGAGGAAATGAGTGATAAGAGTTGGTTGAAAATTGCATGTGGGTACAGGCTGTGTGTACAGTGAGAACAGTATATGTCTTTGTGCTCTAATTGGTATTTTTATGTACATGTGTTGTGCGATAATGAATTCCTAAATATTCAACCCTGTGTGTTTTCTTTTATTCAAATTTTCCCTTTAGATACAGGTTGCTCAGACGTAAAACTCACCAGCCCCTGGCCATCACCACGGTCCCCACATTAACAACCTCATCCCCAACCCCCTCTGAAGATCTCCATCGCTGGCTTCATGTTTACTCCGGCACCAAATTGTTCTACCAAGATAAAGGCCTAAGCAGGTGAGATTACTGAAATGAGCTCTAGAGCAAACGGCAGCGCCGCAGCAAACCGTGTGTGCAGAGCCGATCGGCGAGCTGCTGCTGATGCCGATCTTTTAATACCGCTCAAAGATACATTAAGCAAATATCCCAAAGAATTAAATTGTTTTTCACACAGCGTCCCCTAATCTCAGTTTGGCACTTGGTGGAAGCAGATTTTTTTTTTTTCCTCTACGCAAGCTAAACAGTTGTGAGTTTGTGTCTCTACTGTGCTGTATTAAAGAAGTTAACTGACAAACTTTGGACAGTATCAGCTCTTTTAGCTTGTCAGGATTTTCTTTATTCATGTCTACTTAATTTTAGAAAAGCTGTTTTTTTTGTTTGTCGGTGTGAAGTTTTTGCAGATTTTAAAGGGTAACTAAGTAACTAACTAACTAACCTACTCATACAGTCCACAGTCTTCTGTGTTGTGTTTTAGAAAGAGTCCGAATTAAAAAAAAATTGGTGACTTTTCAAAAATCCACAAAAAAAATTCAGGCCTCACAAACAAATTGTACGCTCTCAAAATGATCTTTAATGCTTCTTGTGTCTGCTGTTGTCCACTCAATGCCACAAACTCTTGCACATGGGGCCTTTAAATGCACCAAAATGGGAATTAATTGACAGGCACAGTGATGTTGTCCCTCTACAGATTCACCCGTTACCAGTACCAGTTAGTGGTTGATAATGACGCGGGCTCCTCCTCGGGGGAGATTGTGACTGCGATGACCATGGCAGGGGTTCCCCTCCAGCTTCCCTCGGTGTCTGCCCGCGCTATCAATCACACAGCTGTACAAGTCAACTGGACACAACCATGTAAGATTGCCCTGTCATTCGCTTGCAACCACTCATACGTTCTGCCCAGCAAAGCCTTCATTCAATAAATTTTTTTTTTTTCTCAGCTTTGCAAGATCTGCAAGGCGAGGTGGAATTTTTCTTTCTCACGGTTGAGCCTCCTCAGCGAAGCATGATTTGGGCTTTCGGACGTGAGACTGTGTCCACAGTGATTGTGGACCTTTGGCCCAGTACCACATATCGTGTGTCTTTATGGGTTTCTAATGGAGCTCATAATACAACCAAGGCAGCAGTTAACATCACCACTGCAGATGGAGGTATGTTTATATCTGATTATAATTTCTTATTGTATGGGAATTAACTGGTTGTCAACGATACAGACAACGATTTTGAGCAATTGTACAGTCTTTTGTACGTCCAAACTTTGCTACCAAAACAGCTCTGACCCATCCAGGTGCAGCAAAACATGATTTCTGAAGGTGTCCTGTGGTGTCAGGCACCAGCCTGTCGGCTGCACATTGCGGCCTTTATGAATCAGATTTATTTCTTTAGCACATCACACAAATGTGTAATTGGTTTTAGTTCTGGGAAATTTGGAGTCTCGGTCAGCATCTTGACTTATTTGATGTGTTACTAATTTGTACTGCCATCAACGGATTCTCTTTTAATGAAGGCACTGCTGATTGGAAACACTCCACAAGAAATGTATGGTTAGAAGAGCTCGAATGATGAAGCTTTCATGATTCTGGCCTTCAGTAATATCCAGTCACCTTCTTTCAACCATCGCCTTGTTACTTTCAGACTTATGTAGACAGCTGTCTTCCCTGCAAGATTATTGATTACATTTATTATACCTTTCATGTCATTTTATTGAAGCCAATAGCTGATTTTGTGTGCATGCAAGCATGTGTGTTTACAATAATACTGTTTTGTTTTTCTATTCTTACCTTTCCTCAGTTTAGTCCTTCCAGGTGAAGAGATTTGTCATGTACTTATCTAGGTTAACATGCATCACTGTGCTTCACAGAAGATGTTAAACACATCATGTAGTGAGGCATGAAATCAATACAAAGTGTGTGTGAGGCAGGTTTAAGGTGTTGTAAAATGCTTGTTGGCACCACTTGCAGACAACACACACAGGCTACAGACACACTGTCTGCACACACAGGCTGCACTTTATCTGTCAACCCGAAAAGCAAATGTTGCTGCTATGCTCAATAATGTTACTTTTTACCACATATAAAGCATATAATGCTGAAGCAAATTCGGATTCCATAACTATTATTATAACTGAAAAATAAAAAGTTTGTTCAAATGAAAATTTCCCTCCAATTTGTACTGCCAAGTTTTTCTTTGTTTTGGCCACATTTTATGTAATAAAAACTGTCCGCTCCGACCCTCTGAGGTCGACAGCGCGATCTGTGCACGCCGACTGCGCATGCGCCAGAGTCTACTGGGCGCTTGTGTGAGGAGATCCTCCGTCTCCCCGTCTGAACAATCACAATTTAAAAGCAAATAAAGAGCCGGACGGCTCAGAACTCCTGAAGTGAAACATAAACTACTTTAGGAAAGGCGGAGAACGCCGGGCAGCAAAAGTGGAGATATTTTCGGGATTGTTACGTTACGTTATTAGAACGTGCATGGAAGTGAACCAGGAGTGTAGTACGGATGTAATCGTGTAGCACCCGCAGCCTGAATATTCCAATAATCGGGTCCAGCCCAAGTTCTCACCACTTCAAACTTTTAATATTAATATGTTTAAGAACTGAGACAATTTCTCTGGATAAAGCGCAGAGCCTTGAGTGAGTGAATTAAGTGGAATATGAATATATCAGTTCCTGGATCTACTAGTGTTTCTTCTTTCATTCAGGGTCGTGTCTTATCATACATACATTACATAAGCTATCGAACTGCTATTACGTCTTTTCTTTACATCTGTTCTTACATTTTTCAGCCCATTCTTTCACATTCAAAGATTATCATCTAAATCACTCCATGTAATTGTGTGTTAGAGACCAGTAACTCTGTCTGTTGTTTTATTTCTGTCGTCCTTTCTCTCTTCGCCTACGCCTGTGACCATCGCTCTGTTTCTTTACACCCCCCCCACACGCAGTTCTCTTCTGTCTCAGTATAATCATATGTCAGAGGCCTCTTTCTTTCTCTCTAATCTGAGCAGTATAATAAAAAGTGCATTAAAAACATTAGAAAATCATTAGGTGCTAAAGGCAAAGCATGGCTCGTTTAACTGAGAGGGCTCTGGAGGTAATTTCATTATTTTACAGCTATAAGAGTGCACACACACACACACACACACACACACACACACACACACACACACACACACACACACACACACACACACACACACCAAGGAGGCCTAATATATTTTACCTAATGCAGCTCAACCCTACCAACCATCCTAACATGGCCTGCAATCTATAGGGCAATGCTAACATCAGGACTAATTGGCAAGAAAAATGTGCATGTGTGTGTGTCCATGCGAGAGTGTGTGTGTCTGTGTCTGTGAGTGTGTATGATTGAAAGAGGCTCAGTGTTCAGTATTGCGTTGATAATAACATCCTGTAGTAAATGAAATGTAGAGCGGTAGGTTGGGTTTAGGTAAGTGCATTGGCAGCAAATGAATTGGGTTAACTCCTCGTAGCTGAGTGCATTTTCACTTAGAATAATAGATGGAGTTGGTGTGATTGCCCCTCTCTGTCATATACACACACACACACTCGCTCTCATATTCACCTGCTCCATGTTTGAGTTTCTTGTTTCTTCTCACACCTTCATTTACATCATATTCTTTCTCGACATTTTTAGTAAGACATTGTGCTCACTGTGTACTTGCTGCTGTCACAGATCATTTTTAGACACGTTTTCCCATGTCCTTCACTCTTTCTATAATGTACTCCTTTGTGTGTCTGTATCTGAAACTTATTTCCTAATACTATAGCTTACAGCTATAGGAGTTTTACTTCAGTATCTGTGTCCTCTGTCAGAATTTCTTGGAAGAATGAACAAAAGGAATTAAAGAAACTTGGGAATTTGATGGAAGGGATTGTGAAATAGAAGAAGACACTATATTAACCCAACACAGAGACAGTCTCAAGGTAAAGATTAGAGATGTAGAAAAATAGAGGAAGTAAGCTGATGATACAGAGTCTATTATTCTTAGTGAAAATGCACTCAGCTGAGAGGAGTTAACCCAATTCATTTGCAGCCAGTGCACTTGCCTAAACCCAGCCTACAGCTCTACATTTCATTTACTGCGAGATAGCATTATCCACGCAATAGTGCACATACTGTGGTCTGTCTCTCTCATGACCATACAGTCTCATATGGACTCTTAACACAATAATTTTCTCTGTAACGCACACGCATACACACCCACACTGGTCTATGTGGTTTGTGGAGACGAGGTTTCAAATAATCCGTTGTGGGAACGACTCTTTCTAAAGGGTCTGCAGGTTGGAAAAAAATGATCTAGAAAAAAGTGCCAGTAGTGTTGACCAGCAGGGGTATTTTGTTCTATTCTATTTTTCAGTTCACCACATTACTGTATGTCCATGACTCATAGGCCAGCGATGATTGTAATGCTACTAATTCCAAATTCTAAATAAGTTAGGAAGGCACAAATATTTTCATACTAGAAAATGTTACAGTCTGACAAATAGTTTTTCAAAGAGTGTTTTTAAAAATTGAATACAATTGTCAATTATTTCTACACTCATATCGTATCAACCAAAGATATTACTTGATTCTTTTTTCAATTATGACTAATGGCCCCGGGTTAAAAAAAGAAAATCAACAAACACATTTTATTAAAATTAGAAAGAAATCTTTAAACTTTAAAAAAAAAAATGATAACCTATAATCTGCAGGTATAATGAATAAATTAATCTGACCATGAACTTCTTCTATTTGAATTAAATTGGACAATTTTTCTATAAAAGTTTCAGTGGTGCAGATGGATAACAAAAATGCAAATAAAGTAAAAGCTTTCCTCCTAACAGTTTTTTGTTGTTGTTATTAATACCACTTGTTTCACATGATGTGTTTCAGATTTTTTTTTTAATGATATAAAAGATTTTGTCCTGTCAGAAAGAAGCTCTCCAATTGCACTTTTCAATGTGTCACTCATAGAACCAGAGGGCATGTCTGCCCCTGAAGTGGTTCCAGTCAACAGCAGCACAGTACGGGTGCTCTGGATCCCGCCTCTTCGGCCCAACGGAGCAGTGACCAGGTACAACATCTACGTCAACAACCGCCTCCATGGCTTTGTGGCCAACAGCTCGGGATCGTATCTGCTTGGAGACCTGCTGCCTTTCACTGTCTATGACATACAGGTATGTATACACACAGAAGCAAACATAGTGGCTTTTTAACATTTGCATTAGTTTTTTTGTCTAATATGCTGATGTGTGGATTCCAGGTGGAGGTGTGTACAGTGTATGCATGTGTCCTCAGCAATGGTACCAAAACAACAACTGTGGAGAACCTGCCTGCTGATTTTACCCCACCTCAAGCACAAGTGATCAGTCCAAGGTAACATAGATTGGTGTTTAAAAAATTATTTTTTTATTAAATTTTTTTTTTGTAGATGGGTTTGAGGGATATAATCATCAATGTTTGATACCAGTGTTATTTTTTTAAGTTATAAACAACAGAGCAGTTGAGGTGGTTCGTGCTTAAGATGAGGATACCCCCATGTCACCTTTGATTAAAGATCCACCAGGTACACCCAACTGAGAGGAAATCCCTGGGTCAGCCCAGAAACCTTTGAATATATTATAACTTAATTTAGAATAACAATAAAGATGAACTTTGATTTTGTTTCCTCAAAAAGTACAGGAACAAGAAAGTGCAGGGTGTCTGAATAATAACTACATATACAATAAAACAATGAAGGAATCAAAGCCAGTGCCTCATTTGGACCTGCATCTCAAATTTATACCAGATTTGTGCAGAAATACAGTTTGTTTATAAAAGGCTGAAGTTACTCAAGTGGAGAGTTTTAACCAACATGCAGTTCATTGAACATAAAAGGGAATATCTCTTTCTATCACTCAGTCTCTACATCCCCATTTACTGACCATTTTATTGTTCATCTTTAAACTTTGTTTGTGTTGGCATTCTACATTCATTTTCTATTTCTATTTTTCAAATTGAAGTTGACAATTTTTCTCGATGTGGGTCACCACTTGTAATATAGGGAGTGACGAGTGTGTGATTTAAAACCTAAACACAGCATCCACAAATTCCATGCAATTTCTCTCTTATCAGTAACTAATATTATTATGCCAAGATGCCATTTGGTTCATGTTTGAAGATTCACTGCATCACTGTATTTCATAACTGCCATTATCCTGTTTTGTAATACACTTGCGTTGTTTTTCACTGATTCTGCTCTTCTTTTCTTTGATTTGGATTTATTACTGACACCGGAGATTGTCCTCTCTCATTCTGAAGCACCTTCTGAATTTCTTTAAATTCCTGTTATAACCTTTTACATTTTTCAAACCACTCTGTGTCCATCTCTCCCTCTCTGTCTGGCTGTGGCTGAAGGTAGAAATCACTGGAAAGTTGAGCAATACTGTTTTGTAAAACACCCCAAAATTTCAGACCATCTCGGTCCCATCCTGTTTTAACTTTGTGAGCCTCAGATTCTCAGAACCACTGACAATGTGAGCTGGCACTGGCTTCCTCCTCTATTACAAGTGGATGTCACGTGTTAGGTTGACTAAAATAAGACATCATGGCAAAATAGGCATTGGTTTCCCACTAGTGATATCACCTTCCTCCCTTATAACCTAAGTCAATGTTGCAAACCTTTCATTTGCTGCACAAACGCTGATTTGTGGTTAGTAAACTGTCTTGGAGCGTACATAAGACTGTGGCTCTAAAATCAATTGTGTGAAGTGTATAAAGATACACACAGCCTGACACTGGAACTCAAAATTGTCAGCTATTTACCATGCATGACTGCCTGTCTGTTTGGGTATGCGTACATTTGACTGTAGCTATGTGTGTGTGAGACAGTGTGAAAAGAGTGTGAAACAGAACACAGCCCATCAATCTCTCCCTTTCACTTTTTCACCCCTCTCTTTTAGGGTGGTTAGATTAGAATGGTCCCACCCAGGGAAACCGAGTGGGATCATGCTTGGCTATGAGGTTTTGAGACGGACCCTCAGATCATGTGCCGCCGGGCCAACAAAGGTCACGTCGTTCAAATGCATCTACCTGCAATGTCCCGCAAGTCACAGTGTGTGCGGGACATCCTGCTTCCATCCTGACACACAGGTAATTATGTTCAACTTGCACATGTTCTGTATACCTGATTAATACATCACAAGTAAAGAGAACACCGTGTGTGAAACAAGACATATGTCAAGGCTCTTTGTTTTGGCTCCTGATCTGAAGTGGTGAATACATGGTGCCTGTGTATTCCCTCAGGATATCAGTCCTCTCAGAAACAACAGCACACAAAAGGAAACAAAGAGAGCCACAGACAAATACACACATTTCCTCTTTAGAGCACACGCTTTATATGGGATGCATGGCCGACCTCTCAGTGATTAATTTCTCTAAACAGATTAACTTGTCATCTGCATTCACTTCCATCCGTGTGCCATTGAATGGCAGCCAAGTTGGCTCCATGACTGCCTGCTATAGATTTACCGCCACGGCATCCAGTGGCACAAGCAGTTACTACATTCAATATCATGTGCGCTAATACACACAAACAGACCCACTATGCTTTATATGTACGACATCGGCAGATACTCTTGGCCAATCAGATAGTAACAACATAAAGGACTATGCCTCTGGGACATAGCTGGTGATCCACACAATGATAATGTTTTACTGAGATAATCATCCAAGACGAAAACAAAAAATACATATACTGTATTGTTATTGCAATTAACACGTACAGAGATAATGGTGAACATGAACAATGGAGATTTTAGACAGACCGGAGGGTTGGCTTTGATTGAATGAAATAGTTTAACTTGTTCACTCAGGACAAAAATGGTCTCTGAACTAGATTTATGCATCTTGGTGTTCAATAATGCAAAACCCGATCTAGTTTTCTCTTCTCTTTCGAAGTTATAAAGTTTTTATGTGGTCAAAATAACAAAAGCAAATTTACTTTGTTTTTTACATTGTGGCACATTTAAATAACCTCCAAACAATAATTTCAAGGGAGTGTAATAGCACACAAGAAAACCCCATTCCCAGTGAGAGAGCCTCATTTCAGGCCCACAGTGTTCAGACTCCAAACAGAACTCTTGAATCTGAACTTAGACTGTGTATATATTTGGTTTCTTATGTCTACTCTGTTGTGTTTCAACCAGATTTGCTGCAATGGACTCTCATACACAAAGAAACCACATCACCATTGCTGTAAGGACAGCTACCTGAGTTGGAATGATACCTCCATCCCTGTCTGCTGCAATGGCAAACTGCTCCCCACTCTCTCGGGCCACCAGTGCTGTGGAGGATATTATGTTCATGTAAAACTTAGTGAGTTGGAGATAATTTTCTGTGTCCAAATCAACATCAGACTTCTTCTTTTCTTCTTGACTTGAGCCTCCTCTTCTCTGTGTTGTTCAACCGTTTCCTTCATCTGTCCTTGTCTTTATAGATGAATACTGCTGTCCTGACCACTTGCAGGGCCGGGTCTCGGTGGGGCTGGGTGACAGCTGCTGTGGGGGGGTTCCTTACTCCGTGACAGGCGGCCAGCTCTGCTGTAGCGGGAGCCTCCATGACGGCTTTGGTGTAAAATGCTGTGGAGGCCGGATTGTAGACGATTCATTGGTGTGCTGTGGTAATGCTGAAAGAGGCGAAGTGCATAGCTATACTCCAGGTAAGTGAAGAAGGCAAAAGTGTGAGCAAAAAAAAAAAAACTGTCTTTCTTACAGTAACTAAACTGGAAGTTAGTTTCTTTGTCAAACATTAAAACCAGATCTGATGTGTTGCTGAGCTGCCTCACAATATTTTTAGGGAAGAGAAAAAATAATCCTGATGTTCATTCAACAGAGAAGATATAACGTTGGTGCTTTCCAGAGTTAACTCCCTTGAGACATCCTGAACTCTATACTGGTGCAAAAGTGAGTGACGAAAAGATTTTAAACAACAGGAAAAGTGAGCGAAGGAAAAGGGTTGAGAGGTAGACACATGGTGCAGGAACGTGGGGTCGTTTCCCTTTCTTCCTCTCCCGCAGTGTCCCAAAGCACCCGGATACCATGGCACAGATGGGACTGTGCGTGTGTGTCTATGTGTGGGTGTCGGTGTATGTGTGTGTCATTAGACATCTTTGTCATGGCAGATGATGATGAAACACACTCAGGATGCCACCGTTGAGGGCACTGCCAAGCACACAGCAGGAGAAATACACTCTCATTCTCCCTCTTTCTCTCACACACACACACACACACACACACACACACACACACACACACACACACACACACACACACACACACACACACACACACACACGCACACACAGTCAACAGGGTGCCCTCGGCAGGGTTCGCTTAGTGTTGAGTGCCAGAGACAGACACGTGGACTCTATTCATCACATATAAACAATGGCCCCATATGGGAAGGCTTATAGTACTTCATTAACTCATCCACAAACACCCTGACACACACACACACACACACACACACACACACACACACACACACAGAAACACATGTATGCTGACAAAAAGTTACTAGAAGTATATAGAAGTATTTATTTGTATATTTTCAGGTAGACAATATACAAGTTTTGAACACTTTTCACTTGCAAATTTTGTTCTTTTTGCATTATATTGATGTATTCCTCACCTTTATACCGTTGCTCATTTTGCCTCGTCTTTCTTCTCTTACACTTGATCCTCTGTCGCTCCTCCAACTGTGCACTCTATATGGTCATCCTTCATCTGAGGAGCCCTCCCTGGGATTGCATATGCTCCCCACCTCCTCCTTTTCTAATATCTCCCATTATTTATTTTCTATCTTCTCTTTAGTCATCTTCTCCTGCCAGTTTCTTTTCTTCAACCTGTTTCTCTGGTCCCGTCTGCTTCTCCACTTGGCCGACTGCTTTTTCTTCTTTCACAATGTTTTCGTCCTCCCCTCCTCCCTCTCTTCCTCACCTCCCTTTTTGTGCCCCTTCCTTTACACTCATCCGTCATTAGCGTTAGCTTCCCCATTGAGAACATATGGTATGATGGATCGCAGAGCTAGCGGCGCTAGCAAGGCTAAGGGCCATTTGCCGGGTGCATTGCACTGTTGGGGAGCCCTGGGGCCAGCTATGCAACCTCTACCCCACACGTCTGTTTCAAGACAGTCACACACACAACATGCACACAGCATTACCTATTGTGTGAGAGGCTACTTAACCTTGGCATCACTCATACTCACTGCTCCCTCTCACTATTTCCAGGGTTTTGTAAATGATAGAAATAAGTTAAACATGCGTGAAGATGGAATAAAACCTATAAAGTAGTATGAATTTACGGATCAACTAAAATAAAACAAAACACTGCATTAAGTATACATTTTAAGAAATGTAAACATTTCAAAGCAACGAAGAAAAAGGAAGACCACAATGAAACACAGCTGTATAACAAAATCTTTACTTAAATAATGACAAAGAATGCTCACAAATATCAAATAAACAAGACATCAAAACAAAAGCAAAAGATGAAATTTGTGTTGAATGAATGAAACATTGAAAGAGGCAGAAGGGAAAAGAGACTTGAAGTGAGGGAGAGCAAATGCAGGGAAGAAAAGAAAAGTGGTGAAGAGCTAGATGAAGCAGATTAAAGGAGGAGTGAAGGGTATCCCATTGTGCCCAGCTGATAGACTAGGTTAGGCTGATGTGATTATGGGGTCCCTGAAGTGCGATCTATCACACATTACCGTCCACACTGTCAACAACCATACACACACACTGCAGGGGAACAGCAATGCCAGGAGACAGCCGTCTGGCAACAGATACACGTACCGGCTTGAGTGCACACTGTGCACACGTAGATGAACACACAAACACCGCCACCATAATAAACAAATGCACACGCTTGCACAAAAGCATGCACGTGAATGCGCACAAAATAGTGTACCTGCACACTCTTCATGGAATATACAACTCGCACGCACACACACACACACACACACACACACACACACACACACACACACACACACACACACACACACACACACACACACACACACACACACACACACACACACACACACACACACACACAAGTTTCTGCTAGTGTATTTCATTTGAAATGGGAAAGCACCCAGTGTAAATCAGGTAAAACACACTCAGGGTCAGAAATATTCCCAAAGACAGACAAGAATGAAACAGAGCTGGACAGTGTTTCTTTGAAATGCACTTTTCAGTTAAATGTGTTAGCACTCTGCCTCTGTGTACTGAAAGATAAAATCAATCCGCTCTGCCAACCCTTGGCTGCTTTGGTACCTACTTTTAGGAAAAAACATCGTTTTCTTTTGGAATACACATGGAAATTGAAATTGAACTAATACAGTTTATTTAGTTTGACCAGGCCACTGTAAGTTACCTTGCATTAAAAGTTTCTACAAGTAGAATTTCATTTCTCAGCGAGTTCAGACAATACTTTGCAAAAGCTGTACATTCACACTGATCACATTATAAATGTGAGGCATATTTTCCATACTTGTCTGAATGTGTATATCGTTTTGTGTGTTATCAATTATCAGTCTATAACTGCTGCACAGTGTAGTGAACAGTGTATTCTCAAAGTCAGAATACCCTCTGCATAAATCCAGGCCTGAGTGTGAGGTTTTGGTCTGTGTTGAACTCGTGTCCATCGTCAACTGGAATTGTCTCAAGCGCCCTGCGACCCTAAGTTAGATAAAGCAAAGTAGAAGAAGGATGGATATATAGAATTTAATCTCTTTCTCTTTCTATCTATAAAGAAAATCAAAAATGGGAAAAATAAAACATTTCTATAAGTAAAGTGAAACGATAGTCCAACATGACTGAGAAGCGTAAAAGATGATTTCAATAGAGAAATAATCTGTTTCTTATATAAAATCTTCTTTCCTTTCCAAGACTAACGGAACTGCTGCAGTAATTTAGAGGCTTAAATGTTTTGGTCTTTCATACCCAGGAAGCATTTTTCTGTGCTGAACATACATTAATGTTAACATCAACATATTCCTAAAATATTAACATTATTTTTAAATTTTTTTGCGCAAACAGATTATTTCTCCCAGACCAGCCCTTGATGATGATGCCCGCTTCTCGTAAAAGAGCCTGCATGCTCAGTTACCCGAGTTGAACAGATTCTGTGGTTTTAATCCTACAATATAAGAGCATGTGCCAAAAGTGTAACTTTGGCTGTTTTATTCCACTTAAAACTCAGTACCTGCTAGTTTTGACAATTAAGATTAATAGGTTTAAGAGTTCAAGAAGTTGACACTAATATGAAAATGTGTCTCTCACACCAACCCCAACCGACGGTGTACCAGAAGCTGACAGGGCCATATGGAGTATCCAAGAGAGCCCTTCCTCTCTTAACTTTACCAACAAAAGGACATCGAAACATGAGCTGTCCATTGCATCACTGATTGGGTCCGATCACTGTGAAACTTCCTTCTAATATCGCTTTCAAGTAACGCCTGCATGCTGCAGTTAATGGGATGTATAGCCTTTGTAGCCATTTCTACTTTTTTGTGTATAATTTAAATGAACTATAAGCTGTTTTTCAGCAGCTCTAGTTGTTACACAATAACACAAAGTCTGTGTACTAAACTATTCTCTCCCAAATCCACCTGTTTGTTTAAACAGCTTTCAATTCACTTTCAAGTCGATTAAATATTGTTTGTTTTGAGACAAGAGAGCCACGTTGTTTTTTTTTGCAGCCTCTCCTCCTGTGCTGCAGGTTCAAGGCTAACTTTTAAGCTCTTCATTTTCTGCTCTTTTCTTCTCTGCCTGAGTTTGTATGTAAGATGTTTAGTTAAGCTTTAGATGAGATTAGATGGTGTTTAAAGGAACGTGTGTGGTGTCTTTGGCCTCCCATTGCTTCCTGACTCCCTTTAAGCCCCCTGCCTCACTGTGCGCTCCACTAATCATTTCCCCTTCACACTTTTTTTTTAGTTTTTTTTTTTTTTTTTAACTCTTCTATCTGCCCTTCAACCCCACTGACCTCATCTCTCACTGTGGGTGCTACCATAAATGCCCTCCCCACCTCACTTTTTCTCAGAGTGAGTAAATCTTAAAAATGTGTGCATTTCTTTAACTCCTTCCCGTTCTCCCTCCCTCTGTCCCAGCTCAGCAGGCCCCATCCAAACGTTCAAGGACAAATCTGAATATCCCTTTTCACCGTTTAAGTGTTAAAAGCCTGGCGGTGCCGGGGTGTTATCTTAACGCGCCTTGCCGTGCCATCATCAGAGCGCGTGATGAAAATGGCTGTGATGATGCTAAAAGAAAAAAAGAGGAGGGGGAGAAAAAGTAATAATCAAATATGTTTTTCAAGGGCACAGTGACCATTTGCTGGAGGGAAATTATCCCAGTAGTTAAGCTAGCTCACTCTGAGCCTGCTGGAGTTGTGAGAGGAGATGCATTTGAATGTGGAAGTGTGTGCCTTGAACTTCCTGCATACATCCTTCACTTTTTCTTAGTACTTGTCTGGTCTATTTCCGTATATACTAGTCTGAATATGTTTACATTTCTGTTTACATTTTTACATACATTTTTTATGCAGGCAGATATAGATCCTTTGTATGTGCTTTGATTGTTTCTGCCAAAAGATGCTCATCAGTTTCTGATTGTGTATTCATCTTGTTGTGTGGGTGTGTGTGGGTGTGTGTGTGTTTTTATCATTGCCAAAAGCTCCTCATCAATGATGTGAAGCAAATAGCCAACAGTAGTGCATTCCAAACAGCAGCGTCTGGCTGCTTTAGAAGATCGAGTGCTCTCTGAACACAGGAAGACATTTCTCTCTCTGTTAATGTATTTATGATGATGGCTTTTCTATTAGGTTTGTTTTAATGACTGGCAAGAATAAAACCAGAGGCTGTCAGGGGCAGAGAGATGAGCACAGGCAGGTGTCTGTGTGTGTGTGTGTGTGTGTGTGTGTGTGTGTGTGTGTGTGTGTGTGTGTGTGTGTGTGTGTGTGTGTGTGTGTGTGTGTGTGTGTGTGTGTGTGTGTGTGTGTGTGTGTGTGTGTGTGTGTGTGTGTGTGTGTGTGTGTGTGTGATCTCATTTTTTTACTTGTTCACTGACGTCCTCACCTACAGGTATGGACAGAAGCCTAATATTCCTAATTAATTTCACACATCCACATCCACACAAAAACACCACCTATTTACTAATTAATAATAATGAAATATAGCATTCGTATTTTTATGACAAATATACCGCTGTTCGAACACCGTCACTGGTATTCTAAGGATTCTTCTGAAAAATTGTCTCGGGTAAAGTTATTAACGTTTGAAAAAAATCAGTCAATCCATCTTCTCTACCTGTTTTATGCAGATGAGGGTTTTCAGGATCTGGAGCCAATCTCAGCCAACACTGGGCAACCGGTCTGTTTTGTCCTCTGCTTTATGCCAGTCCTTCTCAGTACCAGCACAGAGGCACTCACCATTACACACTCATCAATACGGTTAATTTAACCTAAATTAGGACATCTTTGGCTGTGGGAAAGAAGTGCAAAGGCAAAAGGAAAACATGCAAACTCCACACAGAAAAGGTCCTTCCTATATTTGTTACTAGCTTCTTGCTGTGAGCTAACAATCTATAAATCATGAAAATCAAAAGCATTGTATCATATTCTTTAAAGCAAAATGTTTGAAAGTTTATATATAGTGAATATAGAAGAACTTGGAAAAAAAAAAAACTATTATAAATTTTTAAATCATTTCCTTTTTTTTCTATGATGCAACTGCATATGAAATACAAATTTAGCTTATAAAATAAGATTTGTTGTGTGTTTGATGTGCGTGAGCTTTAAACACGGATAACAAATCCTGGGTGATGAACACCTCTTTCCATCAGACGATGCCAATGTTAAGCTATACATCCTGCTCAAAGCTCAAGTCGATCTCAAAAGACAGAAAATCCCATCCTACTGCACAAAAGACTTCTAAGCAGGTGTATGGACACAAATTGTTAGAGAAAATGCTGACCTGCCATCTGTTTGTTTTTTTACGTCTACTGTCACACAAGGCATCCATGACACGCCAAACTCTCAATCTCCAGGTAATATTGATAAATGTGACTGATAATAGTGAGGTGGCAAAACATGAGAGTTTCAGGGGGACACAGCAGTTGGGAAAATGTGGGAATAACTTCCCCTTGCATATTATCTCCTTTTAAAGTTTGAGAAGAGTTGTGAGGGAATCTCATGTTCCCACTCTGATAGCTAACGGTTGATGTCATAAATATTCATAGCCATTAAATGTATAATAAAAATGTATGTCATTATAGGAAATAATAGTAATTATAACAATAATAAGGATGATGAATTATTATTATAGTTGTTGTTGTTGTTGTTGCTATTATTATTTCAGGTTCCCTGTTCTCTTTCTTCATCCTCGTTGTCTCATGTCCCTCTCTCTAGATACTTTATTTACAAATGGACAGCTGCTTGCTGTGTCTCACTCTTCAGTGCATCCCTGGAGGGTGGTGAAAATATAACTGCTACCAAAGCATTTACTTAAGCTCTGTGCACACATACACACTTAAACAAACACCCAAGACACATACATGCAAAGATGCACGTTCCCTCAAAGCGCCCAATGTCACACACGTGCCCAGCTGGTAATGTTGCTGAGATTAAAAAAAGGAAGACGTCAGAAAGACAAGAGGACAAGTTGTCAGCTGGGAAAAGACCAGCCGTCTGTGTGTGTGGTTATGTGTGTGCTTGATGCTCCAACATCCACGTGTGTGTGTACACAGGGGAACACTGTGCACTGTGTGAGAAAGTCAATCCACTGTGATTTCATCTCTCGACATGGCATATAGCCTGGCCCCTTCGGAGCATAACGTACACACACATGTTTCTGTATTTCTGTGTGTGTGTGTGTGTGTGTGTGTGTGTGTGTGTGTGTGTGTGTGTGTGTGTGTGTGTGTGTGTGTGTGTGTGTGTGTGTGTGTGTGTGTGTGTGTGTGTGTGTGTGTGTGTGTGTGTGTGTGTGTGTGTGTGTGTGTGTGTGTGTGTGTGTTTTTATTTTCTTTATTTTTAGGTCAATAGCGTTTATTGAAAATTTGATAACAGCTGTTGTTTCTTTTTGTCCTTTTCAGTTTCACTTTGGTGGTTTGGAAGTAAACATCAGTTTAGTATTTCCTAAACAGTATAAAGTCAAGAGGCTCTTTGGGTTTAGATATTTTGCAGCATTTGTTATTCTGAGTACCCCCCCAAAAAAGAAATCTTCTGGTCCCTCAGTTGTGTTGGGTAGCGTACTCGCCTTACATTAAGAAGACTGTACTTTGCATCTGGTTAGGGACATTTAACTGTTGAGTTTGAATGATATCCCAGTGTGTGTAAACATGTTCTTTTGGTACTATGGTTTATTATGGAGTCCAAAAAATTCATTTATTTGACGTTAACCAGTCACCCTGAATGGCTCCAGCTTTGAATGTGAGTGTAATGGAGTGGCAACCTATCCGGGGTGTACTTTCCTTTGCCCGTAGTCAACTGGTTGCAGCTTCTGCCTTCATAGACCCTGAATTGAATTAAATGAGATGGATGAATGGAAGTCTCCTTGTTTGAGAAAATGATGTCATTTGAGAGAATGTAAAACTGTCCAGTTATTATTTGACAATGTCCCTGTTTTAACTGTGACTCCGTATATGTATTTAAAATGTCAATGCGTTCGTTTTTGTGTGTGTGTGTGTGTGTGTGTGTGTGTGTGTGTGTGTGTGTGTGTGTGTGTGTGTGTGTGTGTGTGTGTGTGTGTGTGTGTGTGTGTGTGTGTGTGTGTGTGTGTGTGTGTGTGTGTGTGTGTGTGTGTGTGTGTGTGTGTGTGTGTGTGTGTGTGTGTGTGTGTGTGTGTGTGTGTGTGCGAGCGAGCATACAAAGCTGTGTACGTACATACTCCCTGTGCACTTTGCACCGAACCCCTTGTAATATATTCAGGCATTTAAAAGTGTTTGGTTTGTTTAAAGTTGTGGAGGGTTTTTGGTCTCCTAGAGAGCTCGGATAACCCTAATCCACAACACACATTTTTATCAGTAGTTCATTGGCAGTGCTAAATATTGACTTATCATTAAGTGGAATGACTGAAACCCTAATAATAATTCACGTTGTCTAAGCACCTTGTGTTGACGCGGCGCTCCCGACGCTATTAACGAATGTATGCAAATCCTGCATAAATCTGAAGATTAGGGCTAAAGCATTCTGTGATGCAAGAGAGAAAACAAGAGGTGTGTGATAAAATGCTGTCAGCGCATACACAGCCCTGCAAAAACATGCAGCTTAGAGAGAGGAAGTGAAAATAGGGGTGTGCTTTTCAAAATGTTAACACAAATGTACAGGCATGTCACATACACCCATACACAGATAACGCTTACAAAGACAGGGATTGGATTTCTGCTGAATGCTTGATAATACAAATGTGAAGTTTAGCCGCAGAACAGTAAACAAACAATGCAAACATGTGAGTGCTGAGAGAAAAATAGAGAAGTACGAGAAAGAATCTAGGATGAGAGGAAAATGAGAACAAGAGGAATATATAAAGAGGATGGTAGGTAAAGAGGATGAGAGAATAGCAAGTAGATATGAGGAAAAACTTGGAAAGCGGTTGTGTGTGCGCAGACTTTCTTTGTCTGGGCTGACACCTGAGAACAAATACATAAAAAGAGTTCAAATGAGGAACTGAGGAATAACAAATGTAACATAACTCCTGGACTACAGATCAAAAGTTTTAATGTTGTTCTAAAGTCAATTCTTCCCAGAATGAGAAGAAAAACATCAGACAACGCTGTGCTTGAAACAAACCATATGACATGACACAGATTGAGGTTGTTGGGATTCTGGAGAACCATGGAGTTGAAGGAAGTGAGGTGAATGAGTGAAAATGTTGAACTATCGGCCGTGTCTGGGAAGAAAGAGGGGTGTAGAGGTGAGGATAGCGGGAGGACGGGGGATGAGTGGATAGCTATTTTGGAAAAGTGTTGAGCTGTTTATTTGCGCGTCATTGAAGCTGAAGTAAGGCGCTGGGGGAATTGGCCACCAAGCCCCTGCTCTGCAACAGCTGCCGCTGCTAAGTGAGTTACTAGCCGTCAGACTGCCTTTATGTCACACAATCACATACACATGTATTCACCTGTCACATGGGGCCTGTGATGGATGCATTGAGGATATAATGCACTGCAACAGGGCTGTAGAAAATATGCGCCGTTCTCCACTTTTGGCCTTTAAGTGAAATGATTGCTTAAATTAGCAGAATTGAATGCGCTCGGTGTGTGAATGCTGATTAGAGTGTTAAACAATAAGTTATTTATCACTCGACAACTAGCCGCAGCCCCATTAAAGAGTGAGGCCCGTGATACAAAGCTGTGACTTAGTGTTTAATGTCTGCTGTCAAATGAAATGGGCATCACAGCTGGGGGTAGATAGTGCCACAGATCAGCATGCCATCAACTGTTTGGAGATATTGGCTAAATACCTCATAAAATATAAATTATTTTTACAATTAAGTAAATAATCACAGAAGACTCTGGCCTTTTCCAATAGTTCAATCTCTAACTCAAAAATATGAAGTTCCTCTCTTGAACTTCCTCTATAATGTGACTTTTTTCATACTTATACATACGATATTTTAGTTGAGCCTTGCTCTGCGTTGGTCATTTGTATTTGTAATGCACTGTCACAGCAGGGAGGAGCTGACTCAGTATTATAGGAGCAAAATGTAATCGCATTAATCTATTGGAAGGTCGAATCTTGCCTTTCCTCAGCTTCAACCAATAGACACCGTCAGAGTAACCATGCAGGGTGACCAAGTGCTGTTCGGAGGGCCACTGAAGAACCGCCCCCGGGGTTTTTAAACTACACCGTCCTGACCTTTAAGTAGTTCTGTATCTTGTGCATGGGACCAGCTGATAGTTTTGTTTCACTGTCATGTCCCTGACATAACCTTCATCGGATAAACACGAATCTCAGTGTTTTCTGAATTTTCATGATTTATGTGACTCCAGCGGAAATTGATGCAATTTGTCTTTTTCAGTATTTAGAAATGTAGGCGCTGATACACCTTACTGGCTTTTGTTTTCTCAGCCCCAGAGAATGCAGCATATTTGGGTATGAATATAGCTTTTGTATTTTCGACTACCTGGCGTCTTTTTATTATCACTGTCGTACAAAGGAGCTGAATTCCATCAAGCGTCTCTCAGGTCACTGGGGTTCTGTGTTTTTTGGGAAAGTTTTCCTTGGCATCTGGAATTTGCATTCGTCATTAAGAAGAGCATTTTAATTATATTCCTAAGAAAGTAAATATTTAAAACAAATGTTTTCCTATAAATATACCATTACTTATTCAACTCTTCTAACTTCTCTGAGCAAAGTAAGAGTGAAGCTTTAATGTAAGATGCACTGACCAGACATCAGGACCTTCTCAAAATCTGCAGGCACTGCAGCACTTTTAATTTGTCAATCATTCTAAAGCAGCTCAAGTTATTTGAATTTGAAATGTGGAGCAATAGAGGATGTGAGGAAACATACTTGATATTTGATATTCTGCTGCAAAACATTTACAGGCAAATAGAGTGATAGCATGTATTTTAAATGTCACCTTGCTGCTCAAGGTGAAGTGGAAGCAGACAGACATCACCTATCACTGTCAGAAATGGCAGCTCTCAGAAAAACACACTTCCTCTTCCATAGCCTGAATATTACTGCTGCGAGATGAATACGGGGAGAGGAAAAGAGGGGTGTTGGGGAGGAGGGCAAAGGAAAGAAAGATGAGGATGTGTGGATGTGTATAAGAGTTGATAAGAAAAGATGCACAATAATATTCATAGCAGCTTAAAAACTGTTTCAGTGCAGATTGAAAAATATGGACCCCAAAATGAAGGAAGGTAGAGTTTGGTAAGCACAGCATTACCTGCATATTAGTGTAATGTGGAGAAAAGACAGGCGTACATTGTGGGAAAAGAGGAATAGGTTTCAAAAGAAAAAAGTTTATGTGGAATGATGAGGAAAAGTGAGAGAAACAAAAAGGAAGAATAGATAGAAGGACAACAGACAGCATAATGATAATTGGAATAGAGACAATTAAAGTGACTTCAGACAGTATTGATCATGCTTTTTTTTTGTTTTTTTGAAAGATAATGGCAGAAAATCAAATGATGTTTGAGATGGACTCTTAGATGATTTTTATTCAAAACTGAAAATTACACATCTCGCCGTCTCATTCTGAAATTGGAAGTCTTACATGACAAATGTATCTTCCTATTGCACAACAACGTGAATGCACGTGGAACAATAATATAATACAGTATTTTTTGTCCTCAGGTTTTGCCTGCTGTGGTCAAGAGTACATAAACTCTTCAACCACTCTTTGCTGCATGGGGAATGAAGGACATCCAGTAATGCACCCAGCTGGTAACGCCACAGTGACTCTGCAGTGCTGTGGGTCAAAGGTCATTCACCAAGATGAGGAATGCTGTACTGGCATTGGATACGACCCCCACCGATATGTGTGCGCTGACCGACCCACACCTGGTCTCCCAATACAGGTGTGTTTTGGATTACGGGGCGAATGCTCTATTAGTGGTGCTCTCAAAGATGTCTCTGTTCTCTTGTCCACACGACGCAGTGCATTTGTAGCCTAAACAGTAGAGGGGGATGTTTTAGCTCTTCACTACATTTTTCATGAGCGATCACACAAGTCCATCTGAAACACCACTTCGTCACATCTCCATTGCAGTTTGTTACCGACCATTTTCGAAACCAGTTTATCCAACTCGTCATAAATGATCACGGGATATACCCTTGAAATGTCACAGTGGCATATAAAGTCACCAATTAGCCTCAAATGCATGTTATTGGACTGTAGTAGGAGGGAGAATATGCAACTTCTGCACAAAAAGGCCTCTTAAGAAGGTGAAATTCTGGCTACGAAGAGATAGTGCCAATTGCAACACCACTGTGAAAGCCCAGAAGTGATGTAGCATTTTTTCTGAAAGTAAAATTGTACATACTTTCTACTTTCTTACAGACTTTAACGATACATCTTACTTTATATCAGTTATCACAGAGGAAAGAAAAAAAAAAAAGCTTTCAACTACAGAAGTCAGAGAATTTGAATAGAGGGAAAATAAAGCCGCATCCTGGATGCTGTACTCAGGTATCTGGTAGATGTTCGCACATTGACTGAAATGGCAGAACAGATCATATCATCTCCAGCAGCCCAGCAAATGTTATAGAATTTCTCAATTTCCTTCACTTTTTCTGTCAAACCAGCTCTCATTGTCACATCGGGTGTTGGGGACTGGGCCATCTTCCATTTATCAACTGGGGTCATGTGGCGTTTGTGTGTTCCTAAGTCAGCATGAGATGGCACATCCATGCACACAATCACACACACACAAACGGGCACAAAGGGTAGGAACTCTCATTAACTCTAATGATGTCATTAAGGCTCATGTGTGCCCCACACAGACACACATGTACATACACGTGATACATAAATAGCTATATTCTATGTGTGTGTGCAAACGTCCGGTAGATGTTGCCATGACTATTATTTTCATTGTTGGTTTCTCTCTTATTTCACTATTCAAACCTATCTTCTCCGCTCCACAACGCTCCTCTGCCTCTTCATAATGTTTCTTTGTTTCTTTGTGTGTTTTTGTTTCCAGCCCCAGTGTTTCCAGGGTGTTGTTTGTCCTATGGTTGCTGCATCTACAGCTTACTGTGGCTCCTGTAACCTTGATCCATCTATGACAGCCTGTACTTGGGTCACGTCTGCATTCACACACCCAGACAAGCGGTCCACAACATACACATCGCTCATCAGTAGTACTCAGGAAACTTTAACTACAGGCCTGTCTGTGCAAACAAACAAAAGTAACTTTGACAAAGTAGTCAACACATACACCCAAACAAATACCACAAGCACACCGTCCGACGGAGATCTGTGCCCATCGCATGAGGAGGTAGTGTACAGCGGAGATGCCAGCAGCTACACTTACACAGGTAATCATGTGTGTCTGATTGTGTGTCTGTGTGTGTGTACCTGTAGTTTAGTGGAACGGAGACTGCCGTTAACAATCACTCAAAGTTTGGCTCCAGATCTTCAATGTAGCAGATTTTTGTCAACCTCTCCAAAGGAGGTTTGCACCTGATTACTAGGAGGCAGTGGTGTAATTTATAATGCTGTCAAAAATAACAAGTTAACGAGCTTAAAAAAAGAAATCATGGAATTAATGCAGTTTTGTCTACTTCCGTTTTTTTTGGTATTGTTTTTTTTTTTTTTTTTACTCCCTTACTGGAGCAGCAGCATGTGCAGCGTCTATGGGCGCAGCACCGTGACTACAGAGCAGCACAATACTGAGTGAAATAATATTAAGGCAGAAAGTTCCCTGACAGCTGATTGAGAAAGTGAAAGTCATTAGCTTTACTTTGTAAAGCTGAATTTAACAGCCACACAAGTAATTCTGCAGCAAAACAGCATGTTGCCATGTTGGCTGACCAGCAGCCACCAAACTGCTAAAGCTGGAGGAAATACTTGCGGGTAAAATATTAATCCCTCTTCTTTCTCGCTTTCCCTGGCTCTCCCGTATACTGTATGTGTGTGCGTGCGCGGGTGTGTGCTCCTGTGTGCTTGCCTTCTCTCTCTCTATCTCTCTATCTCTCGTGTGTGTGTGTGTGTGTGTGTGTGTGTGTGTGTGTGTGTGTGTGTGTGTGTGTGTGTGTGTGTGTGTGTGTGTGTGTGTGTGTGTGTGTGTGTGTGTGTTGATATTACAGTATATTATTGCCACTTTGTTCATGTAGTAAGTTCACAACTTTGTTTCTAGAAATATCAAAGTTCTCAAAGTGGTGGACCTGCACTCTAACAAAACCCAGACTTATGTTGGATGGTAATTAATAAATTTATCTATGTTTTTATTATTTTGTTAATCTTAGAGAGAAACAGTTTCATACAAAGCTAAAAGGACATGATAAAAATAATCTTTGAATTTAAATATAGTCTCTGCGTGTTATTCCCTGAATAAACATCCATCACAAGCTTCAGTCTTTAGTCGAAAACAATGCGATTAATCGCAATTAATTAGCAAAAAAAAATTTTTATCGATTGACAGCACAAGTAATTTATAATTAGCTATTTTCAAGAGAAGAATTCAGTGACACAGGGAGTGAAACCAAGTCACTCACAGTAACTTTACACCTCTTCATGTTTGAAGATATCAATTAAATTATCATTTTAAAACACTAGTCTGGTAAGAGGCACTCCAAAACCAGCACATCTCATTAAACATTTCAGTGGCACAGTGTTTCTTTTTTAATTTTGTCTAATATTAAAAAGGAGACATTTCTTGAGACCCTGGCTAGCTCAGTTTGTAGAGCATGAGACTCGCAATCTCAGGGTAGTGGGTTCACGCCGGGCGCCACCTTCCCGTGGACTCACCACCCGCAGGAAAGATTCTTAATCGGTGCAATGTGATTTGGGTGACAGTGCTCAGATTCTGACCCGGAAACGGATAAGTGAGAGAAAATGGACGGATGGACATTTCTTGAAATTTAACAGTTGATTTTTGTTTTTAATTTTAGCGTCAATGTTCAATTCCAACATTAACCTGATCTGGGGGTTCAATATATTAACATATAAAATACATTATATAAACGATCTTAAACTTCAACTTACTGGATTATTCCATCAGTGATTATGATATTTAAGACTTTGAATTATACACCATTGGCTTTATGTTTTTGGGATTGAAGTATTATAACCACTTGTACTGCATTTCCCGCCTTGTTTTGGTTATTTCACTTATATGACATCCTTTAGTTTTTTAAGCCACAGCGAGGAATAACTAGTAGAGGGCTGTGAATCGCAGTGCTCACTGAAACCACATACCTGCAGAAACCTATTCTGCACTTACTCTAAATGTGTCAGGCACTACAATCAACCGACTACACAGACAGATGTCCTTCCTCACATGTTCATTCTCACACACATACACACCAGGACAGCTGCTGCAGCGTACATTAATAGCTGTAACGTGGTAACTCTCTCCGTGCTGTACACTTGTGTGTCATTAAAACTTAGAAATGGCCGTTTAAATGCCATTTCAATATTCCTCACTATTTATCAGCCTAAAGGGAGTAGGAGCGCAAGTGTATTTGTGTTTGTGGGCGTGTGTGTCGTGATTTCCAGTCTGTCCACACATTATTTATCTGGGTAGTTCGTCTGTTTAATCAAGACTAATTGTGGTTACGTGTGCAAGCGAGAGTGCGTGCGTGCGTGTGTGCGTTCAGTCGCATTCATAGTCATATTTACCCATTTTTTTAAGTACATGCATCCGTCTAGTTCTTTTTTGACAATATCCCTTTTGTAAATGTGACTCCATATATGTATTTAGAATGTCTATTCGTGTGTGTGTGTGTGTGTGTGTGTGTGTGTGTGTGTGTGTGTGTGTGTGTGTGTGTGTGTGTGTGTGTGTGTGTGTGTGTGTGTGTGTGTGTGTGTGTGTGTGTGTGTGTGTGTGTGTGTGTGTGTGTGTGTGGCATGGGGCGGTTAGGATAAGAGTTTCTAGGCGATGCTGTGACACCATCTGGGCAGAGGCACATAAAGCTGTCGCCACCCACCATACACCAGATGTTTCTCATGCACACACACACACACACACACACACACACACACACACTCCCACACACACTTGCGCATTCAGACACACACACAGTCACATGCAGCGTATCATGCTATACTTGTCTATGTAGGCAGCTCATGCCCACATAGCTTCACATGTGGTGTGAATACCTTAGAAAACTGTATTGTACAGACACAACTTTTATTAAAGTGTTTGTGATGACATTTGTTGTTCCATTTTTACCATGTCTGTGAAGCTCAGGTAGTTTATTTACATCCATGTGAAAATATGTCAGTTTTGCTAAATCAGTTCTCACATTAGTGGAGACAACACCATAGTTTCCTTTACATCAGTAATCGCTTTACACTTCTAAAAGAAAATACACATCCATATGCATCGGCAGTACATCCATATGTATTGAGACACATGCAGAGAGATTGTGCAGGAGGGGTTTTAACATGATAAATCAGATTTACACTAGTTATATTCCATATGATACTGGGTCTACCATTATTATTATGGACATTTTTGCTATCTGTTTAATAATTAGTATGTAGAAGACATATTTTACAAAATGAAAGGTTTTAAAAGATCCATCAGTACTGTTTCCGTATAAGTTTTGGACTTATATGTTTGGTTAAGGCATGTTTAATTGGAATTCCTTCTTCTAGAATACATTGACACATTCCCTAAAATTAAAAAAATTAATTATTGAATCACATTTTATTGATTTTGATCAATATTTAATTAATTAAAATTTCTTTCCAACCTCATGATTTTCATTTGGCAAGCACTATCTGTGCGTATTTGTCACATGTAATCTGATGTAAGCATATTTAAGCAATATAGCAATCATCATTCACTCAGTGATATACTGATAATATTAGTTGTATATTTGTGAATAATATCTTTCTGATTTCATTATTGAATGATTTTGGTGAGCAAAAATATTTACATTTAAAACATATTTTTCCTTTTCATTTGTTGAAAGTGAAAATGAATAAATAACTTATTCCTCTGCTCATCTGTTCTGCCCCTTCCCCACCACTCTGAATCAGACTCTGACTTGGAGCCCTTTACAACATATGAGTACAGAGTGAGGGGCTGGAACAGCTTCGGCCGAGGATCCAGCAACGTTACAGCGGTGACAACCAGTGAGGACAAGCCGTGGGGAGTGGCACCACCCCACTGGAGTCGTGTTGGCGAACGAGATGACATCATCCAGCTGCAATGGCAAGGTCCTGCCAGACCCAATGGTATGTAAAGCGTCTCCTCTCCTAAATATGATCCAGCTTAGTGTCAAAGAGGAATCAATTGCTACTTTGGAGAAAGAGGAAAACACTTTGAAATGCAACTGTGCTTATCAAGTCAAAATCTTTTCATTTAACTAGGGGAGATCAGCCACTATGTTGTACTCCGGGATGGGCATGAGCGTTACCGTGGTGATGAAAATACCTTCACTGATGTTGGTGGGATCAGGCCTTTTCACGAGTACAGTTACCAGCTGAGAGTGTGCAACCGGGCCGGCTGTACAGACAGTACACAGGTGAGCCTGCATGTGCATTTACTTTCGTTGCTGTTAACCTACGTATATCATAACAATATATTGTATTATGTCACAGTATTGTCTGGATAACTGATTTGTTTTGCCTCACGTTAACTTGCCCCACAAAATAAAGACATACTCGTCTCTTAAAACTAGTTTTTAAATGTCTGGACTTGTCTGGTAACGCATCAGCTGTAGAGAAAAACAACAATTTATTGCTGGTTCTGAAAGCACGCACGCACACACACACACACACACACACACACACACACACACACACACACACACATTTGAGGGGCCCTCCTATTAACATAATGCATTTAGGAGCTCCTGCCTTTAACCTTCAGAACTGAGTTCATAACCTTAACCTCAATTTTTTTTAATTGATTTTATTCTGAGCACTAAAGCCACATCTGAACCCTTCAGACACATGTGAATCAGTGTATCTGAAGTCTACATACAGTAGTATGCTCCCAGTTTTTTCAGTAGAAAATCAAAACAAATCAATTGTTAGTTACTCTACATTTGACACATCAAAAAATACAAAATTGCGCTTTGTTGTTTATCAATTTAAAATATGACAAGAGAAATCGAGAGGTCTCCCATAGTATTTAAAAAAATATATTTTTCCATTTTGAACCTGTCTGAAAAAAGGTCTATGCAAAGATCCCTTTTCAATCCTTGTCTGATAGAGAAATCACCAGAACATTCAACCTCCTCACTTCACTCATTTGTGAAACAGCAATCTAGCATTGCTTTACAGCAGCTGGTCACTCATCTGATCTTTTGTTTGGCCAGCAGCCTTTCAGTTAAACACCCTTTCGCTCTCTCCAAAGACCACCTGAAAGGCCTAATGCTGATGTCTGATCATTGTTAACAATACTGGAGCACAGTTGTTCTGTCAAATGATAGTTTAACACTTTCAATCCCGCCTGACCTCTGTTGTGAAGAACTAAGAGTATTTCATGTGTCCTCACCATGTGAACTCTGCACTGTTCCAGCGCTAGAACAAGTTGTTATTTAGCCTTGTTTCCACTGTGCTCGTGTATGAAAGACTCTGGATTTGCTGAGCCTACCTGATGTTTGCGATAACGCCCATAATACCTTCACAGAGAACTCCCCCCTGCTATCTCTCTGGCTGTAGCTGAGCTGATATTACCACAACAATTAATTTCTGCGGCTTAGTGATGATGAAAGCGCATGTTGAAAACTGTCTTTCTGGCTTTTTTCAAAGCTAATTTAACATCTCATTATTTTGATGAGCATAATTTTTTTACGTAAAGAGGAAGACGGTAATTGTGTTGCTGGAGATGTAGATGAAGCAGAATAGGTCAGACGGAGGTATAGAGTTGGTTTTGAGGGGTTGATGGATGTCAGATGGAACAATCTGCTATTTTGCACATTTGTAGAACAATGACGTGGAAGAAAGAAAATCTAGTTGTGTGCAGTTGTAGTACTTTATCACAACTGACACTTGATCAAATGAGATTATATAATGTACAACTCTAATTTCCAATTCTTATTTGAATATAGATAACTTATATGCATATATATATATAATCAGTTGCTGAAAATAAGATATTTTACTATTTTATTTAAAAAAAACAATAGATATATATATTTAATTTATTTTTTTAATGAATGGCAGAAACACCAGTCAAAGAATTAGGGACCACATGACAAGTTTACATTTTTGCCTTTAGGATTGTTGCCGATGCAGGGATTTCCAGTAAGAAACATGTCCATTCTTAATGTGATGCCACTAAAAGCCTCACTCTCAATCATCCAATATTAAGCTTCAACCTCAGATTCTCACACTTTTCTTTAGACTCCTTAGGTTCATATCTTCTCAGTATGAGATCCCAGAACAATGATTTTTTTTTTCCAGTACCTTCTTTATCAGTAGCAAAAGTGACAAGGAAGTGTGTGCAACAGTGAGAAGGACGGAGGACAAGGCAGTCTGTGGTGAAATAACTGACCACAAAACACTAAAAGGGGAGAATAGAAATCCCATTTTCTCTGGATCATTTGACAATATTATGTACTGTGGAATCTTCAATGTTTTTGCGACTTTATGTCAAAGAAACTTTTCCCAATATCGTTCCACAATTTTTCACGTTTCTCTGGAGATTGCTCAACCTCTCCCTGGCTTTTATTTCTGAGAAAGAAACTCACTCTATTCAACCAGTTATATAACTGATTCTATCGCCGTCCAACCCTAGGAGGTGGAGTCATACGCAGTTATCTTTTGATTGTTTTGACCAGTAACTTCAATATACTTCAGTTCAATGTAGTTTCCATTATTCAATACACCTGATACACATCCTGATGAGTTTGATTCAAAACTTGCGATAGAATATTCCATAAAAACACAAGTAAAACTCTGTATCTGTACCTCACTTCTCTTTTATCAATAAAACAAACTTATTCTTCATAAATACTGTGTTAATACTTTGTTTCACTGTGACTATGCACAGGATAAAGTGGTTTAGAAGATGGATGGATGGCGGGATGGATGGATGGATGCAGTTTCAAGCAGGGGAAAACATGATAAAACCAGGATCAAACCGTGCTCCCTTGATGGAGCACTTCATTCACAGATGGAATAATATTTCATCCACTTACTGCTAAGACTTGACAGGATATTTCATTTTTTCTAAATAAAATCTATCAAGGTGGTGCACTACTAGTAATATTGTGCTCTTTGCTGGTGTCAAATGAATCAACGCTCAGATTGATGAAGTATGATGATGAGAAGCACCTGCAACACCGGCTGAAATTAATTACCAACATGCAGACGACGCTTGTAAAAATAAGAAAATGTTCATTTGGGGGGTACAAATATATATTTGGCTCTATGTAGGTAGGCTAACCTTGGCTAACACTAAAGATGACCACCACCTCAGGGAGGAGGACAAGGAGAGAGATCAGCTCTGCAACTGTTTTCATCCACGACAAAGGTATTGGATGAACAAACACACTAAACCTAAACTACCTGCTACTGTATTAACACAAGTTACAGTTACTTATACATTTTCAGATGTGATCCTCTGAGCAACCTGTGCTCAAAACTTTATCCATTTAACTGTACATGCATCACATTCTCTCTCTCTCTCTCTCTCTCTCTCTCTCTCTTTCTCGCTCTCTCTCTCTCTCTCTCTCTCTCTCTCTCTCTCTCTCTCGCTCTGTCTCACACACACACACACACACACACACACACACACACACACACACACACACACACACACACACACATAGACACAAACAAACAACTGAGCACACTCCCAGCAGAGAACGGAGAAGGAGTGAGTTGGATTAGTTTGTACACCGGTGAAAATTGGCCAAACAGTCCCAATTATGGGATAACTTCAGCTAACCTAATACACCACTGCAATTACCTGGCATCAGCCCCACTCGTGCACACGCACAAGCAGAGACAGACAAATGCAGGTACACACAAACGCACACCTGCCGTGACAACAGAAGGTGCTGATCTAATACAGTTGGTCACTTAGAGCGAGAGGAAGAACGATTGGTCCTCCTCTGTCTTCGAATCCTTTTGTCCTGTTCTTCCCACTATTTGTCTCCTGTCATTCCCCTGATTGTAACGCCACAGTTCCCAGGTTCTCCCAACTGTTGTCTCCCCTCTCTTAGCCTGTTTCTTCCTCGTGCACACACACACACACTAACAAGGATGTGACCTGTCATCTGGTGTCCAGACTGCAACCTCCACTGCTATGTGTATGTGTTTCACAATCCCGTGTCTCTCTGGCCCGGTGGGGACCCATTCCTTTGTATGTTGCAGCGAGGGTGAAATGAAGCGTATCATAATGAGCCATACTTGTATGTATTTACCTTTTCTTTGCAAAACAAATTGCAAGCTTAGCATCTTTGTTGTGTCGTTTGACCAATACTGAGGTTTACGTAGACCTGCTGTGAATTATTATTTTGAATTTTTTTTGAGAAAGTGCAATTCACACCAGTAACTAAGTTAGGTAACTAAAGAAGTTACGATTACCTGCAGTGACCCTGCAGTCAGGAACTATCAGGTCTTTTGTAACTCGGAGCTCAGTTCAGTTAATCTGAGGCACACTTACATACAGTAGGTGGATGTTTGGCTTTTATTTTCTTTACATCTGAGCAAAATCTTGACAGACATGTCAGTGGACCGCACAATGAAGCGCCCGCTGATTGATCGATTTAAGTCCTTCTTCTTTGCCTCCTTTGCCATTTCCTCTCTTGCACCTTGTTGTGTTTGCGCGTGTTTACCTGCATGTACCTGTGTGTGTTTATCTGCGCACGTGCTTGTGTGTCTCCTCAGTTGTAGTAGCAGTGCTCTAATTGCATAGCACCGTTTGGGACAGGTGGTGGAAGTGCTAGTGACAGTCTATTAAGGCAGGATATCCCTGTTGCTATTAGCAGCAGATTGCCCTGTGATTCTGTGGTCTCCACATTCACCCGGCATTCACAGGGGCCCACAAATTCTACATTATGAATTTACAATAGAATGGTTTCTCTAATCACTGCACTAAAAGGCAGTAATATTTCATTTGCATGAGGATGACTCACACAGGAATTTCTTATTTTGTTATGTTTTTTTTTTTTTTTGTCGAAGTGACTTTGATGCTATTGATAACAATCCACATTTTTATCATAACATCTCTTATTGCAGGTGGCAAACTGGGATTTTAGTTAGATTTCTGCAACGAAGAAGTATGTTGAATTAATAGAAAAATGCAGTATTCTGTTCATCACATCTTTTAAGTGGAAAGTAATTTTGTCTTTAAAAACCCCACCTTGCAAACTGTTGTAAATTGTTAATAAAATCCCTTAAACCTTACCTGAGAACAGGGTGTATTAATTTGAAAATGTTGGTGTTCGGGAGGAAGAGATATTCGCTGGTTTTTCGTGCAGGAAGAACAGCAGCAACAACAGGCGATGTCCAAAGCTCTTTAAAATACAGCTTGATGTTTTTTGTAGTTGAGCGGTGAAAATGTTTCTGAGTGGAGTGAGTGCTCCGGTTTATTATATGCTCTGCCACCCTCACCACCCGCTGCAGGTCCAACTTGTTCTCTCCTGTACAGCTGCAGAACCTCAAAGTGCAGCAGGAGGTCAAGAGGCTCTCTGTGGCTGACTGGTAGAAATTAATCTGGAGAGAATGAGGGAGTTTTCAGATTTGTATTTTCTGTTAATGGATAATGTTCTTTTGGCACATTTTACAACATAAAGATATGTTTCTGTCCACGAATGTCCAAACAAACATCATCGTCTGCTGTCAGCACAGTTTTTATTGCCTTGCAAAGTGGAACTATGGATTTAAATCCAGAGATTATTGGGTTATGTTAATGATAACCGTGTTAATGAACGATCTGAGCAGAAATCCATCTGTTGTTGGCAATTTTGAAATGTTGGCATATTCCTAGACTGTGCATGTTTTATATGTTCAGTGGGCGTTTGTGAGGGGTTCGTTTGCATGTGTGTGCATCTTTGTGTCGGTGCTTTATTGTTTATGTCCCTGTCCATGTGTGTGTTCAGGTGGTGGCAGTGACAGTGCAGGGAGTCCCGAAGGACGTGCAGCCTCCTGTGGTCACAGCTGTAAGCCCCTTCTCTCTCCACACGAGCTGGTCTGAACCCACTCATCCCAGCGGCATCATACAGCGATACCTCCTGAACCAAACTGGGGTTGGAACCATATTTACAGCCACGGGTGGAGCCAGAAACTACACTGTGACTGGTAAAATACATGGAGAACTATTCTCTTGCCATTTTCCCTTTTCCTTCCGTTGTTTCCTCCCATTTGTATTATGATCAATTCTTCCATTTTCCACCTTGTGAGCAATTTCCACCTTTCATACCTTCTTCTTCTGTCTTGTCATTTCATTTTTTTTCTTCTGGCTTGTTAAAATGTGATGCAAACTATTTTGACTTCTAAGTCAAATCTCAAGGTAAATTTGTTTAGAGTGGCTTTGCAGTACTAGATAAAAAATAAGTAAGCCAACACACACATATCAGATATAACAATTTCACATAAAAAGCAAGATATTTTAAAGATAGGATTTAGATCATTTAAAAACCATATGAAGGTATAATTATGAATAATTTAACCTAAGCTAGGCCCTGAAAGCCTGAGAAAATAAATGTATTTTCTGGACATAAAAACAAGCAGTGGGGCACATGTCGTGTTATGAAAGAGGTGACTGCTCCAAAGTTTTTCCAAAGCCAATTCCTCAAGCACCAGTTCAGATCTAAGAACAGTTAAAAAGTCATGATTTAGTGTCTTTTATGATTCTCTCTGCTTTAGTTCAACCTCTCTTAAAAAAAAAACGTTAAAACACAGACGAGGAAAAAAAACCCGACTTACTTACCGGTACTTCCTTACTTACTTACTTACTTGCGTTTACAAAGAAATACTTTCAGAAATAAGTGCAACATCCACTGATGAAAGTGAAGCACGGACACAACAGGCAGGTTTCCTCATCCTAACATTGTAGATCTGCACATGAACACGGCGATGTCAATGCTGGGTGATTTGTGAGTCTTGTTTTATCTACCCAGAGGAGGACCAGTGCTGTTGGCCCTCTGCCATCAGTCACAGCACAGACACACTTACTCATGCAGACACAAACATCTGCATGAAACATTGTCAAGCAAATGTGAGCTGTCTGCATTAAAACCAAATGTATCAGAGACAAAAGACATATACCAGCTGAATAATGTCACTGTGCACATCCTCAAAGGCTCACTCTCTGTGTTCAGTGTTCCAAATGTGATTTCATTACCTCCTTTTAAATTTTAGTGCTAAAAAAAAAATCCAGTGATGATATCTTTTCAAGCAGAAATTCAGTGGCATTTTCCCCTCACAGCCTTCCACTCTGCTCTGTCTTGGACTCGGACCAGGCGTCAGCTTTGCCAGTAGCCAATAGACTATTCCCATGGTGCCTGTGGTTGGCTTGTATGGTCAGGAGTTGTGTGCATGTGTGTTTGTATGTGTAGGCATGAGGCAAAGCAAACAATGCCAAATAGAGATGGTAATGTGCTGTAATACTGTACCATCCCCATGTGCCAGTGTAAGCAACCAGCATGTGTGTGTGAAATTCCCCCCGTCTCCCAGTGAGACCCTGGAAAACCATGCGTGCACAGCCAAAACCACTACTGGGGCAGCACGTCTCTCCCCCTTTATCTCTCCGCTTTCTCTTTTTGTTTCTCCACTTTGTGGAGCTTTTTCTCGCATCAGATGCTTGGTTCTTTAGTATGTTACAGTCTTATTGTATTGCAATATAGTAGAGTAGCTGAAGCAGAATGTTTCATCGTCACAAATGATTACAAATTACTATTATTTTTATCCCAAACATACTGAATCAGAAAGGACTGAAATGACCCCAATGAGAACTTTACAGTAGCTTATTGTGTAAGTTTGATAAATCTAAAAACAGACATTGATTTTCTTTTTTCATCACTTTATATTTAGCATGAAATATGTTTACTTTCCGAGCATACAAATAAGTATAAAATATAAAAAAAGAATTGCCATTATCATCATGTTAATGATAATCTTTATGTTTAAATTCTGAAGTTTCAATGCTCCATACAGCTTTATACAATTCATACCTGGACCAAGATATTCTGGCTTTCTGTGCTAAGTAGATTTCTTTTCATACCTGCCTCAAACGTTTGCACGGTAATGTTCATCATGTAATGCTTTTATTTGACTACTATAAGTGAAAATTAGAAAGAAAGAATAGCGAAAAATCTACAAACTTAGTAATTGGAGAAAAAAAAACCCTGGATGACACTTTTGAAATAAAGAATGAAGAAACAAGAAGATTGATAAAAAGATAGATGGATGAATTGAAAGTGTTTTTAGTGAAATATGAATTGAAGTAATTGCTGAGCTATTCTCTCATACTTAATGTTTAATATGCCGTTATTCATCTCCTTCGCACCTCTGACATCGTCAGGAGACAGACATCAATGAGCTCATACACACAAAAAACGAAGATAAAAAGGGGCAATTTAGGTAGAAATACATTTACTGTGTAACTTATTTGATGCTATAAATATCTGCTTGGCCAAAGATTCATTTTTATTTTGGATTCTCAATTAAAATCCCTTTGGCCTGGGTCTGTAATAAAGTTCTTCATGTAACACTGTGGGTGAAGGCAGGGAAAACTCAGGAGAGGTCAGCAGACCACACACACACACACACACACACACACACACACACACACACACACACACACACACACACACACACACACACACACACACACACACACTTCAAATTCAAAGATTAGAAGAATATGCAAACCCTGAACAGAAAGACAACAAGCCTAAATTCAAAATGTAGATATTCTCACTGTGAGACCAACTGTTATATAATGACAGATAAAAACGGATAAGATTAAAACTTTCTCTCTGTTTTCTAGTCCAAAGTGTCACCATAACTTCATGACACATTGAGTGCAGAATATAGTTTTGTATGTTTCCAGAAAAAGAAAACTGTACATACTAGTGGAGCATTGTTTTTGTTATGAAACTTATTGTCTTCAAAACGTGCTTGTAGTGTGAGAATGAGAACTGACACAGTAATCAGCAACTTCAAATCTTGCATTCAGAATATATATATATATATTTAAAAAAAAAAAAAGCATATTGGCTTTTACGGTTTCTTGTTTATCAGCTATTTGCGTTCGGGAAAGCAAGAACCAAACGCTCATTAATAGCATTTTAACAGTTCTGAAAAGTGACACTTCATAGGAAGAATTAAGTACTACTGTACAAAGACACCCCATGTGAATCGATATTAAGTATTGCCATCATTAGCTCCCAATGAGTTATTGCCTGCAATTATATAGATTATGGCATTAATCATGTGTTTAATTGGTGTTTTGTAGGCTCGTTATTAATTTAGAACAGCAGGGAATAGAGTATGTTCTTTTATTTATTAATGTGCTTCGCCGCGGTCTAACTGCTCTGTGATATAGGTGGAGCCATGTAGACTTGAGAAAAGGAGACAATGAGATCGACGGGAACCTTTTTCTCATCTATCAGTTTTCTGTCATGAGTGTAGCATTGCAATGCTTGGAAAGGCTGTTTTCTTTTTCATTGGTCAGTCACAGCTACATGCTCCCACACATTCCAGGACTATTCTTTCTGACTTGTCTCTTCCAAAAATAGCCTATTTAGGCCTCGTCCTTTTTCTGTTGTTTTTTCATCAGAGAGAGACAAATATGGATCACTGACACACTGCAGGAGACTCCACAGACGTGACAAGTCAGCCAATATAAGGTCAATAGCACTCATCTAATTGTAATCAAGCCAAATGAGCACACACTAAAATTTACTTAGCAATATCAATTTATGTGAAACTTCAACCACTGGTTAAAAGAATAGCAGGTTCAAAAAGATTCTAATGTCACAGTGATCTATTGCAAATTTTCTTTTACATTTTTAACTTGATGTTTGTTCCACTGATCAAAATCATTGTTTGACAAGCCACTAAAGTAATAGTTATTGTAAGGGGGAGTAATTAAACATTTGGGTTCAAATATAGATTGTCTGTGTGTGAGTGTGTGCGTGTTTCTTATTTGTATTGACTTCAATTATTGAATTTAAAATATATAGAAGTCAGCATAATGTCCCTTTAAGCCTTTGGTGTGTGTGCGTGCGCGCGCGTGTGTGTGAACCTGATCTCATTGTTCCATCCCAGACGGTCTCTGCATTAGGGAGCCACAGACAGGAAGTCAAACTCTTAATTATTTAAGAGAGGTGTTATCAAAGCTCTTTTCTCTCTCTTTCATCCATCTTTCACCGTTTTGGTTTTTTTCTATTATATTCTTGCTTTTTTAGCGTCAGCACTTTCTCGGATTTTCTACAAACTAAACAAACTATTTTTTGTGTTTCTCTCCAAAGTTTCTTCTCTCCTTAGACTTCAACACTTCACAACTCTCCTGCTCTCTCCATTTCTTTCTATTGGCATGGCTTATTTTCTACACTCACTCTCTCTCTCTCTCTCTCTCTCTCTCTCTCTCTCTCTCTCTCTCTCTCTCTCTGTCTCTGTATCAGGTGGCAGGCATGGTATTGCAGCCTGTACCCATCATCCTCTCATATTCTCTAATGCAAACAGGGGATGGCAACCTGTCAATAAAATGCCATTTTAAATCAGTTCTTTTTACTCCAGCACACACATGCACACATGTGGTTAAAAGAACAACCGTCACTCAGGCGGGCTCTCTCTTTGCTTGGATGTGAGCACCAACTCTTTGCTCTGTCCTGCCGCCAAAGTCTCTGTGTCTGTGTTTCTCTCTGTGTCTTACACAAGCACACGGATCTCCGGTGTGTCCAGCTCGTGCGGTGACAGTTACAGCCTTGTCTCACTCAGTGTTAGTGAGCCGCTGGCTGCTCACATCAAAAACCCCCTCCACCCGTTTTTCACTTCCCGGTGATCACTGTTAAAATGATTGAAGCTTCCTCTGTCTTTCCATAATCAAGCATATAAGCACACAAGTGTGTGTGTGTGTGTGTGTGTGTGTGTGTGTGTGTGTGTGTGTGTGTGTACACACACACACAGGTAGGCCGCACACACAAACACACACTCTGGCTCTTGCGCCCAAGCGCCCAATGATGAACATTGTGTCATTTCTCTAGCAGACCAACACTGCCCTCTTCAGGCTGAGTTTTCATTGTCGTTTTAAACAGAACTGTCAAAGGTGTTCACGTGAATGTTTGCATGCACATGTATTTAATAAGGAATGTAGTTCTTCTTGTTTCGGTCTATATTAAATATTAGGAAAAAAAAATCAGGTCAAGCTTGCCCTTGTATTTTAAATTTTCTTTCTCCTTTCAGATGGAATTGATACATTTTCAAGCTCTGATCAGTCCGCTCTGCTCCCGGACACGAGGGTACACTATAATTAGTAGATGCTTCAAAGCTTTTTGATTATTTTGTTTATGTGCACAGATCTCATCTAATTTTATTAGCTCTGAAGCGATTGCCTCGTCTTTATTACAACATGAAGTTCACAACTTGCGGTCCCCCGTAAAGCATCACATGCCACATTTGTTTGTCCACTTTTTCTTTCTTCTGCAAGGACACAATGTGTGTGTCTGCAGAAGAACACGTAGCACTGGGTTTGTGTTTCTTCAGTGTTGAAACAATCGACATCACATGAGTGTGTGTGATATCATTTACTACGGTAGAGTGCACACATGCATATGCACACGCTTAGTTGCACAGTTAAATAGTGTATCAGAGCCTTACGCGTCAACCCTGGTACCTTCCTATGGCTGGCAGATTTTCTTTATTTAACCCAAACACAGGGCAGCATTGTGAGAACATTTGCACACATGCACACAGACACATTGATCAGAGGTTGTGTTAAGCATGGCAGGCTGCGAGGCATGTTAAGCAGGCTAAGCAGCAGAAAGAGACGTGAGCAGGAACGTGGTGAAACGTTCTGCTGTTCATGTTTGCGGGTCTGTGTGTGTGTTTTCGTGCGCATGTTCTTTGCTGCATGTACAACAGCTGAGGCAGACAGTAGGGTTTCCCCCTCCATGTCTCTATATAGACAGAAATGGGTATTTTTGATTATCAGTTTTATTATAGCAAGTTAGATATTACATGTTTAAAATGTCATTATTTCAGAGGAGTGGGGCTTATGTGAGTTTTTTTGTGACATGTTTGCGTGTTCTCAACTGTTTATTGACACCAGCATCAAGCCGTCTTATAGGGGGAAAAAATTGTTTTTAAGCAAATCATTTTTTTAATACAAAATGCAAAACTTTAATTAAAAAAGTTCTCTTCAAATTGACTCACTAGATATTCTTTGAATATCGCAAAAAATACATTTTCATCCTCTTAGATCCTACAGATTTAATGCAGAAATAAAGAATTCAACACACTACATTATGCTGTCATCCTCTTGAAACAAAGTCATTGTAGTTCTTTCATTTTCCTTTGAATTTGATTTGCAAGCTGTTGTACGCTGTCAGCTAAGTGAATGACCATAAAACATCCAGTCAACCCCCGAGTGGATTTGCATTCATCCTCATACGTCCACCATACGATGAGAAGCGAGCAGGAAATATATCTCAGAGAGAGAGAGAGAGAGAGAGAGAGAGAGAGAGAGAGAGAGAGAGAGAGAGAGAGAGGAGAGAGAGAGAGAGAGAGAGAGGAGAGAGAGAGAGAGAGAGAGAGAGAGAGAGAGAGAGAGAGAGAGAGAGAGAGAGAGAGGAGAGAGAGAGAGAGAGAGAGAGACTTCCAGTAACCACAAACTGTAACTTTGTTTAGGCAAACGTTAGATTTTAAGCAACTTCCAGTATTAAATGTGATTTGAAAAACTGATTTCCTGTGGTTGTATTTAAAGGATCTCTGTGTGATTTCTTTTATACTGCATAGTGGGTTCCTATAAATAAATCATGTCTGGACACTGTAGCTTAAACCGCATACAGAGGTATCATAATTATCATAGATCAAAAGCTGATGACATTACAGCGTTGGACCGGTCCTATCCCATGTCAGTTCCGCGGCTGCCCATCTTTACGTTGTTTCATTATTGAGTTATGGCATGCATAATTTAACACGGACAGATATGGATCCATCCATGGAGAGCGTGTGGAAAGAACAGAGGGTGGGAGAGTGAAAAAAAAAAAATACAGAAGATCCAGTGATGTGATCCAAAAATCTTTTCAATTTCTCTGTTTGACTTTTTCCTAATATTTTTTCACTTTGCCGTTTCTCGTTTTGTAACACACTCTTCTTATCCCCCCACCCCCATTTTTTTTTTTTTTTTTAAAAGCTCACCTATCCAGATGGGAGTGAAAAAAGTGTTAACATAAGTGTACGGCATGTGCTTGTAAATGTTCAACCTTTGATCCTATTCACCACATATTAATCCAAGTTTCTATTCGACAGGTTTGCAGCCATTCACTAACTACAGTTTTGTGCTGGCGGCCTGTACAGCTGTTGGATGTGGAGCCAGTTTGCCATCCACAGGATACACCCTGCAAACCTCACCCTCTGGTATGCACACATGAAAACACATTCTTTTTTTTTGGGGGGGGGGGGGGTTCAATAATGTAGTGTATGTTTTTTATGTGGATGTGTATGTTGTAATTTATTTTTTCCCCTTTGTCCCCCTTATGTGTTAAATAGTTTTAAAGCTATTATGATATTGTATTTATTTGCTTGCTGAAAGGAAATTAAAACCACAACACACTACGTGTTGAAAAATAATGATTAATTCAGAAAAATAAACACATAAACCCCGTTTGGTTATTTCCTCTTCTTTTCCTCTCCGATCGACTCATTTCTATGTTCCCCTCCCACGGCTCTTCTTCTTGTTAAATCCTCCCCCTCATTTTGCTCCTCTCTCTACCCTTCACCTTTCGCTTTCCTTCTCTTCTTCACCCTATTGGCTACAGGAAAATGACAACTTTGGTTGTATTCTGCCATGAATTATGTCAAGGATTGTTAATAATGAAGAACTGGGATGATCCCCCTATCTTCAGCCACTTATTTGTTTAGCACGTCTCTCATTTCCCTTTTTGTCTTCTGCACTGATCTTTTCGTTTAACATCTGTTTTTGTGGTCTGTTGCTGCTACCCATTTCCATCCTGGTCCTCCTCTTCAAACCTATTGTACATGTTACTCCTCTGCATGTGGCCCTTATTTCTATTTATTAATGTTCACTTCACAATATCCACACATTTTTTTTTTCTACTGTGCATTTGTGATCCCTTTCCAATACATGACCCTGCAACTTTTCTTTTCTTGTCCTTGTACACTCTGACCTTTCATCAGCTGTTTGTCCTCTGCTTAGCTTAGCTCATTTTATTTTGATGCTGTAATATTCCCTCAATAAAACATTATTCTTTGTAACTTGAATGAATTTCCATTCAAGTAGATGTAAACATATTTCTTTTAAATAGATTGTGCTCATCCCGGCCGGAAAACAAATTTTAGACTTCTTGTGATTTGTTTAAATGTCAAAAAATAATTAAATAATTCCTTAAAATAATTTGTACCATATCCTCTATCAGTGTCCTTATGTCCTTCCTTTTTGCAATGAGTTTTCTCTCTTTTCATTCATTTCAAGATTTGGATTCTCCTTCGATTATATCTTAATCTGTGTTTTCAAAACATGGCTGTGTTGTCTGCAAACAACATAGTTCCCCAATTAATAGACAAACGCTTTTTGTTCTTTTTCTGTATATCTTTGAAGCGCTTTAATCTCGAATCGGTATTTAAAGTGATGCTCCTAACTTTCCCTTTCAGAACCTTCAACAGCTGGTTTGAAATAAAGAGACGCAGCACTGCTAATTATTTATAGTTATAAACTAATTAAAGTAGAAGACACTCACTCTTTCTCCTCTTTATATTTTTTTCTTCTTTTTCGCTGAAGGTGTGTGGTCGAGGCCCGAACACCTGATAATAAACACATCTGCCGTCGAGTTGTACTGGGATCAGCCGTCCCAGCCTAATGGACAAATCACCCAGTACAGACTGAACAGAGACGGTCACACTGTTTTTACCGGAGACCACCGTGACCAGAATTATACCGACACTGGACTCCTGCCAAACCACAGGTAGAGAACACACACTCCCACACTAACACACACGCATGAAAACAAACACGTCTGAAAGCATGCACAAGTACAAGTCGCTCATAAAGAAACGGGCAACTTGTAGCTTTGTAATTAATTTTTCTCCTTAGAGTGTACATGTGGGTGTGTTTTTGTGTTGGTATATGAGGGCGGGTCACCCTGCTTTTAAAGCGTCCTTTTCACTTGCTTCATGTCTCTCTGAGGACTGCAGTCTGTATATGCCTGTTTGTGTCATTTAATGAGCAAATATTTGACATACCAATGGCAGACGCAAACACCGCTAGGCACGCACATTAAAATCACAAATCAGATCTGGCTTTTGCTTACAGAACGGCAGCAGAGCGTAGATTTTATTTATCTGCTAATTTTCATTTAACCTTTATTAATCCATCTTTTTTTCCCCTCCAAAATGGATTTTCAGCTTTAATTATGGGAATGTAAAACGATACCTTGCCTCCTTCCCTTCCCATCTATGCAGTCTCTCCCCGGCCTCCTGTCTCCTGAGACTATTTCTCCTTACCCCAAATAGAATCCTTGGGATAACACCCTGCAGTACTCCAATCTTCGCTATGTGTGAGTGAAAGAGAAAGAAAAGGGATTGGAGGAGAAAGATAGGACTGTATGCGTGTGTGACGTTTAATTTTCCCTAATTCCAGATAGTCCGCCAGAAGGCATTCCTGTCCCGACCCTTTGCTTCTCATCACTTGTCTCACCTCCTATTCACTTCCCTTTGCTCCCTATCCTCTCTCATACCTCATTCCTTTCCTTTCTCCCTTATTTTCCCAATTTAGCCCTGCACCAAGAATTACACAGGGAGCACCGGCCCCATTATCCAAGCAGACTTGTGCATGCACGTACAAGTGTGTACCCCAGCATGCTTTTGTGTCTGTGCGCGAGTGTCTGTGCGCGAGACTGCTCAAAGTGGCCATTGATTATTTATGACAATGTTGATTAGCTGTCACTTTGCTCCGGCAGCCCAGGAAGTGTCTAAGATGACGAGAGAATTAACCTATTCCCTCTGGCTGGCCCCGCAGGACACACACACACACACACACACACACACACACACACACACACACACACACACACACACACACTCTCTCTCTCTCTCGCTCTCTCTCTCTCTCTCTCTCTCTCTCTCTCTCTCTCTCTCTCTCTCTCTCCTCTCTCTCTCTCTCTCTCTCTCTCTCTCTCTCTCTCTCTCTCTCTCTCTCTCTCTCTCTCAGACTCACACTCAAAGCCAAACAGATGCAAATGCCCCACTCACCGATTACCTATCCCACACACACACAATTTTACTTTTGATATCCCAAGGCGGTGTTTACATTTAAGTAAATATCTTCCAGTGATGAAGTGTTTAAATTCATTCTCCCACTGAAACCTTATGCCATGATAACGTTTCCCCACTACATATCACCACACAGCTGCTTCCTCCCCTTCCTCCTCTTGTGATGTCTGGCGCTCTTCCTTAATCTTCTCAGTGGAGTTGGCGTGTTTCAATGAGATGCATTTGTTTGTGGTTTTGAGTGTGGATGAGAAAACAACTGGGAAGTTAAAAAAAATAAATAAATCAAGACTGTGCTCTAAACCAGTCCAAAGGCATTAATGGGCTCCTGTTTAACACGCAGGAACAATAACCCAGGACCAATGCCTATTAATGCATGTGTGCTGGAGTTTATAGCAAATTAAAGGCTTTTAATGTTAAATGGTGGCCCACTTACACAGCTAATGTAAGCTTTAGCACCAACCAGCCACACGCTCTTAAAAGGGGAATCTATCTTATGATGTCATGGCCATGAGAAGTGGAGAGCGGGTAAAAAGGCACAGAGACAAACATATATAGAGAGAGAAATGGAGATGTATGATGAAGAGGAACAAATGGACCTCAAGTGTAGTCTTTTTATTAGCCTTCACATAGATACATATGGAGAGATACTTTTAAGTGCTGATGATTTGCAGGAGGCAGGATTTTCTTCACATCTTTACAGATTGAACCGGTTTCCTGTTTAATTGCAACTATGATGCAGATCATTTGAAAATTAGACCGAGAAACACATTATGCAAGTAACAGTACAATTAAAAGTTCATTCAATTTATTTTACTAATTTTCAGATCTTAGAAGCCTTTTTTTAACGGTGTTTGCATGTTCTCCCCACAGTGTGTGCGTGGGTTTCCTCCGGGTTCTCCGGTTTCCTCCCAACCCCCCCAAAAAACATGGACTGGGGGTCCCTGAGCAAGGCGCCCCCCCAAGCGCTGCTCTGTGTGGCTGCTACCGATGGGTTAATTCGGGAAGGAATTTCCACTCTGGGGAATAATACAGTTCTATTGAATAAAAACATCAATAGCAGCAGTAGGAGACTGTAAAGCAAAATAAGAGGAAATGATGGGAAAAAAAATGCCATTGGTGTCATGTTTGAGAAGTAACACAGCAACAGGGATCTAAGATGTTTAAATGCACAATACCCATATGTTGGTGTTTCATAGTATTTTGCTTCGAGATTCACAGAATTACTCATTTGCTGTCTCTTATGACTCAAACTTTCTTCTGCTCAACATACAAATGCCCAAACAGTGAAACCAGGAAAGTGACAGCAACCCATCAATAAAATCAGAATGGCATGATAATAGGAGGCCGACCCTTTGTTTAAAAAAAACTATCATAATATTCTTAGAGGAAAAAGGATTTATTTTTTTTTATCTTTATTTTTACAAGTAATCTTGTTGAGACACATGCTATCATTTCCAAGCGAGACCTGATAAAACACAAAACTCAAACTTACATAATGATACATAAAACTACAGGCAGACGTGTCAGTTGGAATATAGGTTGCAACTATTACCTTTCTTTACTAATTTCTGAACTTCATTTCACCGATAACATTTCTTTTTTTCCCCAACAACCCTTGTAGGTATTTGTATGAGCTGGAGGCTAGTACGGAGGGTGGGACTGGTGTGAGTGACAAATATGTTGTACAAACACCAGTCTCATGCCCTACTGGGATCCCACTGCCCCACAATGTGACAGTGTCTGGCCCCTACTCCATCTCCGTCGCATGGCACTCTCCTGGTGAGTAGCAGTCAAAGTTAAAGGATGCATGGATGGATGGCTCTTCAGGCCTCAAGTCATTTGACAGTTCTGAAAGCTTTGCAAATGATTATCGATACCAAACCTGAATTAAACATTTGTTAATGCTTTTTAAATTGGCATTTCTTCAGTATTCTTCAACATTCTTCCCTTTTTGCCTTTTTCTGTTGTTGTTCAAATAAAAATATGTGAATTATATAGAAGATGCTTGAATACTGGATGCACAAACAGTTCTGAAACAACTACAAGTTTATCATCCTTATAATGTAGTCAGATATTCCTTGAGACTTTTGCGTTTGTGTGTTGAAGGGGATTAAGGGTATTACATTAAAGGTGTTACTTACAGAAAAGGGACAGAGAGAGAGGTCAGATTCAAACAAAAGCCCTTAGTAGTTTTATTCACCTTCTGGCCTCTCAAGGCCTGGACACATACACAGGCATACATGAGCATACACTTGGGGCTGAGTTTCATGCTTATGGGGCAGTGATTGTCTGCCCTAACCCATCTATCATTGACTATTACTCTCTCATTAGGCTGATTTCCCATCTCAGAAACCGTTTAAAGGGCCAACTAGCAAAGACACTTCACTTTGTTGTGTGTGTGGAGCTGTGTGCCTCTTGTTTCTGTCTTTGCATCTGTGTTTATGTATGCGTGTTTATAGGTGTGTATTTGAGAGTGTGTGTGTGTTTGTATATGTGTGTGTATGTGTGTGCATGCACATCATTGTGAGATATTTCCATAGGCAGGCCTATTCTATTGTCATTATGGGTTGATTTTAAAGGTGAGGAAATATCAGCTGGGTTCTCACGCTTGGTTAACTCCCTGAGTCCAGAGTCTGGAGTATTTTCATTTTGTGTGTGTGTGTGTGTGTGTGTGTGTGTGTGTGTGTGTGTGTGTGTGTGTGTGTGTGTGTGTGTGTGTGTGTGTGTGTGTGTGTGTGTGTGTGTGTGTGTGTGTGTGTGTGTGTGTGTGTGTGTGTGTGTGTGTGTGTGTGTGTGTGTTTGTGTTTGTGTTTGTGTTTGTGTTTGTGTTTGGGTTTGGGTGTTGGCGTGTGTGCGCGCGCGCACCTTAGTCTCTGCCATTGTGTCCATGTGTGTGTACGGGCATGCATGGGTTTGTGACCTCATATACATACACTGACTGCCAAAGCACTGACGTATGGCTATTAAAAAGACATTAAGGGTCTGATCAATTCTCTAATCAAGGTATTTCCACCTCTGCGTGTGTGCGAGAGAGAGACAGAGAAAGAGAGAGATAAACTGTATGATTTTTGATATATATTGGGAGTTCATGTATGCATTTAGAATTGTGGACATCATGCATGTGAAATCGAGGAAGGCAAAAAGCTGATTGCTTGTAAATAATAGAGCTTAAATATCACAGTGAGTTGATATGTCATTATCACCTTTGTGTGTGATCACTCATAAATATTGCTGTATGTACATGTGTGTGTGCATGTGCACGCATGTGGATTACATGAAAGTATGTTAATGCAGTCAAAGTAGGTTCACGTACGAAGCTCCATGTGCTGAAGTCAAAGGAGTGTGTGGGTGTGTAGAGGTGCATATGCGAGTTTGGGGGTAAATAATTGAAGTCTTTCATTTGTCTGGTAATCAGTTCATTCTCAAGATATCCAGAGTTCATGAATGTTGAATAACCCATCACTATACAGTTGGCCTGAATTATGGAAAAACCTCCAGTGAGAATATTAACAAAGTCTGTGTGTGTGTGTGTGTGTGTGTGTGTGTGTGTGTGTGTGTGTGTGTGTGTGTGTGTGTGTGTGTGTGTGTGTGTGTGTGTGTGTGTGTGTGTGTGTGTGTGTGTGTGTGTGTGTGTGTGTGTGTGTGTGTTTTGTTGTTGTCCCGTTGTGTGGTGTTGTGTGAAAACAATCTCTTGACTGTGAAGCCAAGATCAGGCACCATTGAAAAAAGATTATAAGTATATACCTCAAATTATAAGTTTGAGAACACAGTTAGGTGTTATACACTTTTGGGAGTTATCCAACAGGACCTCTCTGTATGTTAATCAACTATTTAACGCTGACCATTGTTTTTACGGTTTCTGACAGTCTTGCACATTGGAGGCCTCAACCCAACTTGTCTTACCAAGTCATGTCTTAATTAGTTTATGCTTTTCAGTGGGTTTTAGAAATCAGGATGCTCAGACTTTTTTTTGCAAGTGCCTCCAACAAATAATATATCCAGCTAATAATGTAATGTGCTGATGTCATGTACCATTCCACAGGTCAACTAAATAGAAGCCAGCCTGTGAACTACAACATCCTGTTCAATCCAGGCAGGAACACTAGTGTAATGCATCAAGCTGGGCGACATCAGCACCTAACTGTGACAGGTCTAGAGCCTTTCACCGCCTACTACATAAGAGTTCAGGCCTGTCAGATCGGTAAGTATTCTGCAGTTTGAAGGATTATCTATCTGTTACAGAGTCACCACCAGATTCCCATAAAGCTGCGGTTCCACCACGCAGTGCGTAGTCCATGCGGGAGCGGAGCGGGAGGGTACAGTACAGCTAAGCGCAACCAGGCCAAACTCTGTTACGCGGTCCCACCACAGAAAGTATGGTTAATATGTAGAAGGGGTTGTGAACGATGCAGGGACGCGTCGAGCAAAGAACTTGGAGGCGGCCGGCGGCCAACAACCAAGTTGTTCTCTGTGACACAGCACAGACTTTGTCATTGTGAGCAGCAGCGTCCAGCTCCCACTGAATCACCTCCTCTCCTGTTACTGAGAGGAGCGTCTGCACCTCGTTGAAAGACCGCGGTGTTGTGTCGCACGCCGACGTTTCAATAAATCGGGTTAACAAAACAATCAGTGAGCGCAAGGCGGCATAAGTAAACGACAACAGGAGGGTTTACGGCAGATGACATATTTAAATGTTGCGGGCAAGTGGACATTGGTGATCGTCACTACCAATCAGCAGACGGCTGAGTCCTCTGTGCTTGGTACCTCAACGGAGGGGTGACGTAAAATCATAGCCAGTGGTCACGGTTTTTTCCGTACATGCACACAATTGGAAACATGCAAAAACCTGTCCCGTCCCTTCCCGCCCCAGCACAGAAATTGCAGTGGGACCGCGGCTTAAGTAAAGTTATGGACCCGCTATCTGCTCTCTCATTTTTCAAGATTCTTCACATTACAGTAAAGTCAAATATTACAATGGACACATACACTCTCAACAACATACAAAACACACAGGTGTTTGTTCTCAGGCCCATGTGTCTTAGAGTAGATTTCTTTGATATGTGTAAATCTAATTGTATACAATTGAAATGCATTATTTCTTAAAAATGTGATTTGGTTGTTTATGTCTGTTTTTCCTTTTTGTTGAAGGTTGTGGAGTTGGACAGGGGGTGCAGGTTCGGACTATGGAGGCAGTTCCAGAAGGCCTTATGTCACCCACAGTAAAAGCAGTTGGTCCCAATGTCCTGGAGATTCATTGGTTACCGCCCCAAAAACCAAATGGACTTATCACCTCATATCACATATACAGGTACCGTACAATTATAATATGACTACTCAACAATGCAATTTCAGTCATTTGAATTACTCTAAAAAAGTTTTTTTTTTTAAAGAGTCATTTGGTGATGAGGTTCATTTACTGACCTATACAGATTTTAATGTATAATACAATTTGCCTTCAAGAAGATATTTTGAAAAATACTATATTTACAATGCCTGTCATCTGGGAACTTACTGCCTTGCTTGAGCTCTGTGCAGCTTGACGCAACTTCTGTCAAAAATAACTTTGTCGCAGAGTGTCAAGCAAAGCTGCACCTGTGACAAGTGAGGGATGCCTCTGAAAAGTGGTGTGGCACTAGTCTAGGACGGCCCCTGATCAGTCAGAGTGCTGCAGGATATATCTGTCTAATGTAAAATAAGGGTTAAATGAATTTGCAGTGACCTCCAATCAAATTGCTTAGACAAAAAAAAACAATCTTTGTTCGTGCTATCGGTATGATAAAGTCGTCAATAAACATAATCCAAGTGCATAATTTGTCATCAGGTTTACCTTTTCAACTGTATTAAACATTTCCACAGGGCTGTTTCTACTCCTACTACGCTGATTACATGTTCTTCTGGGAGGTTGATAGTCAGTTGATAGTCAAGCTGGTGTAAGAACGATTCTAGTAGTGATATAATTGCATTCTTGGAGTAGAAGTCCTATTTTTATTTTGTGGATTCAGAGACATGATTTAATGCTGCCATGGAGTTTTATTGTTATATCTAAATGTATGTGTAAAGTGTCTAATGTTAAAAAATGGAACATTGAATTGATTAATGACAAGCAAACTTACTACACTACGTTGATTTTATGTGCCTATACATAACAGTGTTATCGTGTGCTCAAAATACCGAAGTAGTATATCACAAATGAACACAAATATTCTGTACATATATATGGTATACATACTTACCTTTGTACTCAGAAATACAGGGAAGATTTGGAGTCTTGAACTAAATTTCTTTGTACTTTGTGAATGTGTGTCTGTGCGTGTGTGTGTGTGTGTAGTAATGCATGCTGAAGGTCGTGGTCTGCTTGTTGACCAAAGAGTTTGTGATCTGTATGCAGGGTCAGACCAGACTAAGCCCTTTAAGTCCTCAGGAAACACACATTAGCATAGCAGCGCGCGCACACAAACACACACACACACTGACACATTTGGCCTGATCAGACTGAGGCAGACAGGGACTTGGATAAAACAGGAAAATCTCTCTCTCGTACACACACCTGAAACCCTTCGTAATCACAGACAAATGGGCTTACCAAGGCATGAGGGTGCTTGCATCAGCCAATGACCCACACACAATGTTTAAGGCGTGACGTTACATTTTTAAGTGTGATTCCTCACAAACTAAAGCTCTATCACTAACTAGGTAAGGTATGATCAAAACTAACCAAAGTCAGTGTCCATGCTTTGTCTCGTGTGATTGCTATAATCTGAACCATATCTGCATCAAAGATCTGGACTTTCAAACAAACACAGAAAGACAATTAAAGGCAGGGATACGTTTTGTGATTTTGGCCTCTCAGATGAAAGATGATCAGTTGTGTCTATGGTCTTACAGTCTTACAGTGGGAGGGGTCCTTGGAGGGCCATTCTCATGATGATAGCCTATGATTACATTCTGACAGTGTTAAATACTTCACAATCACTATCTCCCTACAACTTAGAGCTACTTATAAACTTATGCAACAATGTAAGTGACACTGTCGTTTTACGTTGTTTACTAAATGGAGCTTATGAATATTATGCCATGAAGTCTTCTGTCATTCCTAAATTTATAAAATCCACATTGCAAATTACAGGAACAGGAACAAAGCTCTAAGTTTAAGCACAGTCAGGAGACTTGAGATTCAACTTGTGATGGGAGTCCGTTATGCTTTCTTGCAGCACGTGTTCATGGCATAAGCTGCAGCAACTCCTAACTAGTTTAGGGACACAAAATATGCAAATGAGAAACAATTTTTTCAAATGCATGGATTTTGTTCAACAGTTGTGTGACACATCGGATGTCAAAAAAAGCTAAATAACAAGGGCAGGAGCTGCTGAGTATATGTAGACCCCAACCTGGATGAAGCTTATTTCTCAGAATTCTTAATTAGTAAAAAATAAACTGAGATGGTTTTGAGAAAGCATAATGGCTATGAGACTATTTTGTAAAAAAGAGTTGTGAATTTTTTTTTGTTATTATTATTTTTTTCATGTGTGATGTTCATAAATCATGAAACGTGTGCAAGGCCCTGTGACTACCACAAGGAAACTGTAAATGTTTTCAGATATTTTGAATCGTTCACGTTATGTCACAGTCTAGTGACCAGCGGTATAAATGATACAGGACAATGCTCCTGCTCTTTGGTCACCTTTATATGTAAGGCTTTGGTAAGCTTTCATCTGGAAACAACAGCACCACAATAATCCAAAGAGTGCATTCATCCCAGAACCCAGCAAGGCTATGAAAGTGTTTGAGTTGTCTTCCCAATGTCTGACATGTCATTTAATTCCATTCATAACTCCATTTGTTTACATTAACGATCTCATTTTAGACTAAATTAATTATTTGTAACATCCTCACTGTCATTAGGCGAGATTTTTTATTTTATTCTTGTTACCTACTGGCTCACATATAGCAGGAATAATAAGTCTACACAACAAGGGAAAAAAACAGATATTTATTGACACAGATACAAACAGAGCGAGTTGGACAGACTTGAATTTGTGCTGATCAAAATTAGTTGACAGCCCTCCCACGTTACCCCAGGTTTTCTCTTTGGTGGGTCATAACTCTCTTTAAGACAGTTGGAAGGGGACCACACAATGCTCCAATGCACTGAATTAGGTTTAAAGAATGCTGGAAAATGTATTGAGGTTTTGGGGACAATGTTTCTCACACCGTTGACCATCAGACTTTGAACATTTCAGCAAAACAGTGCTTGACCACATGCTTCATCTATCACAACAACATGACTTTGCAGTAAAAGAGTCCAACATGCCTGTAATGCAATTGAGAGTTCTATGCATTCATAGTTACTCTTTAAACAGTCCTAAATTTGAAATTGAAAGCTTTGATGGTCTCTTGCTTATAAAAACATAATTGCTGCATTGTGTGCTGCTTTGAAACTTGTCAGATCAATTCCTAAATTTTTATGTATAACATGTTTCAATGTTCTTTTTGATTTTAGCCATCTGAAATAAACTGTGTTAAACAGTTAATTCAAGAATGCATTTTCTTCAGACGTCCATTAGGAACAGAGGAGGAGCTGCTGGTTTTCATCTGGTCCACTGGGCGCCTTGAGTTTTTTGATGCAAGCCCTTCTCTGCGGCCCTTCACCTACTTCCAGTACAGGGTCCGGGCCCACAACTCCAAAGGCTCAGTACTGAGCCAATGGGCTTCAGGGCAGACATTAGAGGCAAAACCACAGGACATGGCCCCTCCCATTGTTACACCCTCTGGTAAGTACACTTAGGCCCAGTTTACACAACAACGAATGTGAGTGTATCTGCAAAACTTTCTTCACTTTTGGGGGGTCCGTTTACATGACACCGGTGTTCAGATCTACTGTATCCGCAAAGTTTTTATGTCGGCTCCGAACGTGGAAACATTCTTTCGCGCTCCTGCAGAGACTGCCGGAGGTTATGAAGCGCTGTTACTGCGCATGCGAATATTTCCCCCTCCCTCCTTTCTTTTGAGAAAATAAATCCTGTACAATGTACTTTTCCACATTATTTCTAATTAATATTGTTTATATTTTTCATATAGCTAGTATATGTCCATATATATTCAGTATAGTATAAATGGCTTTGTGTCTTGCGACGAATGATCTTCTTTGCGCATATGACGGCGCCCCCCTGAACCCATCACTCAAAGCTGTCAGCTATGAAGTGGCGTTTTAACTTTTCAACTGCACAGCCTATTTGTTTTCAGAAATACATTTCTGAAAATCGTATTTCTGAAGACCGTATCTGAGCCGGTGCACCCCTGTTGAGTTTGCACTCTGGGCAGCTGCCCACATGGCCCCTAGCAAAATCAGCCACTGCTTATGTTTTTTTTGTCAAATATACTTAATATCTTGTGTTTTTATGTCAAACATTCTTAATAATCCTTCCAAATGTGTCAAATATACTTTGAAATCCAATCCTTCAAATCACTAATGCTGAAGAAAATTGTGGTGGACGAGTTGTCCGGAATCCCATGGACAAGTTGTCCCGGGTTGCAGTTTTGTGGACGAGTTGTCCTTGGACAAGTTGTCCTACAATCGTGTAAATGCACTCCTTTTTTTTAACGGATTAGGTGTTGTTACGTGAAACGTTGTCGTGTAAACGGGGCCTTAGACAATTGAACACGGGCACATTTGAAATGTTCTCATACAAATACTATTTACTTGGATAGGTGCGTTCTCATTTCACCTGAAATGGAGTGAACCAGGGCTCCCCAATGGTCTCATTTCCCACTATAGACTGGTTTATAAGAAGCACCAACAGGATCCAACGCTCAACTCAACTACTGTCACTGCTCTCACTGTACAGGTAAATGCGCACACACACACAGACATACAGCAATTACTGGATGATGCTAGAACAATCACATCTCCAATCACAGGTTAGGTTTTTTCACCATTGTTCAAGTTTCTATAAACTGATAGGAATGAAAACCGATGCAGAAACCTGAACTGATATGGAACAATGCATCTACAAAGCAATGTATGGGTATGGCATATACACACGTTAAAAACTTAAGAAGCATATAATAATTACCTGAAAGGTTCAGTGAGAATGTGCACGCCTGCTTGTGTATGCTGGTCTATTGTCGCGTGTGAAAAAGTGTAGACTCTACCTGTGGTTCTGATGCCATCTGTTTGCCAGCAAGGGGCCTAAAAACACACATACCCCCACACAAACACACACACTTCCCACGGCCTCATATTCTCTAGGGCCTTTCCCACAATCCTGGGGCTGGTTCTCCAACACGGGCAAAACAAAGTCATAGTATGAAGAAATTCTATATGCACATGCAATGACAGACATGTACTGTCCTAACGGCTGCGGTCTAGACTGAAAATGAGTCAGCATCTCAGTAAGCAGTGTAAGTAAATGTTCATCCAAAGTTGCACTGAGTCATTGGCGTCCCCTCTGCACAGCAGTGCTAAACCGGTCTGTGTTTAGATTCATATTATTAACTTACAATTCACTGTGTTGTTTGATTCCCTTTAAAAAGAAAAACTTGATCTATCTCTGACTGCAGTAACCACAGAGGACCAAGAAACACCTGATGAAAGAAAGTAGTGTAATTCAAACAAAAGAAAAATAGATTTGGTGGTGTAGGTAAGAAAGAATGTAAAAGCAAGAATAGGTGAGATAAGAACGGGGGGGGGGGGGCAAACAAGAGGGGGGTGAGACAGAGTGATAGATGGGGAAAGAGTGAGGAGGGCGAAACAGAAACAAGAGGTAGAAGTATAGATCTATATTCTGTCCATACGTGTGGCCTCTTCTCCCTTCGTGACCTTTGGCTTGTCACTCATAATTAATACAAGATGTAAATGGAGACCTTTCACCTTCTCATTGATATGGAACACTCTGTTTGTGTGTGTGTGTGTGTGTGTGTGTGTGTGTGTGTGTGTGTGTGTGTGTGTGTGTGTGTGTGTGTGTGTGTGTGTGTGTGTGTGTGTGTGTGTGTGTGTGTGTGTGTGTGTGTGTGTGTGTGTGTGTGTGTGTGTGTGGAGAGGCTCATTGACATGGCATAGACTCATTTCGGTGGCGGTCATTTGTCATGCACTTGCCTTTGCCACATGCACTGCGTTGTTTAGCAATTGACAATGAAAGTGTAAATGAGAGACAAAGTTCTCAGACTATTAGGAAAGAGTAGCTTTTTTAAAGAACTGTTGAACAATTGTACTTTGGCTTTGTATAGGTTAGGAGGGATTTTCACCAGAATGGCTTTAGATTAAAGACTGTATACTGCTGATGTTTTATGTGGTATTGATGGCAACAATTAATTTTTTTATTTTTTTATTTTTAATCTTAGGTCCCTATTGGTGGTAAATAGCTTTCCAGTCTGTTTGTTTGAGACTTGAAGATATATATGCCTTTCTGAACATGGAATGCTGGTGGTTAGATATGAACTTATCCTTTATGATCCAAGTGACTCCATTTGGTAACTTCCACCTTGTGTCTAGTAAAAATGGTGATATGAGGGACAGAAAGGAATTAGTACTAATTAGGGCTGCCAAAATTGATGCATTAACATAGAATAATCCATCATAATGATTAATCTGATTCAAAAGTTTAATGCAATTAACCCATCTGCAGCACAGAATGGCTCAATATTCCTGAAACGTCTCTGGCAGGGCATTCCAGGCAGTTTTTTCAAGTTGAGTTTCCGAGTTGTTCCAGTAGTGACAGTTCCCTTGGAGTGGTGGTCAGCTCATTCAGGAGCTCATGAAAAGCTGGCACTGCTGGCTTGCAAATATCTCGGCACTCCTGCAGACTGTTCTCAGTTGCACCAACATTGCAAAAAAGAAGCGGTTAGCTCTCCTCTCAGTTACTCTACAAGTTACTCTCAGCAAAAAGTTTTTAATTAACATGAACCTTTAAAGTGTCGATATATTCCCTTCTTTTGAGTCTGGTTGCTCATGCACAATGGAACATGATTAATATAGATTAAATATGAATTATATTTAATCATGATTAATCCACAGCAACCCTGTTATTAATCTTAATAAAATTTTTATTCATTTGTCAGCGTACTAAAAACAGAGGAGCCAAACATTGGCTACTGGTTGACAGCAGTTGCCAGCGATTCCAGCAACAGACAGGCCAATCTATACGCCGCCTGGATTGATTGGTGGAGGAGTCAAGATGGCTGCTGGTTCGATTCACCGTATGCTTACCATTAACCAAGCCAAGAAAAATCAAGGAATATATCTTGCCATCTATTTCTATAAGTTGAGTTGGTTGCGCTATATGAACGTTCGAACTCAACAGATGCTATCCCTGTCAGAGATCTCTGGATATTTGGGCACATTTGATGAATCTCTTAAAGCATGCAAACTAGATGACTGTATTGGATTACCTGGACTCTTGAGAACAAAGTTGTTGTTTTATTGTTTGAGGACTTTTTCTGTTGTTTTCACTTTTCGAGTATATCTGTGATCAGAAAGAAAACCTCACACACACACAAAAAAATAAACACAGATTAACATGTTATCTGAAGACATGGAAAAAGTTAAAAAGGGACATAGGAATGTCTTTCGGTTTAGACAAGTGTGGTGGAATGGTATCATAAAGAGGCAGACGTGGTTCCTGTAATAGTAGCAGTACTTCGGGCAGTGGCCTCCAAACTTGGAGAGTGGCTGCAGCAGATTCCAGGAACAACCCTTGAAGCCTCAGTCCAGAAGAGTAGGTGTTCATGAGGAATTACAATTGCAAGATGAAAGTGCTCACAGCCAGGTCGTGTCATCGGCTGTTTCTCTTCCTAGTTTTAGTCAAAAAGGCGACTCACAAACAAAAATATGATAATGAGACATTTGAGACATAAACTAATCCATCTTAACTTACCTAATATGTACTTCCTCAACACATACCGAACTTTTTCTCTTTTGTTTTCAGTCTTCTGCCGAGCTGCCATAACAAATTTCAGTTTTGCAGACACTTTGTGTGCGTGTGTGCGTGCGTGCGTGCGTGCGTGCATGCGTGCGTGTGCGCGCGCACATGTCCATTTAGTGTGTGTGTGTGTGTGTGTGTGTGTGTGTGTGTATTGATCTCAGGCTGGGCTGGGAACCCTGCTCTGTGCCAGCTTGGCTGATTAATGGGGTCGTCATGGCAATCGGACGGAATGAGGGTATGAAGCGCAGGCGGCCAGCCTCACTAGACCCCTACATGCCGCCTGGAACCTGCACATATACACACACACACACACATGCAGACACAAATTTACTTTTGATGCCTTACACTTATTTGACAGACATGGTAGTCACTCAATCCTGTTGGGCTGTCTTACTTCTGCAATAGTTTTCTCACTTCATGTTGCTCTTAAGTATTTTCTCTCAAATTTGTCACTGCATTTTAACTATTTTTCGACATGGCATTTTGTTTATTTTAGACAAGCCTTTTCGGCTCTTTGCCACTTAAGCCAAGTCCGCATAGTTTTCACCTCTTTTTTCTGATCATACTCTTTATCACATTTGAACTCTTCTGTTTTTTTTTACCTTTTTTGAGCCTTTTTTTTTCTGTGCTTTCTTCAGTCCCTACTGGCTTCCCTTCAGTGTCACATTTTTAGTCTTGCTCCATGCTTTCCCGATATCCACATCAACCCCACACTTATATCTTAATGTCATCACCCCATCTATTCCATTTGCCCTCCTCTCTCTCCAGTTTTACCACCTTCTTTTACCTCAGCCACCCTTTAACCCTCTTCCACCAGTCTCTCTTCACCCCTTGTCTCATCCCTTATGCCTTGCGCACCCCATTTCCCTCTTCCATTTACTTCTCTTTTCTCCCTGGCATCGTTCTTGCATCTCTCTTTTTTCAACCTTTTGTGTTTCCCTGCATACCACCTCCCTCTGTCTCCTCCTTTACTCTGCTGTCCTTTCCTCCCTCCCTTGGCTCTTCCAGATGTTACACTGTGGCCCTTGGGATCGCTGGTGAAGGGAGACCTTGTGTGTGCGCGAGTGTGTGTTCTCTACGTGCATACATATGTCTGAATATGGCTGCATGTGCCTGTGTGCATGCATAACATTTTTGTTTGTGAGTGTAAATGCAACAGCGTGTATATGTGAGTGTGTATGTGTGTGTGTGTGTGTTTGTGTGAGTGTGTGTGTGTGTGCTGTATTAATACATCCCATTGATCAGAGCAGGACCCCTGACAGTCATCATCCCTGAGAACCATCTGGCCGACGCCTGACGCTCCCTCACCCAAACAGAAGCTGACACCCTATTAATCTGCAACCACCATGCATACATACATGTGCGTGTGTGTGTGTGTGTGTGTGTGTGTGTGTGTGTGTGTGTGTGTGTGTGTGTGTGTGTGTGTGTGTGTGTGTGTGTGTGTGTGTGTGTGTGTGTGTGTGTGTGTGTGTGTGTGTGTGTGTGTGTGTGTGTGTAGACTAGTGAGAGCATGTGGAAGAGACTGTGTGGAAAAGGTTACGTGTGGTGTGTGCGGTAACATTTATTCTATGTTTTCAGTGTATGTGTTTATGTGTGCCTGTGCGCTGAATCCAAACTGTGCACACACATACTAACGTGTACACGCACCACTCTGCCATCCGCCAACAACAGCCGGCGCTGAAGGGAGCTGAAGGGTGCTTGGAAATTAAGGTTATTACACAAATTGAGCCATATGGTCTAAATATTTCAGAGCTGAAATTTACTAGGCAATAAAAATGGCCCCTACCTCGGTAATGGTGTAAATTACAGCTTAACCACCAGCGCTAATGATGTCCTTCTGTACGCCCCGTAACCAACCGTACATGAAGGACACATTGTTTAAAAAATACCCCAGGAAAAGCAAAAGAGAGAGAGGGAGAAGAGGGCGAGAAACAAAGAAGAAGGGATGAGGAAAGATGGGGATGGATGAAGTAACAGAAGTGAGGGAGAAGTAAAAGTGGTGATGGAAGTGTAGGGTGGAAACAAGAGAGACGAGAAAGAAAAGAGGGGCTGTGATTAATATAGGGAGTGGAGATACAGAAAGAGAGAGAGAGCTAGCAGCATGTTTACAATCTGTTAGTTTACCATTAAGAGCCCGTCAGAGAGTGTGGGACAGCAAGGGCCAGCCGGCAAACTGTGTCTGTAAGCGCGCGCGCGCGTGTGTGTGGCTGGTGGTGGTGGTGGTGGTGGGGGTGTGGGGGAGTCACGCACCCATTCGGCAGTAGGAGTAGTAGTGCAGTAAAAGGGCGTGTAGGGTTAGACGTGCTATCAGAATGCACAGTGTGTTTGTCTGCACCCATGTTGAATGATTAGGTAGGGTCACAAAAGTAATGGAGTTAAACGTGCGGTGGAGCACATACTGCGAATGCAGATTTGACTGGATATACTTAATCGCTTATGAGTTTCACTACAATATGCAATGATGCCAACAAAGTGGTTGCTGTCTTGTCTGCAGTGCAAAGACGTGAAAAACACATAAATGACTGTGAAGTGTGTATGGGGTTGGGCTTCCTCTTCACTTCAAACTTGCCTTCATTCTTCACAGCTTACATCCAAAAGCTGCTTTCATCCTTCCTCAGAGATTCAATTCAATTCAATTCAACTTTATTTATAGAGCACCACATACAACACAGTCATGTCTAGGTGCTTTTAACAGAGAGAAACTCTACAAATCACTGATGACTGGACAGCAACACAGTTGGTTGTTTGCACACCCATGATGATGAGCTACCCTTTCACCACTTCCCAAAGTTGCACTGTTGGACAGAAACCTTGTAACTGTGGATGCCAGAATGTGGAGAAATTTGTCGAAATTGGAGTAAGTGTGTTACTCTGAAGGAAGTAGCTATCAGAATATGCTCCATCGGTTACATAAATGGACGGACAGGTGAAGCAACGATACGACGATAAAGTGTAAAGTTTAAACACCTTTACCAAGAGTCCAAAAGAATGTTAAAAATGATCCTAACACAAGTACACTACCATATGCCTAACTTTTTACAGAGGAGAATAAAATGACTCATTTAGCATATCAGAAAGTCAACAGTAACACAAATATCAACATCTTACAACACCCAGAAGCCACACATGTCAACAATAAAATTGTGTCTACAATAAACAGCTGATGGGAACAACATGCATTGAACAGCAATAAATATATTCTGTAAAACAATTATTATTAAACTGGCTGAATATGCCAGAATACCAGAAGTTAAAACAATGTCAGGCCACCAAACAACCCGTTTAAAAACAAAAGATTTTTACAAGGTACCTGGAGGAAGAGGCTCTAAAGTCACCTGAAATGTTTGTGTATGTGTTAGTGTCCTTATTTAATTGTATTTATTTTGCATAAGGATTCTTTAAGTTAGCTTAGTTATTCATTAACTTAGATCTGAATTTCTGCTCCGGTGTCAGAGATTGGCATAAAGCATGGTTCAGGCTGCTGGTGCTGTAATGGTGTGGGTAATGTTCTCGCTCGACATCCAACTCCTCGATACCAACTGAGCAAGTGTGATCCACCTGAGTATGCAGGATCCCACACCAAGTCACATCCGGCCACCTTCTCAAACAGGTGTCTTGTTCTTCTACCGTCACCAGACCTCAGTCCATTAGAGCACCATTTGGATGTGTTGTGACAGGAGATTTACATCATGGATGTGCAGCAGCTGTGTGATCTATCATGTCAATCTGACATTGACGCTTTGTATAATCGATGCCTTGAAAAAAGGCAGCTCTTAAGACTAAGAGGTTCCAGCATGCATTTAGTAAGGTGTCCCTATTGTTGTGGCTCTTGAGTGCAAATTTCAGTGTGCAGATGTTTTGTAGGCGAGCAAAGCAAATAGAAAAGTTAATCATGAGGTGGAAACTCGGTAGCTTAACTGTAGTTACAGCATTACTTGTTGCTCTTAACCCTCCACTTGGTTATTATTCTACGGACCAGAGGAGAGAGGGAGTGGAGGAAGCGATGTGGGCAGAGGAGGAATCGCAAGGCTTTGCCCTTGCTCTCTGTGACACCCTTTAACAAATGAGGGAGACAAAGGAGTGGCAGAAAGAGAGAAATGCAGAGCTGAGTGCACAGAGGGTGAGGAGAGAGGGATGAGGAGGTTAAAAGAAGAGGAGAGGACAGGTGAAGAGAGGAAGGAAGGATTAGAGGAGAGGATAAGGAGACTCAGATGCAGAGTTTGTTAGGCCCTCGGCCTATCAGACCCTCTTAGTTAGAGGTCTCCAACTCTGATTGGAGGACTCTCAGCATTCTGCATAAACAGCCAAATAATCAGGCTGCAACACTCCCTCTTCTCCTCACTGCAATCTTTCTCTTTGTCTCCTCATTTTTTTTCTCAACCCCTCCCTCTGGCGCTGCACCCCACTTCTTCTTCCCTTCATTGCCGCTTTTTCTGTCTGGGGTTTCTCTGCCACCGTGTCAAATTACAGTTTTTATGTTACCCTCTTCCACCATCGTTGGCCCCTTCATTCCCTCTTCTTCTTGGTCCCTCTTTAAAGTTAGTTTTTGTATTCTCATACTTTCTCTTCTAGCCTCTGCCTTCTTGCTGTCGCTCTCGAACACACCCTCTTCCTCTCAGTAATGACAGGTTGTGTGTTATTGTGTGTCTGCCTGTGAAGGGCCTCACCATTCAGTGTAGTGCTCTCTACTCGTCATCATCTTTCGAGGAATGCTGAGAGTCTATGAGTGTGAGAATAAAAGAGTGTGAGAAAGAAAAGAGTATATTTGTGATCAGTTAATCCATTCAGCTTTGGAAGAAAGTGTGTGGGGGTGTGTGACTTGTAACGGAATCCTCGTGTTTGTGTTGGAAGTGGGCAATATTTAGTTTTTAGGAGGCCACCTTTGTGTTTAGCAGTCGGCATATTGCCCATCGACTGGTGGTGAAGAAATGAAAGATGATAAAAACATTAAAAACATGTCTCTTGGATCTAAAGGATTGTGATCTCAGTCATTGCTTAACAACTCGCAGCTACTTTTAATGCCGGTTATTAACGTCTTGTTTAATTTGTCATTTTTTCTGACCTTAAAAGTTTCTTAAATCAGATTTTCAGTTTTAATTAAACAGCTTACAGAACAGTGACTATTGTCCTCAAATATTTGTATGTACAATTTTACCTTATAAACTTACTAATAATCACTTTTTTCAGTTTATATATATATATTCTCAAATTTACGGCTTGTTTTTTAAAATTATTATTATTAATGACTAATAATCACATAAAATCCAATATATATATATATGTATGTAAAAACACACATACTCGAATATGCTGTTCCTGGGGTCTCAAGCTGCCAAAGCCAATCATAGATGCCGGTGTGAAGTGGGCATGCCTGTTCCAGACTCCTGCAGTCCCTCTCTACATCTGTGCTGGCCACAGACAAAATGCATGCCTAATGGCACTCTGTGTGTTTCTTTGTGCATGTGTATATGTGTCGCACGAGTGTCTGTATGTGTCAGGGTCTGTCTAACGCACCCTGACTAGCAGGGACACCCATGCAGGGCATTTGCAAACAGACACAACAGACACAGGGCAATTGTTCCAATAGCATTGAATTAGGCATGCACAAATAAATATGCACACACGCACACAAACTTGGCTTGAGAGCTTGGCATGGGGTGCATGAGAGCAGCGTGCAGTGCACTGGCTCACCTCAGAAACCTCTGAAAACAATTACTGCTCTCACAGGGCTGGTCAGGGCACAGCTTGTACTAATAGACTGAACAATCAAATCAAGTTGAATTGAATCGAGTTTTATTGAATTGAATCAAACAGAGATCTATTATTGTTTCTGATTATGACACGTTTCATTACACAGTGAAAATAACTGAGACATATAAGAAAAGGTTGTCTTGGGCTATCTTTCCAAGCAGCTAAACATTTTCCCCGAGAAACTCCACGACTCAGGATCCTCAGGAGCATGAAATTTATTTGGGTACTTCATTTTGTGAATCTAGGAAAACAAATACTAAACAATGTTTTACTGTCTGAAAATAGACAAACTGAAATCTAGAAGTCCATAAAGAAATCTGTTGTACTCACAGATACTGCATTTTCAAAATAAAAAAAGGGAATAATCTTGCTACTGTATTATCTGTACTGGACTTAATACAACATAGCAGAGGGGCCGGAGAGGGTCTGTGTAGAGAAACATCCCAAAGGCGAACCAGTTGGTCCCAATTCACCTTTCATTAGGCATGGTGCTTTCATGCACTCATTTTACTTCTACCTGTGTGTGTGTGTGTGTGTGCGTGCGTGAGTGCGTGCGTTTAAGAAAGGCAAAGAGAGAGAACCATTGGTGTGTACGTGCATGCATGTGTGTAGCCATATGCTAATGTTGGTCTGTCTCTTTCTCTCTGCGGGGCCCAGTGCCGGGGCCTTTGTGAGATAATCAGCATAATTCTTTTGACAAATACACATGGTTATTCTTAATTAGTATCACACACTGTCCCCCGGCTGCACCATGCCTCTCTACCTGAATATCACACACACACACTCACACATGCCGATGTACGCAGCCACACTCACACACACTTCGAGGGACACATGGGCACGGGGCTGGACACTTGCAGATGGGGGCTTGTTAGGATACATGCAGAGGCACACACATAAACACAGATTTCTGTTTATGTGCAAAAGGTGGATGTGAGAACGTGTACACTGACCCTTTTTATATAGGCTACACATGCACCGTCCAGAGGAAGCCTGCTGGAGCTCAGCTCTCACACCAAAGAGAAGACAGAATGAGGAAATAAAAGATTGAATAGATTGCCTCCTTGCCCTCAATGCTAAGTTGTGTTGAACCGTGTAAGATCCGAGAGCTCTTTAATGTATAAATTAGCAAGACCTTTTCCTGTCTCCTCTCTTTCCATATCATTGTTTCCTTCTCTCTCTCTTACTCTCTCCCTCACTCTCTCTCTCTAGCTCTCTGTCTTGTTTACACTCCCTCCTATCCCTCTTTTGTCTCTTGACTTCTTGCTCCTCTGTTCTTTTACATTTTGTATGAATAACTGGGGACTTTGATCATCTACACACACATATGCATATGCTCACATTGAATCTACATTGACACGAACCCTTTCCTTTCATATCACACATTGTGGCTCCTCACAAGATCTTCACAGGTTGGCCGTTCTCTTTCATTTCAAAAAGGTTTGACAGAGAGACCCACCATTTATTCAAACTATTTTTTTGCCTGGTTTTGCCGGTTATTATGTATCCAAATCACTCAGCTCTAACTATTGGAAAATCAGATGTTATTAAAATATAAGTGCAATATTTATTATGGAAACTTCGCAAGTACAAGGCAGCGATACACAATTTTGTCTTTGGGATCCTGAGTCAGGATTATTTCAAGGAACAACATAAGTGGGAATTTTTCTTGAAAGTCTTCTATTCATGTTGGGCTTCGTCTGGTATTTTTTGTATGTATTTTGTCTCTGCCTACATAATCCTTAATATGTCCCTTAAAAGACACAATGAAAGTGTTTGTTTTTGTGTGTGAGTGTGTATTTGCACAACATGTGCCTTCCTTAATGTGTATGTATGGGAGAGAAATAGTCATTGAGGGAGCTATTAATGTAATGTAATAGTTGTGTGTTTCAGTGTAACACTGTTTGATTACAGCCAGTCTACGTGCCTGTGTGTGTGAATTTCACAGCACTTGATCGTCAAGTGTGTGTGTGATGTAGCGAACAGGCCGTTAATGTGGTGTGTTTCAGTGATAAAGTGTTTGAATGTATTGCCATCTAGAGGCATGTAGCAGAGTCTCCATGCTCCTATAAAATCTGCCAGCGCCAGATGCTGCTATTGACAATGTGCATATGTTAACCGCTTTATAGGCCACATGCCTCACATATTTCACTGGCTTTTAAGGTAGAGAGATCTCTCATTCCCGCTCACTTAATCTGTCTCTCCCTTTTGCCACATCTATCTTTTTTTCTCCCCCACTTTAGCTTTCTCCTCTCTCTTTTTTTACTTCACTCAATCCCTCTCTGTCTTGCTCTTTCTCTCCCCTCCCTCTGTCTTTCCTTTTTTATTTGCTTCATCAGTTATTAACTCACTCCCCTATTACTTTTTTTTCCACCCTTTTCAAACTATCTGCCCTACATTGCCTTACTTACTAATACTTCATTTAATTCCACCCTTGTTCCCTTTGTCTTTTTTCTCTCTCCCTCCACCCCTTTCTCCCTCTATCTTTCGCCATCCTTTCCCCACCCTTTCTTGCTGTGTCCCTCCCTCTCCGTGTCTAGTGAGAAGTGGTGTGATTTGCAGGAGGATTTAGCTTGTGTCTAGGGGCTTATTAATCCTATTTTACTGTGGATGAAAAATATGTTGGCTTCCAGACATGAAAACATTGAATACATGCTTTCTGCTTGTTGTTCAGACAGTTCATCCTTGGTGCAACGCTACGGTGATTTGTTAGGGTTTTCATTTGATTCAGTTTGAATTGGGGTCTTTTTGATCCTCTTGCCATTGCATTGAAGTGGTTTACCAGTTAATCTCTTTACATATGCTTGGTTATGTGAAAGCAAACAGTCCTGAACAGACAGTTTTTGTCACTGCAGACTCCACGCTTGAAAGAAACATAGCCTGTGTTGTACAATTCACACGGATACGTTCTCACACTCGGAGAAACATCACTGTCATGGCTGCTTCAAAGCTCTCAGTCTTAAGCAAACACAATCAAACAGGCAATGCTACATGCTGGAACTGGGTACTCCCCGACTACCATGTCATCGCACGCCAGGGCCTTTTGTGTCTCTTATCAATTAGTAAATGGTGTTCCCACTGTAACACACAGAGACACACAACATGCACACAAACACACACACATTGCCCCTGTGTGTGCCAGGATGCTGGGCTGGGTCCCACTGCCTAAAGCTACTGGCAGACACCCTGAGCCTGCGCGTGTGTTTGTGTGTGTGATATGAAAGGGTGCATGTGTGACATAAACACTCAATCTGGAAGCTTTGAGTTCGCCCATGAGGGACAGCCGTCTGCCTGCCAGTGCCTCTCAGTCTCTGCCACTTCTCTGGTGTCTACTTACTTTACCGTGACTGAGTCTGTATGTTAAAATGTTGATATCACAAATCCCATGTTATGTCATCTTTGCTTGCCGTTGTGTGAATGTACACTTCTATTTCTCTTTTTAATAAGTAACAAACAGCTTTGTATCCATACAGGATGTTTGTGTAACTAATTTTCTCTTGCTTTATTCTCTTGTTTTGGCAGTCGACCCACTTTCCTGTTAACCGTGGCAGTTTGATGCCTTTTTTACTGTCTCCCAATCATTCTTTTGTCTTAAGCCCCGCTTCCTCTCCTATGTCACCTCATCTTTTTGTTATTCCAATTCCAACAATTCCCTTTACTTATTCTTTCTCTGTATCATCTTTTGTTCTTTTTCTTTCTTTAGGGTTCTGTCCGAGAGGCACCCGTCTACGGTCTTGAACCCTACAGCCAGTACAGTCTTTGTGTGGAAGCTGTGAACACGGCAGGTAGGATGATGATCGCTCGTCACTCATTTTAAACGTCAACAGTAAGCGTTAAAAGCACAGCTGCTGAACATCGTCTGACTCTCAGGAGTTGCTCGTTCCTCAGGCAGCGTGTCCAGTCTGTGGGTGGATGTTAGGACCCTGGAGGCCTCTCCGGCCGGCCTGGCCAACTTCACAGTGGAGCAGAGAGAGCAGGGCAGGGCATTACTGCTTAGCTGGGATCAGCCTCGTGCACCAAATGGAGTCATCATGGTACAAACAATACACACTATAAAATCACTGAACACAGATTCAAAGATGTGATCCTGTTTAGCAGCTGAAGACAGTTTAGTAACAACAGGTAAATCATTTATGGACAAATACATTTCCCACAAAGCCATTTCCAGAAACAGTTGATTAGATTGGAACAGTTTTTTACATATCCTCTTTTTTCACATATTTTCAGATAGATTCCAAACAGCTACTTGCCCACAACTGAAGATGCTTTTATCAACCATACTCTAGCAAGACACACATACCTGTTGCTCATCTTTATCTTTCTGCTGTCATTATCATATCCTACCTTCACTCACTTGTAATACCCGAGTTTCCCCGTCTTTCTTACTTCTGTCCTTCATCCTCTTTCCAGATGTATAACGTCTACAGTGAGGGAAACCTGGAGTTCAGTGGGCTCTCGCGCAGTTTTCTGTTTCGTCGTTTAGAACCATGGACCATTTACTCTCTCACTCTTGAAGCTTGCACCGCAGCAGGCTGCACACATACCCATCCTCAGTACATCACCACAGCAGCAGCACCACCTGCTTCCCAGCCGCCTCCCAGGCCTCTCTTTATTGGGGCGGACCGTGTGTCTCTTACCTGGGGCCCTCCCTCCCAGCCCAACGGGCCAATTGAAGAATATTACCTGTTTGGGAGAAGTCTGGATGAAGAGGCGAGGGGAAGGAGTAACGAGGAGGACATCAAACAAGGGAAAGTAGGTGACACTAAAAATGCAATTCTGAACATTTCTGACAATTTGCTCATTTGGAAGTTAACCCAATATTATATCCAGATGCTGCACATATAAGCAAAACCTTTTCTTATGCTTTCTTTGCTCTAATATGTCATGAAGACAGAAACCTCAAATAAATCAAATTAATTAAAATAAATTTCATAAAGCATTACTTTAAATCATTCACATTGTGTCCAACAGGTGCTCTTCAAGGAAACCTCCCCACAACAAGCTGAACCCCTCTCCTACACAGTTAGTGGTTTGCGTCCTTGGACGCAGTACGAGTTCAGTGTCTGTAGTCACAACCCGGCAGGACACACCTGCAGCCCCTGGCTATCTCTGACAACAAAACAAGCCCCCCCTCTAGGCCTTGCCCCTCCAGCACTGAGTCATCTTCAAGGCCAGCCCAGTGAGGTCAAAGTTTCCTGGAGTCCTCCCCTCCAGCCTAATGGGGTTCTTCAGTCCTACCGGATTCAGAGAAACAATGTCAGCTTCTCATTCAGTTTTGACCCTACTGTGCTCAGCTACATAGATGAAGACCTATTGCCATTTTCAACATACAGGTACTCGGTTTTATTGTTTTGTATTAACAGCCCTTGTTTCCAAACCCCTTTTAAATAAGAAAAACAAACCCTTTTTTATATATTATCTCCTTAGCTACTCGGTGATAGCCTGCACGTCAGAGGGATGCGTCACCAGTCCTCGCACAAACATCACGACTCTTGAAGCTCCTCCTGCCACAGTGGATCCTCCCACAGTGACCTCGATCACATCTGACAGTGTTACAATTTCCTGGAGTAAACCAACAATGCAAAGTGGAGAAGTGATGACGTATGTGCTGAAAGTGAACAATGAAGAAGTTTATCATGGGAAAGATCTACATAAGGTGGTGTCAGATCTGCAGCCACATACGTCATATCAGCTGCTCCTATTGGTTTGCACTAATGGTGGGTGCACAACCAGCATCAGTAGGTCCGTCGTAACTGAGGAGGCTCCGCCCACTGAGCTGCAAGCCCCGACTCTAAAGGTGTCTTTGTTTGTGTGATTTGCGAGTAAACCCTTTATGCTGTATGTGCCATTAGTGAATTTGGGATGTCAGTCCCAACATGTGTGAAAACATTTACTTTAATAATTATATTTCAAACTTAGCATTTAGTTTTTTACTAGTTATCATAATTTGGCTGATAATTGTTTCCATCCTTATGTAAATGTATATCCTGACTATATCAAAAGCCTCAGAGAATTCTCCTTTATGTGACATTTAGCCTCTTTTTTCAAAGGTTACTGGCCCAGAGTCAGTTGAAGTCAGCTGGAGACCCCCAACGCACCCCAATGGCATCATCACTGGCTATGAACTCCGTAGAGATGGTGAAGTTATCTATGTTGGCACAGATACTTATTACCATGACTTTACACTTCTGCCAAGCAAGGAGTACAGTTATGTGGTCAGGGCCAACAACAGCAGAGGTGCAGTAAACAGCACACCAGCCTCAGCAAAAACTCACCCATCAGCTCCCTCTGGGGTGGGTCTTCCCACGCTAACGCCTTTGGGACCAACCCAGGTGTGTCATTCTTTGGCTTTATGACTTGGATCTTTCAAATGCCTCCTAAAAGTTGTTGCTGAGCCTTTCTTTTGCTGTGTTCCCTTGTTTTGTTTTTTTTAACCAGGTCAGGGTAGAGTGGCCGACTCCTGCCCGTCCTAATGGGGACATTGTGAGTTACACGGTTTATCAAAGAGATCCAGTCCAGCTTACCATCAGCAGCAGTGTGTTCACCCCAGAAGACAGTGCCTTTTCTGACAGACGCACGACTCTGCACAGGCTGACTCCCTACCACAGGTCAGTCAAAGCAGATCACCGTCATCCACATTTAAAAACCTCTTCTGGTTCAAATTCCCTATATATTTTGTGTGGAATCAAAATTAAAAGCTATATATATGGAAACTATAGGCTGAAGGAAGACATACCAATGAACAAATGTAATGAAGGTAAGAGTGCCACCTCTTGGTGACAGAAACTTACAGATGTGAAGAGAATTTACTGTTGGTTTTGCTGATGCACTCTTATTGTATCTCGTGGCGATATAGACATGTTTTTAATTCGGAACAAAACTAATTTTTCATTTATGAACTTTTCTCTTATTTCCACATGTCTGCTTAGTTTTAAAATATATATAATATTTGAATACCTCTGAAAGAAGGGTGGAACTAATTCTGACACAAGAATTATATGAAATTAAATTTTTGTACAGTTTAATGTTGTTGACAAGATTTAGGTTCTATGCAAACTGTGATCACAGTTCAGTGTGAACTTTCAATGTTAAAGTTGTTTGAAGCACTTGTTTGTTCGACATGTTGTTGTTGTTAATGATGATGTTGTTTTAATCAGTTATTCCTGACAGATTTTTGCCTCTGTGTTTATGTACAGGTATGAGATGAGGTTGGAGGCTTGCACAGTGCTTGGGTGCTCTTCTAGTGACTGGGCATCTATACTCACGCTGGAGGCTCCCCCTTCTGGTCAGACAGCGCCATTGCTAGACCTCCAACCTGACAATCATACCAGCCTTCAGACCAGCTTCCTACTCACCTGGTCTCCTCCAGCTCAGCCAAATGGCAGAATCCTTCATTATGAGGTTCACCGGAGGCCGGATGACAGTACCGAGACCCACAGAAGTGATGCAACAACTGTAGTCTGCAAGAATACCTCAACTACATGTAAAGATAATGGACTCCAGCCGTACACTGTATACCAGTACCAGGTATAACACCATGTACAATTTAGTGTACAATAGTAGCACTAACATATAATGTTGTTCCTTTTTTATATCAACAAAAGTGATTTATCCACATTTGAACGACTGGGAAGCTTTTGAGGCTTTAAACATTTTGGAATATTTCGACTAACAACACAGATCATCACCAGGTTTAAATGTTATAGTGAACTTTCATATCACATCACTCTTTAGTAAAAAATAAAGAGAAAACTTATATTCTTTTTGATGTCAAGTTTAAAAAGCTATAAATTTGAGAACTATATTACCAATATGAAAGTTTCCAATACTGTAACAGTCTGCAGCAGACATGCAAACAGTTATATTTTTCTTACCGTGAAACTCATTTACGGATTAGACCAATAGGCCTGACACATCCGAGGATGCATCAACTAATATGGCATCTATACTTTTCACACACACACAAACACACACAAGCCCAATCATCAGGCGAGTGTTAAATGGAGCGGTCTATATTCATGCTGCTGTGTTGTGCATTGGTACACTAATTGACAGGTTAGCCCTTTGGAAGCAACAATAACATTAGCATTCCTGCCTGTCAGACATATGAGCTAAGGCCAGAGAACCAGTATAATTGATTGAGTTTGCCTGATTGTGGTGCCGTCTTTATTTACGAGGGTCCTAATTTATGACATGAGGAGGGAGGGAGGGAGGAGCTTTGGGAGATGACGAGCGGGCAACAGAGCCATTAATCACTGGGCCCTCTGAGCACCCCACTTCCTGATTACCAGCCAGCCAATCGAATTAACTGTTAGCCTCCTTGGTAACAGAGCTTGTATTGGAAAGACCTTTTAATGGTGACCGCTACACGTCCCCTGAGGATTTGCCAATAGGGGATGGGGGGGGGGGGGGGTACATGGACAAGGTGGCGTTGTGTGTGTGTTGACTATGACCAGTGCTTGTAAACATGTGTGAGTGTGTCTGTGTGGGACAGCAAAGAAACTTATATACACTCATGGATATTTCAATTAAAGTTATTTCCCATATGACTTCTCGCTGTTGTAAAACACTAAGTGATGTTTTCTCAGTTTGTATATTGATCTTACAGTCTGTGGACCTGCCCACTCACCTGCCTGTTTGCCTTTACATCTGTCAGCCTGGCTTTATTTTTATTTAGCTGTTAATCTGTCTGCCATCCACTCCGGCCCCCATCCTCACACACTCTGCTTTTCAGGCGTACACAAGGACGAGTCAGTTCGGTTAGCGCACCACAGCACAGAGAGAGAAATCATATTAGGCTAATTACACTGGGTCATAAGCGCCTATTGACAGCTTTATGCTTAGTTTTAATTACTGCCCACTTTCACACAACTTAGCCCCTTCACCTCAAGTAGATGCACCCGCCAAGTAGATGGATTGGCCTATCAGAGCACTCGCATCCTGTCCGCAGTCCAACCATCCAATAGAAACCCTTAAATACTGTCTGGAAGTTTCCTGAAGTCGTTTGTTGCCATGGCGGCTCATTTGCTTCCATGGAAGCTAACAGGGTGTATTTTTATTTTGTGTCTAATAAGCCAAATCGTGGCCCAATGGGAGAGGAGTGGGCAGGAGAGGAGAGAAAGCAGTAAAATGTCTGTAGATGATATAATGTTGAGGAGATGAATCCTACCTTTTAGCACTGGATCAAGGGCAAGGTGAACTGGCCTGACTTTAGCTTTGAACTTTTTCTCTCTGTTCTCTATGTGGCACAAACTTCTTAATCAAGACCAAAATCTTGCGTCACATTCAGGCTTTAACTGTGTTGCTATCGGGGGGAGAACATGTCTGTTGCTGGGTAGAACTGTTTTATTGCTGCAGTTAATAATTTTGTTTGACAGCACAAGTAATTTTAATTAAAACTGTTTAAAGCAACAAGTCACGTTACAGCTCCTGCGCAGGACGTACCTGTGGTGCAAAAAAAAACTTGCTCCGCTGCTGCTGTGTGCTTTTGTTTCTCTGCTTTCTAAATGGGCATCCCATGTGCTCAAACTCCCAAAGTATTTGTCACAAGTTAAGGCTGACCAGACAGAAAGTTCAATTGACTATTATCACAATAGAAATATTTTCTCACATAGGAACATACAGAGGAAGCCGATGCTGAATTCAGTCAGTCATTTTCAGGTGTAAGTAGTGTTCACTAGCATTCATATTTTCACACATGCAATACAAGTTCTGTATTGTTAAAATCTTTATCATGAGTGGGCACATGTACTCGATGGCCTGTCCTTCCAAACTCCTGTCATTTTCACATCTTGATCAATAAATTCACATCAACATTTTAACTTACTATATTACAGTGAAGTCAGAAGACTTCGATGAACTCTTTACATTTATGTGTCAGCTTATCAGGACTTCACCCTTTTCATGAGGGAAAGATTCACATGGATGTAGGAATCCAGCCTCTGAGAACTGCAGAGTTTGAGCTTTAATTCACCCACAATTATGACACGGTTTCCTGATTGCATCAGAGTTGTGTAAGGAGGGATTAACAGCTGTGGAAGTAACAAATAACAAATACTCACATTACTGTTGGCATTTTGCAGTAGTTGTATTTTCCCCAAGTCTGTTTTTTCTAACAATTTAATCAGTATTTTTGTAGTCAATAGGCATATTCTATTAAGATGATGTTCCGACTTTGAAACCACTTTGTTTACAACTTATTTTTTGTAACGTTGCATAAACTTTTTATTTCATCTAAAAGGTGAGACTTTAAAGTAAATATTTTATATGACTAGACTTTATCAAATGAATGGTAATGACCACGCATAACAAGCATTCACCAATGAAAAGTTAATAGTAATTGAGTACTTTTCCTTGGATACTTTTAACAAAAGTACTTGCAATTTAGTACACTAGTAGTAATGTAGTTCTACTTTGGTATTTCTGTATAACTTCCAGTATTGTGAAATATTATGATAAAGGAGTATATGAATTATAGATTAAACATTTTTAAGATAACTTCAATATTTCAGATTTTCTTCGTTCCTTAGTTTTTTACGTGATGGGTTGAAAGTAATCTTGTATTCATGGGTTGTGGTTTATGAGATGTTGGAAATATCAGTTAGCTGTGCGCAAAAATAGTGTCACCTCCTGATATTGTATTGAATACTGTTATGAAATACCGTGGAGGTCTAAAATAAGTCAATCTCTCTCTTGCCCGGAATGTGTGCTGAACCTATATGTTTAGGTGCAAACACAAAGTGCATCACAAATCTGGCACATCGATGAAAAATTCAAAACAAAAAAACAAAACAAAAAAAACCCCAAATGAATGTGTTATTAGCAGGAAAGCTTTGGTTTCTTTTTGTGAGGCGTTGGGGTGGAACAGTGATGCCTCCTCAAATGATCTCTATTAAAAGCAGCAGATTGTTTTATCCCTTGCTATTTATTTTTCTTTGTGGAGAAACTCCAACTATAAAGTCCTGAGTCTTCGAAAGATGATAATTGGTGTTTGTCCTTTCATCTGTTAAATTGGTGTTGAGGATCTTTCACTGACGGAATAAATTTATTATGTCTGTGAAATGTTATTACAGAAGAAGTGAAGGTGTATTTAAATCAAAACAAGAGTGACAATTCTTCAGGCCATAAATGTATTCTTGCAGTATTGCAACAATTTCAAAGTTAAAAGAATTGGTTTTATAGCCCACGTTTAATTTGTATAGGGGGATTGTTGACATCAGAAATATTTCTGTTTATTAAGCAAAATCTCCGCAGATTTTCCAAAGTTAAGCATCCTGATGCCTACTGACTCAGGATAACTGCATGTGTATGGCACTAACATTTTCTTTAAGGATTCGTCAACAGAAACAGAAGTAGAGATTATCTGCTAAACCCAGTTTGTCTGTCTGAGCAGATTCATTTGAATTTGTGCCACATAATCACAAAATGCGACCAAGTACCGCTTCTTTTTTTTCTGGTTCCAGCTTCTCTTCTTTGTGTCTTGTCTTTCTTTCCTCTTTTCTTCCTTGCCTTACTCCTCTGATTGTCCATCCCTCATTCTTCTTTCCCCTCTTCCATCGCAGTCCATCTGCGCTGTCACTTAGATCAATCAGTCTGATTGATCACGGCCTAATTGACTATTATTGAGGTTAATTCAACTCTTAACACACTTGCATGCACACGCATGCACGCTCGAATCTCACAATCATAGCCACAAACAACAAACCACACACACCAACACACACTTTGAACACCAAAGCTCAGACCCATCCATCTGCCTTCTGCACTACTTCTGACAGGCTACAGATGACTTACACATGCAAATATCCACCCTGCCTGACCCTGTGCTGTGTACACCCTCTAATTATACCCAACACCAGCACACAAACAGGATTACTGTGTGTGTGTGTGTGTGTGTGTGTGTGTGTGTGTGTGTGTGTGTGTGTGTGTGTGTGTGTGTGTGTGTGTGTGTGTGTGAGAGACTCCTTGATGAAGGTGAAAGGTAATTGTCATGCAGATATGTTTGTGCTGGTTTGCATGGTGAAAAGGTTTCAGTCTTTATGATGATGGTAGTTTTGATAGATTGACCGGTGAAATGGACTGTGGTCCTTATGGTTGGTGTGGTGGATGCTGGGTAATTAAGAAAGGTCTTCATCATTAAGAGTTCATAAAAAGCATCCAGAGTCCAAATGATGAGCGAATGAAGTTCTGTGTCTGTCACTTTTTGCACCAGGTGTGGGCAGTGAACTCGGCCGGCCGTGCTGCCAGTCCATGGGTCAGTGGGAAAACAGGCCCAGCACCACCTGAGGGCGTAGGCCTGCCGCTTTTCTTGCACGTTTCAGCAACTTCAGCAATCGTGAAAATCCATCCTCCAGCCCAACCAAATGGAGTTGTCAGTCTTTACAGAGTATTTTCACTGGACCACAACAACCACACACTGGTAAAGTGTCCAAAGCTAATAAGTACTCCTGTTCCTCTTGGGGCGATTGCTTGCCTTTTCTTTATATTCACCTGCTATTAAACATAATTGTATTGTCAAAACTTTCGTACATATGACTCTGTTCTCTCTCTGCAGCTCTCAGAGGGTACATCCCAGAAACAGACTCTCCACGGTTTGCAGCCGTACACCCATTACTGGGTTGGAGTAGAGGCCTGCACCTGTTATCAGGTAATGATAATTAAGTACATTCTGTAGAAGATTGCATCACTAGATTGGAAACGCAAGCTGTACTCTTTTCAAGACAGACCAGTGCTTCCAAATTACTACAGCAAATCAGCACAAATAGATTCTCCGTAATCTTTACTGCTCGCTCCCGGGAAATATCTTAAGTTGCTTTTTTATTAATGTTTCTGCCAGTGCTGTAGCCAGGGCCCGCTGAGTGAGCTCCACACTATGGCAGCCCCCCCGGCCAACCAACCTCCTCCTCGTCCCATCACCCTGACCTCCCGCTCTGTCCAGCTGGAATGGGACGAGCCTCTGGCGCCTAATGGAGTCATTGAGAGGTGGGGAGGAATCTTGAAAAGCAAGACAAACACGTACACCAGTGCCTCACCTTCTCCAACTCTTTCACTCTTTCCATTAAGCTGTGAGCTCCATCTCAAGTCGCTCTGCCCGCAGCCCACACAGCCTGTGCCTCTCCCATGTGAGGAAGGACCAGCAGAGATCTGCTTCTTTGGCAAAAAGAGAAGCTACAATGTTACAGGTGACGTCACAGCTACGTCATATTTGAAGCTACGTTCAGAAACACTTCACGTTGTGTGGGAAAGTGAGACAAAAATATCTGAAATTCAAGAACTGATCGACAGAGACAAATGGCCACGATGATACATGCAGTGTCTTTAAAATATATTACATCAAGTTGTTTGGATTGTTGAAAATCTGAGTTCATAACCTTTCTCAATAAGAATTACAGAAGCCTGTAAGCTTTCTTTGAGGTAGGATAGTAACTTCTATAAACTGAGCCTTTGTGTTAACTGTTACTGACGTGATTAAAACGTGCAGGTCTGCAGCCGTATTCCACCTACGAACTGAGAGCTGCCTGCTTCAATAACATGGGCAGCACTGCCTCCAACTGGACTACCGTCAGTACACTTAGTGAAGGTAACAGCATCGTTCTTCAGTGTCTCTCTCACCCAGTGTAAGGAGCATAAAAATGATTGACAATTCAAAGTTTGGGTGATCCCACTCTCTGTCTCTCTCTCTCTCTCTCTCTCTCTCTCCTCTCTCAAAGCCCCTCAGTATGTTTCGCCCTTCTCTGTGGGCAGTAACCTGACCGTCATCTGGCTCGACTGGACGGGGTCGTTTGCCCTCAATGGGTACCTGAAGGAGTACAGTGTGACTGAGAACCAGCTGAGGGTCTACACTGGTTTCTACAGCTATCTCCATGTCCCACGCACATCACAGAAAAGTGAGCTCTTACACTGTTTTTTGGAGGAACAGAAATGCACCAAAGCACATGGAGAAATACACACGAGCAAAGTCAAGCAAAAGCCTTGTGTTCTGATTTTATACAGAGAGTGTCGTGTTTCTGCAACAGTATGTGGAAATATGAAAAGCTGATATTTCACACAATCATTTGGTCATATTACAATTAACAAATGAACAGAAAAGGTTGGGATGATGCGTGAAATGTAAACAAAGAGAAAAATGGCATGCTATTCTGATTAAGTATTTTATTACATTTGAACATGAAATATGTTAAAATTAAGATATATTGTCATTTCATTTGAAATGTATTTGCTGATTTTTAATTTGATGGCAGCAATTTGCCTCAAGAAGGGTGGAACAACAGGATTATATGTTTAATCATTGTGCGGCATTCTTGTCTTGTTGTAACAGTAGTCAGTAAACATGTGGGACGAGAGGAGACCAGTTACTGGAGTTTGGAGAGATAAATCTTGTCTCATTTATGTCTGATGTCATTCTTGTCCTTCCTGCGAACAAGAGGATGTTTTCCCATACAGCAACAATACCTTTCCTTTTGAAATGCAGGCCAACCAGATCATCCATCACCAATTTTGTTGTTATATATGCAATATTTTATGTATGTGTGTTTAACACAAACAAGACTTTTCCTGAAAGATGCTTTAAAATATGTTTTTTCTTTCTTTTAGCTTATAGTACTTGTGTCTTTTATCCAGCTTAAGAATATACTGGATGCATTTGTCCTCACATCGGAACCACTGAAATACACAATTATTTAGGTTTTCTTTTCTTTTTTTAATTGATAAAGACATTTTGGAACATGTGTGACTTTACTCTGGGTATACCTGAGTTGGAATTCCAGTTGTGGCATCCAGTGTAATAAACCAGCCAAGTCCAGGAAGCAAATAGTGAATTTCTGTTACCATCCCTGTATAAAAGAGCAACTAAATAGACATTTCACTAAAAGCCTGAATGTGCTTCAGTCCTCTTTAACCATTTTCTTATGTAATTGTAACCGGTAGTGTTTTCTTTGTCAGCTCTGTCCTTTCAGGTGACCTGTACCACTGATAGTGGCAGTGCCAGCACCCCAACAGTCAGATACAGCCCAGCCACAGGCCTCGGTAACACACACTCCTCTCCCCTCATTCTGTTGGTGTGACTGACAAAAAAATAAAAATTTCGAACAAAACAAATTGAAAAAGAAATGCAGCAAATTGACCTGAATTCAAATATATAATTTAACTTGTAATTTGGTGGATTTACGTGTCTTGGTGCAGACCCTGTTGAACCTGAAGATGGGCAACAAGGTGTGAACATGTCAGCCACCCCGGTTTACTCTGAGCTCTGGTTCATCCTGCTTTTAGCCCTGCTGGGTCTGTTTCTGCTGGCAATACTGCTGGGCTTTGTACTACAAAGGTAATCTAGTGCAGCAGACAGTTCGCGAAAGGCTCGGGGAAAAACAGCAAGAACAAAACTTTACTGTCTCTTTCAGAGCATTGCGGAAGAATCCTTCAGCCAGAGAGCGCCCTCCGCTGGTCATGCTTCAGAAGAGCAGAAAGGCCAGAGGAGAGACTTTTATGGTGAGAGAGAGTTTGAAAGGAGACACTGATGGTAATGTAAAAAATCAAGGCTGGAGATTATTACATAAATCTAGTTTTATGTTCAATTATTTGTAATTTTGCAAATTTTACATGCAGTACATTATTTAGTTTTTATTTAACGCTTAGAGAAATAAGAATATTTGATGATACATTCAAATTTCATACGAGTCGTCTTTCTTTAAATGACTTAACTTCATTTTTCTTTTTCATTTCATTTCTTCATAAATCTTCTTTTTGCTGGCAACTAATGCTAATCCATATGAAATATTCCTGTTGTTGCTTTTGTCTTGTTGCTCCTTCTTGCTTGTTGTGGTATCTATCTCTTCTGATTGCCCTCCTGCCTGCATCGCTCTGTTCTTCTGTCTCAGAGGCCCTGTCCTGAGTTGTGCTCTAAACATCACTCTGGATCTGTGCTCCTCCCTGATCGTCCTACAGTAAGAGGATTTTCTGTCGTTGCTGTCCCGGCCCTAAATGTGTATTTTGCTGTTCCCCCCTGCAGTTTGACACTGTAGCAGACTGTGTTGAGATCAGCAACGTAATACTTAAAAGCTACACTGTGTACACTGAGGTATGGGAATGTGAATGTGAGTTGCCACTCTGTGCATGTGTGCTGTGTTTGTGCATGCATGCTTTGCTTGTGTTCTCAACACATTTTCATGCAAAGACAATGTGTAGCATGTGTGAAGGTAAGACGTGTGTTTCTTTGTCATCAAAACAATTTTATTCACCCCTGCATAGAAGCAATAATAAAGGTCTGCCAGTGAGAATTGTAATGTACTGAAAGCCATCCTCAAGTTCTTTGTTATAAACCAGGAGGAAAATCAGGTTACATGTTTGTTTGTTTTTTGTTTTTGTTTTGTCATTTTTGTCTCTTTCTTATATATGCCTCAGAGATAAACCTTGTATGATAGTGCCCCCTGTTGAACGTTTGTAATAAAACAACACAATAGTGTAATAAAACAAACAGACACTGTTTACCTTCTTACAAAATGCCCCACAGGCCACTGATTTCTACATATTCTCACTTTGAAGAATCACAGTGTAGACGTTGGTTTACTGGGCTGCACTGTGGTTTGTGGGCGGCGCTCTCACGTCACATCGAGACTATCCCCAGGTTTATATACTTACTTGCAAGTGCAGATTATTTTTCAAGTACTACAGTTTCCTCCCACAGTCAAAAAACATATCTGACGGGAACTGGAGTACCTAGATTGCCAGTTATTGTGAGTGTGAGTGGTTGTCTGTCTCTCTGTGTTTGTCCCGTGATTGACAGACGACCTGTCCATGGTGTATCCTGCCTCCAGGAAGAGTAGGCTGTGGTTCACTTCAGCCCCCAGGGCCCAGGATTGGATAGAACCGTTAAACTTTATTCATCTAGTTGAATTAAAGAAATGTTGTGGGCTGTGTGAAGTTTTTGAAATATCATGAAAGCATATAAAGAATACTAAATACTAGAGTTCTGTTTCTCAGGGGCTGACAGACACGAAGATCGTCAGCACCAGCTCGAGGTACAATCCCATCTCAGTCCTGAGGGTTCCCAGCCAATCAGAGCTGACTCAGGCCTACTCCCAGCATCCCCTGCACCGCAGTGTCAGTCAGCTGATTGACAGGAAGTCCCTGATGTTGGAGGAAGGAAGCTGGGACAACCCACTGGGACATGACTCTGGACTGGTGAGGATGAAACATGTTTGTGTGAGTTTGATTTCAGGTTCAGAAAACTATATGAAATCTACTTATTATAACTGAGGAGTCAAATTAGGTGAAGGTGTAGCGGGGGTGAGGGAGGAGCGGTCAGCTGAATCTGAGTCAAACAGTATCAAGGAAAATCTGTTCTTAGTTTGTGTTTTCATTTTAAAAAGTAGATTTGGATAAATTGGTACAAATTCCTATCTGGTAACCCAAAGAAAATTGGTACGCAGTCAAATTTGGGTCCTGACTAATAGTTTGGGAAACAGTAAGCACATCTGAGTTGCTGTGCTTTACGTGTTGCAAACATTGCTTAACTGAATTACACCAAGTAATCTCACATTGTTGCCATGTTCATGAAGTCACCAGTGTGGTCAAAATAAACACCACAGAAGAAATTAAGAACAATGGCAGACCTAAGAAGAAGAATAAAGATAAAATATCTGATGATATAATATTTTTTCATCTAAAACGGCATCTGATGATCTGCCTCTCACCCCTGTAACAGCAGCCATCTCCGCTAAAGGCAGAGTCCATCTGCATCATCCTTTCAGTAGTGTTGAATATATACGCTGTCATGAAGAACACACTCATTTTGGTAAAAATATCACAAAATGTATAATAATTGTTGCAAACAGGCTGAATGGACTGCGCATGTTGTTTTGTACGTCTGCCAGTGCGCCCTGTTTGTAGGTTGGCTTGCTTGCTGGAGTTTTTACACATGAAAACGTTTTAGTAAATCAGACCCCAAACGTCTCTGATTTACTAAAACTGCAAAAGTGAGAAAGGTCTATAATAATCATCACACAGGATGTTGTCCCTGCAGCTGATCTTATCCACACATGATGAGATTCGCTTTTTGTTTTCTTCCAGTACGACGAAGACGATGAGTTTGTGGATGCCATCAAGGCCTTGAGTTCTGGGAAAAAAGAGCACACCACTTTCACCGACACCCACCTTTGATATGTGATTCCTGTGTGCGTCAGGTATCACAGTCACCACTCAAACGTGCAGTAAAACATTCATACATCTATTGCAGCTTCATCAGAGGAGGCTGGAGTTTCAAACAGTCCTGTAATGTTTGAACCGTGATTCCACCACAACTACTAGAATAATCATTTCCATCGGATTGAACACTCCAAAACAACTGCTGTCTGATCGTAGTGTTCTTATGAGCAGAGAACCACTGACCATGTAGGCTGTGACACAGGGAGCTCCCCCATATTGACTCCACAGCTTGAATGTATCCATCTGTGGTATTTACCTGGTGTGTTATGTAAACCATGTGCAGATTAAGAACCAGAGCAGCTTTTTGGAGGCTTTCTGCTGAGCTTGTGCTTATTTATGACTGATTATCTCTACTTGCCAACCGTTAGTAGTTGTTATTTATTTAAAAAAAAAAAAAAGAAGAAGAAGAAAAGTGCAGGTCATTTGACTAGTAGGTTTAGGTGTTATAATCCAGATTCATCAGTCTGGATGTGTGTTACCATTCATCATGTCTTCTCCGTCACCCTGTTTGTGCCTGGTATTAGTTCTGTGGTCGTAATGAACATGGCCTCGGTGTTAGTTTTAGTAGAACCAAATGCCAAACGTTTGTTTTTAATGTGGTAAATGTGGCTGGTAATCACAGGTGTGCCGTCTGATTTTCTTGTGACTTTGAAAGCCCAATCTGAGATTTAATCTGATTGTCGCACTTCCTGTAAGTTTAGCTCAAAATAAACTGGAGACGATGAAAGTGTTCTTTGCCTGTAGTGAAGCTAAATGTCAGAGGTCACTGTTGTTTGTGGTTCATCTCTTCATCAAGTGTACAGACAGCTTCGCAATGAAAAAGATCTTAACAATGTCTTGTTTGCTTTTTTTTTCATGTGGATTGAAGCTTTGATCATATTTGGGCGTAAAGACAGTATTTGCCAGTGAGCAACTTTTAAGTGTAACATTGATGGGTTTGAAATATTTTTGTGTACAATTTTAAAGCCTGCTGTATTATTACAATAGTCCTTTTGTTTTTTACACTGACAGTATTATTTACGGTGTTGTACAAAACAAGTCTTATTTATAGATGAGTCACTGATTAATGTATTTTTCTGGGAAATCATAAAAAAAAAAAAAAACTCAAAAATATTTCTCTATTCTTGTGTTACTTTGTCCTGACTCAAAACGTGTTTCAAATAATTACACATCAAGTTGTAAACTCCTTTTTATTGTAACACTCTATAAAATAGAAAAATTAACAAAACTCATGCATGTTGTCGTTTTATTTTTTTTAATTATTGACTGTGTTGTGAGCTGAGATTCTTATTAAAAAGCAGCAGTTCAACAAAAATGACACTTCTATGTACCAGTTCTGATGTTTAAGCCACGCACCGCAAAACAGAAACACATAAAGCTTTTAGAGCATTACAACATGACAAGAGGACAAAACCCCACAACAAATTAAGTTTGTTTTATTGATGAGGTCAATATGGAGACACAGTCTGAATCTATTTAACCTGTAGAATTATAGAAGTAAATGTAAAACAGCTTGTTCACACAATGCACTGGTTTTAAGTGTGCCTGTGTGTGTGTTCGAGATAATGTGAGCAGTTCACAGTACGAGATTATTCCATGCAGTACAGTTGATGCTTGTCTCCACTGTATCTGAGGCTGTTGCTCATAGTGGTCAGGCTGAAATGTCACTTTAGGACTTCTCTATTTCTGCTGAGTTAGTGGCACACAGATGTGCCACCAGCTGCACTGAGACTTAGTTACCACACACAGGCGCACAAACACACAGAGGGCCGGTGTCTCCATCAAAACTATGCAGCAGTAATTTAGTTTTGCTCCCGCGTCCCTCAAGGGGACATCACGGCAAGTTTGAAATTAACAAACTGGCAGTAACAACCATGCCCTCGCTCAAGGACACCAATCTGACAAGGGCACTTCTAAAACATTCACAGCCACATTCACAGCTATTGTCAGCCACGGTGGGAGGGAGAGGCTGTGAAAAGAGAGCTTGTGGAGTGATTGTAAGGGACAGTATGGCCCTAAGCTACACACACACACACACACACACACACACACACACACACACACACACACACACACACACACACACACACACACACAGGTTTTATTAAACTCATAAATCACAATGACGACAGACGGCGTCTCAGAGAGGAGACTGTCTGAACGGGAAGGTTAGTGAAATGAAAGCGCCGGGGAGACACACACACACACACACACACACACAAACACACACACACACACACACACACACACACACACGCCTGCACACACACTAAACCTCAGAGACGCACAGAAGACACATAAATTGTGCAGTTCAACACAATATTCAAACAAACTGTGTTACAACCTCAACGGTGACTGACAGCTTTTCTTCAGCCTCTATTCTTCTCACCAAGTTCTCTTTTTAAGGTGAAACTGAGGCTAAAATGACAAATTGAAAGCGGCCCTATTATCCTTTCTCTTTAGTTTTTTATAGTCTGAAGCTCATTCGTTCGTCTTTTATTACTGGACCGTTTTGAAATGATCTCAGCCTGGCTCATTATGCAGCCACTCAGTCTGAAACGTTTGTGTTTCAGTCCCTCGAGGCCCCTTCCTCTTTGGAAGGAGGGCCTCAGCTTTGTGATTGGCCAGCGTTCAGGAAGCCCATTCGTTTTAACAGCCTGGAGATCTTCTACGTCAGGGGTGTCAAACTCAGATCCTGCAGGGCTGCAGCCCTGCTTGTTCTCCAGGTCTCCCTGCTTCAACATGGCTGATTGCAATAAGCGGCATGTTATCTGGCTTTGTGCTGAATGTGGTGATGAACCATCAGGACATTCAGGTGTGTTAAAGAAGGGAGACGTGGAAAACATGCCGGGCTGCGGCCCTCCGGGATCTGGGTTTGACACCGCTGTAGTGCATGTAATTTGACATCAGCCTCACTGTCTGTAGTGTGCCTGGAGCAGACCATCAGCTCTGCAGTCTGCAGTGTTCCACAGTCTGAGCCCTGATAGTTACTGACACGTCACTCAAACTCTTATATACGGTAAAAAACGCCAAAAGATATAAGAGGTCCCCTTAGAAACCAGTGTTGCAGTTCTCCAAGACACTTAATGTATTCAGAGACTGATCCATTTTTTTTTTAGTACTTTTAATGCAATGATACCATGTGTACAGAAAACTGAAATAAAGTTAGTGCTCACAGAACAATGTATATACTTTACACAGTGGACGAATGTTGGAAAAATAATATGTATTTATCTGAAAAAGCAAACCATGTAAATAGCTGAATGTTTGCTCTCTTCGGCGATAATCTGAACATGTGAAACGTAATTTAAGAAAAAACAAAAAAAACACTTAGTTGAATCAAAAGAGATGTTCAGTACTGTGGGACATTTTAGTAAACACAGTTGGAGTTTGAATTGCACAAACACTGTGACTCAATATCAATTTTATATTCGAAGAGTACAAAAGGCAACTGTAAATAATATCACAACTTGATGCAGCATTTCTAGCACACACAATATAAAACACCGATGCCCGGGTCAGTTTAAATAAACAGATATGCATTTTCTTTTAGCCCGTTAGCATCTGGCTGTAATATAATGTAAACATAGCCAGAGAGGAACTGCGGGACACCAAACAAACTGCAGACAAACAACTAGGTGCTAAAATATAGATTTTAAATGTCTTCTTTTTTTTTTAATACAGATATATAAAATAAATACTAGTAAGCTATTGTTCTATTTGTCCTCATAGTGCAAGTGCAAATGCAGTAAGGTCCAATAGCAAGATAATAGCAATATAGGCCTTATACAAATAGTGTACGCATCAACACACCATCACACACATTAATGCATCCAGAGTAGGATTTTGTTTTGATTATATGTCTTCTTTTTGTATAGTCAGTGTATCAAATTCTACAGTTTTGTACAAGTAAGGACCACATGATCACATATCTTACAGAGAAATGATCACCAATACATGATGTTACATCACTGCTGGATTTGGCAAATAAGTACCAACATGCTGCCTCTGGCTCTCCTTCAAGGTTTTTTTTTTTTTTTGTTTTTTTTTAAACCATTACAGACTTTTAGAGTGATCCCAAAAAAAGTACCAGGGATCACAAAGCTAACCAACCCATCATTAAACACGGGACCCAGGAGATTTTAAGCAAGTTTAGTTGAAAAAGGTTCTGTTTTGTTGTCGTAGGTCATGAGTTGATTCACTTAAAAGTACATAAAAAGCTACAGAATCACATGTTCCCTGCTCTCAGTCTTAATATATTGTATGTGGAAGTTATTTTCGTCTGTCATTTCAGACAGAAATGCCGCTCATAGGGTCTAATTTACCCGCTATCCTGTCAGGATTTCATCCAAAGCCATCGTGGACAGCTTTACCTCGTGCCTCCATCGTCACAAGCCTTTGGTCACAGTCCTCTTCAGATAAAACGGTAATATAAGGCACTGCAACAGTCTCTCAACACAACACTTGTTTCGAGGGAAGTAAAGTGATGTAGTGTAGGTCCTCAGATTATGGTGAAGGTAACTATATTTAATTATAGTTATACCCCCACAAAAATAAGAAAATAAATTATTAGCATGAATTTGCACAGGCACCAATGTATAAAACAAGGCTGAATTTAAGCAGGAGTCTTATTTTTTTGTTTTTTACGAGTGGAGAATGAAAACCTTTCCAGCAACACAATATGCACCAAATAATGAAGGGAACTGCTCACTGTCGATGGGAGTACCACAAACATTTCAAGACTTGTGGTTTCACTTCAGAAACTTTGTGTTGTTAAATATCTGTGTCCCCTCCTTCAAAACATTTTTAGATTACACTCTCAATCCATGCAATAGTTTGTATTTGTGGGCTTCCACTGAGGGCCAAGGAGTTTGTTAAACTGGAGTTTCTGCAGTTACACTGGGACTTAGGGCAAAAATGAAAACCAGGCACACATTTGCATGAAGGTTGTTTGTTCCTGCAGGTCAGCATGCGTGTTGAACATGTCACCAAACCGGACTGTTCAGTTTCTGTTGCGCAGCTTCGCTCCATTGTCAAATAGCCCTGAGCTGTCCATCAACAAGCTCAGAGGTTTACTTTGAGTCTGGAGCAGCGACGTGACGGAATCTTTTACACCTTTAACTGCTGTGTCTCCGGCTGCAGCAAAAGATTTTAAGGTTCAAGTTGTTTCCAAGATTCTGACTAAAGTAACATGTTTTAGGCGAGTTTAAAATCAACATTGCAGGACAATTTCACATTTTGGCAGGAACCCGTGAGACCATCAAGAGCTCGCCACAGCAACAAGCTCTACTCTTACCAAGTCTATTTTTCAATTATTGGCTTAATCAACGAATGACGTATTCTCACACCTGAGAATATCTGCAGTCATCTCACAAAGGAAGATTTTACATTAACTATTGACAAAAGTTAATGTAAAGAGCCAATTGAACAGATGTCAATCACGATGGATGCATATGATTATTGGGTCCATGTTTCATTTTATTTACCCCCTAAAATCACCATTTCTGGCCACGATCTTGGATGACACCATTTGCCCATTTCTGATCTGGAGCTCAGAAAGCTCAGCCAGTCATATAATAATTAGTTGTTTGTTTGTTTTTTAGACATTAACACCTTCCCTGAAACAAAAGACAATGTTATTTAAATACATGAAATATTCAAGATTTCAGTTTGTTGTGTTTTTTTTTTTGTTGTCAAAACTTCCCTACGGCCATTAGTTTATAGTGTCTGATGATATGTTACAGCTTCAGGTCAAATATTTTGGTGTAAGGTGATATGATGTCATATTTCCTAGACTAAAACACATTTAATCTTAGCATTTAGTTAAATATACAGTATGTGTTTTTGTCACATAGTTTGGGGTCACATTCTTAACAAAACCAGACTGCAAGTCAACATAAACACTTATTTTTTTAAAGGGAAAGGACGTGCATTTGGTATTTTGTTTTGGAGCCGATTGCTGGTCTCACAAGTCAAATATCAGCTTTTCACTGATATTAGGATCTCACGTTCTGTTACTATGACTGTGCTGTTGCATCAGTCTTGTTCCTATCTGTGACTTGGAACAAGTGTGCTGTGGCCCGACAGGCCCAGCAGCACCACCTCAGCAGTACCTACTCTCCCACACTCCTGCCTGTTCCTCTGTGATTCTTTAGATGTATGGTGAGCACCATATTCAGTAGCAGAGAACCTTTCTCCTGTTGATCAGGACTAAGCAGAACAATCGGAATGAAAAAGAAAAAAAAAAAAGAAAAGTAAAGTCCTTCATGCCAGCACCAGTTAAGATGGTTAAATACAAACCGAAGAGCTCCAGTTACATCCGGAGGATAAATGTCACATCTTCAAAAGAACTGCTCTGGCTGAGATGACGTGCTGGGACTGCCTCTTTGAGTTGTACTCATTCGGATTCATGGGATTTATTGATGCTCCTGTTGTTTGGGATCCACCAACAAATATATCCCGGAGCGTATTTCATAAAAAGCAGAATGAGATGGTGCCTGAAGTTGATTTAGTGTTTTTATCTTGCTGTTACTGTCGATTCTCCTCTCCAAAATAACATCTATGACAGACGAGATGCCTCCGTAAGATAATCCCACAGCAGGAACTCAAAAGAAAAGCTGCTCTCACAGGCTGCTGTCCTGACTGGACGTTTCAGAGGGCAGCTTCCTGTGCCGTGGCGACGTGGAGGATGCCAGTTTAGTTGGAGACGGCGAGGCGTTTGCGGACGAATCGCTGCCGCCACCGTCAGATCCAGAGGGTAGGGATGAGAGGTGTGGGACAGAGGGGGCCCTCTTCCTACTCAGAAAGCCTCCTTCTAGTACGCTCCTCTTCCTCACACCTCCATCTGCCTTCGCCCCTTCTCCCCCTGGCGCGGCACCCTCGCCTTCCTCCAGCTGAGGATGCAGCTTTCGCCGAACGTCTCCACCTGGAGTCGGGCTGTCTGGAAGTTGCCGAGGAGAGTCCTGGCTTCCTTCAGCTTTCATGCCAGTAGAAAACATGGCTCCAATAATGCTGTTGGAGCTTGCGCTGGTGGTCCGGGAGGCCCAGAGCTCCATGGCTGAGGCTCTCCTCTCGCTGTCCTCAGGTCCGAAGTCACAGAGCGAGCGGCGAGCATCAGGGGTCTGGCCAGGGTCGGGACCCGGCGTCTGGTCTGTGCTGTCCAGGACACCTCGACTTAGGCTAAAGTTCTGGAAATCTCTATGGAAAGATATAAAAGGGTCCGTTAAAATGGGACATTGATAATGTCAGAGTTTCACAGGTGAAGTGCAAAAACCCGAATCCGGTTGTTCGGAGAGCAAACCTGTCTTAGTGGGTTTTTGTTCTGGACCAGTAGTTCCCATGTAGTTCACACACGCACACACACGCACACACAGAGTTCTTTAATGCGCACACAGGAATTGAAAGAGGGGCAAGGGACCAAACTGTGAAGATAATCATAGTGTTGCTGCTTAACAGTGCTTCTACTTTTCCCCCCATCAGTGTGGTGAGTCACTATCCAGGAATGACGACAGTTATCAGAGACCTCATCACCCAGCAAAATGTCTGCTGGCTATGTTTGCTCAGTGTCGTGTAAAAGATAAGGACGTCATGTTTTTCAGTGTGGAAAATATTTACTTGTTGCAACCATCATCGTTCCTTTCTGGAGCTCTCTCTCCCCCGTGGCTACAAAAACAAAACAGCAGCCAGTGGGCTTGCAAAAGATGTTTCATTCTCTCCTCTCTGACCATTTTAAGCGTCATCAAAGTACTCAAACTTCTCTAATTTGGCTTGTGCGACTGTGTATATTTAAATGTACGCGTGCCTAAGTGTGTAATCTGTGATATTCAAGGCCAAAAGTAATTAAAAGCTGGTGAGCATCTGACTAATGATAAGAATTCACCGGTAGCTGTGGAAGGACTCCGTTCGACGGGCCCGAGCCAGCAGGGGGCTCTCTCTGTAGGGTCGCACAGCCCCGTATGTGGCCTGGCACTCAGGAATGGGCTCCTGAGCCTGTAACTGCAGACTGATGAAGAGAAGGACACGTAAGACTTTTCAACGTTTGCCAATCATATCTTCAGACGGTACATATGACCCTGTACCTATATAAAGGTGTAGAACTCTCTGACCTGGAGCAGGACTCTCTGAGGCGTGTGTGGTGCAGCACAGACGGGGCAGGACTAATGTTCGGTGTCGCACAGCGTGACGTGCTCAGGTCGCACTGATCCAACAGCTGGAGCAGCTCCTCTTCTGTTGGCCCACCAACATCTGCCCAAACGCAGGTTAGTCCACAGATACATTGAAACCATGCTCAGTATTTGATCAGTCACGAGAATCATTTCTCCTCCCATAAACACACATACAATGATGGCATGTGAACTCTTTTCTTTTCCTCACCCTCTTTCTTCTTCTCCTCTCCTTTGTTGGCCGTGTCCATCGCAGTGGTCAGGTCCCACATTTGGATGCTGCCATTTCCGTGACCAGTGAACAGGTAACGGCGAGGTCGTGATCCCATTCGACTGGAGCCCTCACACTCCCGCACCATGAAGCAAGAGATGGTGGTCCCGTCCACTGACTGCACCTCACAGATCCTGCTCAGAAAAGAAATGTAAAAATGAATACGAGGAGCCAAACTCAGAGAAGCAGAGCATGTGACAGTACACTGAAGTCGGAGTACCTTTTCCCAGTTGATGAGAGCCTCACAAACAGTTTGTTGGTGATGGGAATGACCTTCTGGATGAAGACTTGTTGATCATCTCGCTCTCCAAATGGGCCTGAATATAAGAAGAACATGTCAAATCAACAAGCTGCCATTCGTACACTGTAGTGTAATAGTTAGCAGTCTGGCCTCAAAGCAAGAATATCCCTGGTTCAATTCGGTGGAGACTGCATGTTCTTGCTGAGTACACGTGAGTCAGCTGGATGTGTGTCCAGGCTGCTGTGAGCTTAATTTGGAATAAGTAATATGGAATAAGTTACTCATGTAATCAGCATTCTGGATGTTTGTGATTCTCAAAAAAGATGATCCCTTAATCTGTACCTCAGCAAAGAATCATTTTCAAAAAATTAATCTGTCCATCACTCGTATTAAGTGCAACAGAATTAGAAAAGCTCAGAAATGTTCATTTTCTGTTCCTTGTCCTCGAGGTCACATACAAAAGAACCATGAAGAAGATCAGTGCGCCACAGAGAATTTAAGGGTATTCTTGCCTTCACTGTGCTGTAACCCTAAACCAGACATGAGCTTTGCAGTTCTGATAATTAGATTTGGGTTTCAAGAGTATATTTGGATGATTAAAAAGTGTAAGCAACCTAAACCTTTTTTTTTTGCCAAAATGAAGCTCTTATTAGCCTTTCATTTAGAGAACAAGAGTGATACTAACTTCTATGTTAGTATGTTAATCATACTTTGTTTGTGATTGGATGTTGCATTTGTTCTGAGCTTCTGTTCTCTGCGTTCTCACCGATATCGTTCCCGGAGCCGTAGCTCCCGTGGCTCTCCGTCTCCTCCAGCGACAGTATCTTGAAGGATGCCAGAGGGGTGGAGCCTGGCTGTGTGGAGATCATCCCTCTGAACCGGGTCACCGTCCACGTCCGGACGTGGTTGTTATCTGCGCAAACTGAAACACGGGAATGCAACCAGGTGTGTAACATGGGACACGTGACGAGAAAAATCCCTTTCAGTGTCGGTACCACCATCACTTCCTGTTCAATCCCTCACCTGATACCAGATGCTTCTCAGAGAGCATGATCTTTGTCACGGGGCTTCTGTGAACTGTGAAGGTCTGGAAGAGCTGGGGGCCCGATCCCACCGTCTCCGGGTGCTGCACGATCACTCTCACTGCACCACTGCTGGTCCCGTAGGCGATCTCGATCCAGTTCCCACTCACACCTGTGAGCAGACACAGACATGACTGTGATTTGGGTAAAAACTGATAAATCTCTACCCCGAGCGGGGAAACAAAAAAAAAAGAAACAGGAGACATGACACAGAGCTGCAACGATCAAAACAAAGTAGATAGTACACAAAATTGTGGTTTCTTGTCATTTTCAGAAGGACCTTGAAAACTCACTGGTTTTCGGGGTGAGGTAGACAGACAGTGCAGTGATGGCGTCGTTTGAAGGGTCGTGATAAAGCTCAGTGACCAGAAGGTCATTGTCCTTCATCCTCAGTGGGAACTTTTGCATGTCTGAAAAGAGGAGAAAGACCAAATGTTTCTCTGTTGACGTTTCATAACACTGCAGAAATAACTGAAATCTTCTGGTTTTTAATAAAATCCAAAATGGTTCTTCGAAGTGAAATGAATGATTGAAGCACTCAGAATAGCAGTTGCTTGTTTCATATGTTTGCGTACCGATGTAGTAGATGGAGCCATTGTTACAGCCCAGTAGTAGGAACGATCCCGCCGTGTCACAGCTGGTGATAGGAACCACATCTTGAACCTAAGAGACACAAATAATACATATATGGAAATGAACACAAAGTATATAACAACAGGTACAAATCAACCAATTAAACCAGGTGAACTTTCTGAACAGACGAATACAAAAGGAGAATCCTCCTACCTGCCAATGCTGTGTGACAGCGTTCCACACGCCGACCTTTCCCGTGTGGCTCGTCGCCACCAACTGGTTCCCGATGAAGAAAAGATCGTCCACCGGCACGCCGAGACTGAACACACCTGTTACAGCAGCAGGCAGAGGGAAGGAGACGATTGAAAGGACTTTCAGGAGCTTGGAGCTAAACAGACTGAAGCAAAGTGAAATGGAACACACAATGCTGAATTTAACTCTGAAAAACATTTTGTTCTTTTAGGATCACATCCTTATCAAGTGACAACATTCCATAACTACAGATTCCAACTTCAGCAGTGTTATAAACCGACCTATCTCATTCCCACTGCCTCCATCTTGGATACTCCATAGGATTATGCGACTTTCAGAGGCAGCAGCCACCATCTTGTCCTTGTCCCCATGAGGGCCACCAACTACTTTGGCATTAAGTGCAATACGTTCGATGGTCCAGTCAAGATACGGCGAGGAAAATACCTGCTGCCATCCAGATGATTCCTTTATCCTGCAGTGAAAACACACACACATATGCATCTTCTTCTCTGCTTGTGTATTTAGTGTATTTTTTAAGCTTTTGCAGGCTCACAGTTCGTTAGAAAGTAGAAACTGAAGTCAGCAGTGAACAATCACAATAGAGTTGTATTTAAGTAGAAGAAACAACATCTGTATGTAAAACAAATGGCTGTTTTTATTTGTATGAGTGGACAATAATCCCACACCAAAAATCATCCTGGAGCATTACAGACTTTTTTTTTTTTTTTAACTACCATAGCACCAATAACAACAGGATAATCCCAAGGCACCAATAACAATGACTCGTAGAAATGTGTTCATATGTCATCTTAATAAGACTGGAAGAGACTGATCCTCACAAATGTCACGTTACTTTAGATTTAAAACAAATAGCTGAACTTTAACTGGTCCCTGGTACAGTTACAGCGTTGGGTGAGAAATGTGAGACACAAAAGACAATGACTCCAACCTCACATCATAAATAATTGAATGTCCTCCACTTATGAACAGGAACTGAATGAGAGCTATCTTTTCTTTTCTTTTTTCTTTTTAACCAAACCACAGTGTGGTAATATTACCTGTAGCAGATGACAAAGTGTGCATATGCTGCTACAATCCAGTTGTGGTGTCCCGCTATAATCAACACTTTCCTTGGGTCAACCACGGGACCTACACAGACAAACGCAATACACATAAACATGCTTCTGTCACAGCTTGGTGATTTTACGAAACTGGTGTCTGGCTAATCAGTTGTAATTTTCTGAACAGCTGACGAAGCAATGTGAATGAGTAGAAGCAGCTATGTAGTAGCGTTGATGCATTGCTGCGCACTTAGGATCTGTGATATCAGTGTCGAGAGAGCAGGCAGAGGAGAAACTAGGCTACTTCAGTCAGTGGCGTTAGCAGACTAAAAGGATGTCAGGTCACATTAGCTGAAGCATTAATGCACACTTAGAAACACTCGGTACATGTGCTGCAATCCACACACACACGATCGTAGACCAATCCAGAGGATGCGGGCATGCGTGGCAGCGCGTATGTAAAGATACAGCTTGTTAGAAACAGACAGGATGGGGCGGCGCAGTAAGATCGTCACATTCCTCCGCTCGCAGGTTCTCACACACGGTCGTCTCAATAATGCTTTTGGAGAATAATCACCCAGTTTGTGGTCATCAGTTCCAGGTGATGCAGAGAGGGAGGGGTGAGGGAGGGCACCCACACGGGCAAAGCCTTCTGCTCCACTCGGAGGCAGCCGCTCATCGGAGGCTGATCCTGACGCTGCCGAGGAAGGAGCCGACTTCCGGCAGGGGACAACTGTCAAGGAAATGTTCACATCAAATTTAAAAACAAGGAGCGATTATCAAGTGGCAGGTTGTTCATATCATTTTTTTTTTTAAATCTTCACAAGTGGATTCTGTTAGAGTCTCCGTACATTTCCCTTTATTTCTCAGTTTCATGTGTTTACCTGGGGGCGGCAAGTAACCGTGGAAGAGAACACTACCACAGGACGAGCGGTCCAGTTCCTCACACAGCAACAGACGCCGGACTACACACACACACACACACACACACACACACACACACACACACACACGCGAAAAAGAAGTTAATTTCACCACTATGAACAGAATAACATGGTAGATTCATTCATATTTCAAAAATGAAAATATTCAGTGAAATGTAATGTGTGATTATGTCTTTGCCATTGCATTTAAATTCATGATCCTTTTGTTTGACTTGTATTATTCTGATAAAATATGATCAGACCCTTTGTCTGAGTTACAGATTTGTTTACACTTAGTTTTTGCTTAATGTAACAGCTGCTGCCCGATACTTTTTTAAGTAGGTAATCAGTTAATTTTCCCATTGAAGTACTCAGACAATACAGGGAAGTTGCAAACAGTGAAACAGGATGTAAAACAACATTAAAGCATGTGGAACTAACAGGATTTAGGTTCTGACCTCAGTCAGGTTGTATTTGAAGCTCAAACAATGTTTGATAATACTTCATTTAAACAATATTCCAAGTACTACAAGACTTCAGACTGCCCCTCAAAACCTTTGTTTTAAACTCACAGTGACTCCTGACATATGTTGCAGCAAAACCACATTGTCGACACAACAAAAGTATTGCAAGGTAAACAAATGAGGTTTTGTCATTTACACCCTGAGATGAGGACGGTTCAGTCAGTTTCTGCCTGAAACTTTGAACAGCAGCATACCCAGGGGAGTAATCCCGTAGAACTCTGCTTCATGTCGCAGGACGCTGATGTTGACGCCCCTACAGAGAGATTTAAAAGAACTTTTTTTATATTCCGTCAGAATGAATTCCCCATCAAATAAACAGTTTTTTGTTTGTTACTTCTTACCGCAAATCCAGTTCTTTGGTTCGAAGGAAGTTCAAAATTGGTGCAAAAGCAGTGGGGTCTCTGTCAATAAATATCTGAAAGTGAGAAGTACAGGATGTTGTTACCCACTGATATCAAATAATTACAGAGGATTAGAAAGTAGACCCTCTGCGTTCATGGTTTAATCGGTCATCACTTTGTAAATGGCGGAGTGGCCTCTCGCCTCTGTGGAATTACATACAGCTAATGTTTTTGTTTATTTTCAGCCAGACATGAAACCGTTACTTCTGACTCGGCAACATTTTATGAAGTTGCGTTAACACAATAAATGTGGCTTATTATCTGCACTAAGCTTTTTTTCAATGCTTCTAACGTCAGATGTGGCCTGCAGATGCTGTCCTAGTTTTGAAAAAAAAAGAAGGAAACAAAGGCTACTCACAGCTCCAGTTTCATCCCGAAGAGTAGATATCCTTCCACTCAGTAAACTGGAAACACACACACACACACACACACACACACACACACACACACACACACACACACACACACACACACACACACACACACACACACACACACACACACACACACACACACACACACACACACACACACACACACACACACACACACACACACACGGTTAGCTGAGCAATGTGACCACTATCTTTGGGTATTTTAATTCTAACAAGTCTTTTCTTGATGCAGATATTCAGGTTTTCATCAAATGAGCACGTTGTGTTTGCACAGCCAGACTGTGCTGAATCGAGAGTGGCCTGTCAGTGTGTGCAGGCAGCTGGTAGCAGAGTGACTGACAGGCAGCTACACAGACAGGTGTGCTGGCAGACAGTTCGACAGGCCTTTACACTCCTCACTCAGCTGTTGTCAAACTGTGAGCTCAAGTCCAGCGTTTCAATCTGTGACAACTGTGGTATTCGCATCGCCTCGGTCGTCTTTTTCACTCACCCGACTAGGGGGTAGAGTTACATTTGAATAGGCTACAGGAAGAATCATTCAGTACTGATACGTCAAATGTAAACTATACAACACAAAATGTAGTAAACCAGCTGTTTTGATGCTTTTTATCCAGACTGAATATGACTCAATACTGTCCAGAGCTGCACAGTCGTGGTATACTGGTTCCCACTCGCCCATTAAGGCAAGAATGTCATTGGTTCAAGTCTGAGCCACTGGACTTCTCTGTGTTGGTTTTGCATGTTCTTCCTCATTGTGCATGTGTTTTGATTCAGGTACTAAGCTTCCTCAACCCAGTCCAGAATAAGTAAGGGCTTTAAATTGTGTGAATATGAGTGTGGGTGGTTGTCTGTCTCGCTCTGTTTGTTTGATGGGCTGGTGATGTGTCCAGCCTGAACCCTGCCTTCACCCAGAGTTACCTGGGGTCAACTCCAGCAACCTTTCATTGGATAAAGTGGTACAGAATGTGGATGGATATGTATGTATGTATGTTTGCACAGTAAAAAAAACAACAAGAAGGAACATGTCCAACCTAATATCAATGTTGAAAATGGAATTGAAGAATTCATATTCACTTAACAAAAGTACAAATCGAATATAATTTCCACTTAGTTAGTCTCAATATTCAAAAGGGACGTCATTGGAAGCCTTATTTTGATCACTTTACAGAGCCCCCTGCCCTGTAAGTTTAACCCCCACACCCATACAAATTCTTGTAAACGCCTGCTCTAACTGGAGTCTCTGGATATGTCCTCTCACGCAAATGAAGTCAGACAAAGGGAAGACAATGGAGCATCCCTGCTTAACATTAATTATGCAATATGATTTTTTATTGAACTGGCTGTGTAGAGCATAGCAGCATGCTCACCATGTATTCACTGGCATATTACATTATTATTATTATTATTATTGCCAATAAGATCAATTAGATGTAATCTTTAAGAAAATAGAAAAATGCAAACTGCATATGATCCCTGTGGTAATCAGGTGAGTAAAGTAACAGTAAAGTGAGATTATCCTCTCAGATTAGATCAGAAGGCATGTCTGCTACAGAGGTGTACTCTGTGTGCTTTTTAATGATGAGCCATTAGGCTGAAAACATTGAACCAACCTTGAAAAGAAAGAGTCCGGGATCCACATCAGAGTGTGTCTGGAGGTGCTGAACCTGGCGAATAGAATAGAATAGAATAGAATAAAATAGAATAGAATAGAATAAAATAGAATAGAATAGAACACCGTGTTAGCAGGACAGATGCAGGGTCAGTGCAGACTGACTGATGCAGCCACTATAAAACATTGAGGGACAGTGTGTACAGTGGAGTGTAGATGGACTTCTGCCGTGTGAGAAGCAGCAGTATGAGGTCTTGTTTTCATCCTAAATGCAGACTGCTGCTGCTGGAGCTCAATGTTTCCCCAAAGCCATCCTCTGTCAGCTCACCTCGTCCCTCCGACGTTCAGCTGGATGATCTCCCCCATCCCGGGCGTCAGATTGTTGCCGTTCGTGGCCATAATGAAGCAGTGAGCTGGTGTCCGGGGTGATCGCGGTGTCTGTCGCGGAGGCTAGCCGGCTAACGGCTCCTTCGCCCCGCTCGGCTGATGCCCCGGACTCCCCGGCCACTGCCTCGTCCCTCCGTCCATAAAACAGCCGCGCTACTCTCGACCCGAGCGGAGGACTGCGTCCGTGTCGTCAAGTCTCCGCATCCTGGACGAAGAGAGGCAGAGCGGGGTTCTTTCTGCCTGTTTCTTTTCTTTTCTTTTTTTTTTTGGTTTGTTTTCACCCAAAAGGGAGCCACACAGACGTTCCTTTATTTTCCAGCGGGCTTGTTTGCATCACTCTGTCCGGGATCGCTGATACCAGTTTGCGCTGATATTTAGCAACGTGAAACAGCTGTACCAGCCTCCTGCGCGAGAGCCAAGAGGGTTCCCTTCTGATGACTTCCGCTTTCATAGCAGCCGTCAAACCCGAAGGCAGGATTAAACGCCTCATGTGTTCATAAAGTATCTATTCCTGTCAAAAAATTGAACTTTTGTATACGGAGTTTACACTTTTAAATTCTATTGTGTTAGATATTAAGGCGTTTTGATGCGACTGCATGCCTTTAAGAAGCCTCTCTTTACAAACTTGCAATTCACACGACCGGATTTATCTTGACTCTTGTTTATGCTCGCCTTCGCGTCCAAAGTAGGGTGTGCTTGATTTCTACCCTTCTATTATTCTTTAAACGAAAATGTCACATTTCAATGGTTGAAAAAACTAGTTAACATTTGGGATCAAACACATCAACACTCTCCTGGACAACACAAATGTAGGTAATTCCATAGTCTTTAGCCTTATCAGAAACATGGTACAAAGCGGTTGTCATGATAATAATCGGTTATGGAAAGTTAAAAAAAACACACAATCTGACCTTTATTTTGAAGTATATATATATATATATTGTGTGAATGAAATACAAATCGCCCTCTCTTTTGAGATATGTTAACCTCAAAGGGACTTTTCTTTAACTCCACACCGATGCGTTTTGTGTGCGCAAACAAGCGCTCCCTAGACGCAGCCCCGCCCCTCCCACTTCTGCTCAGAGAAAGAGACTTGAAACTCTCCAACACTATTTATGGCGAACTAACCTTCTTCTTGTCTATTTTACTGCATTTTTTCCTCCAGTATGTAACGTAAACCTACCAAGTCTCCCGTTGCGGTCCCTTCACGGTGAGAGTTTGACGTCCTGCTCTTTAAGCTAGTGTTGGTAATTTGTTTATTTACTTTAAATTAGCATGTTAGCCGGGGGAAAGTTAGCACAGGAGTTGTTGAATGTGTACAAGCTCACGTTAACAAGTGTCCTCGCAGCGAAGCCAGCTGAATTGTGTTGGTGTTTTAAGTATATATTCATGTTTACGTGTGCTGTGTCCGTGTGACCACTGACCACAAACTCCTAAAGCATAAAGCCAAAGACCTGCCTCTGTATAATCCAGGTGGACATAGATTAGGGACTATCTTGGCATGTGGTGTTTGTCAGATTATTGCCAGGTGTAGCCATGACTGTGTGGCCACGCTTCCTAAATGTGTGTCTTTGTTTACAGTCCTCCTCCAGCTGAGCGCCACCTTGCTGAGAGCCAGGCCACGGACCAGCATGGACATGTGATCTGCTCACACACCCTGGACACGGCAGGATCCAGACACCCCACTTGTTGCTGCTCGGTGACAAAAAGTCTTGTAAACTGCTCTGTGCACAAAGTCCGAGACGATGGCGGAGGCAGAGGGGAAGGCAGCTCCGTGTGAGGAGGAGAGATCAGAGATCACCGCCGGAAACCTGGGCAGGAGTTCTCCTCAGGTACAAGGAGGGGCGTCTACGTCTTCATCCGTGGCCTCCATCCCTCCCCCTGCCAGCTCAGCAACAGAGGATGAGGATGAGAGTGAAGATGAATCAGAGATCCTGGAGGAGAGTCCCTGCGGCCGCTGGCAGAAACGTAGAGAGGAGGTGAGGCTGGGCCAGAGAACTGTGCTGTGTCACAAGTAAAAAAAAAAACCTAATCCCCTCAAGCATTATAGACCAGAGTTATAAAGCTGAGTTCACTGGAAAAAAAATGATGTGGTGTTATATGTGATGTCAGTGTTGGTTGCTGTTCAGACTGCTTTGACTTTTAGGGACACAGAAATAGACCAGTCTGAAGTCACGTCCCACTACTTCAGGAGTGTGCAACCCACCGTTTTGATGTCACTTGCAGCTGTTCAGCTCTTTAGTAGTGGCTTTCTCCTGCTTTCACAAAGTTACAGGAAATAAACATCCATCCATTTTCGGTCATGCTCCGTCCTGCTAAGTGTTGAGAGGGACCGTGGTCTGTTGCAGCTGATTATGTGCAAAGACACGGTCCAGCCTGGACATGTCTCCAGTCTATCACAGACACATGAACACACTCATTCACACCCAAAATGAATTTGGATACATTGGCTCAAATAAATCACAAGTCTTTGCACAGGTTAGAGTGCCAAGCACGACACCACCACGGTAAGCCTCAGTGGCTCCAAGTAAATAGACTTTTTTTTAAAAATTGTTTTGTGTTTGCTCAACAGGCAGACGATCTTTTGAAATGTCTCTTGTCTTTCTGTTCAAAGAGCTAAATGTGACATTTCTAAAATGACAGAACAAGAATGTAGGAAAGTATTTAACAACAGGAGATTTATGTTGAGTTTCTGACCCGTTCCCCCAGTGAGCGAACCATGGCTACGTCTAAAAAAAAAAAAAAAAAAAAGAATGCCTTTGTGGGCAACTAGAGAGTTTAATTCAAATTGTGTGGACTTATTTTCTGTTACTGTTAATGATGCTGCTTTCTAGTATTGCTTTGGGTTTGGGCCTTTTTTTGGGGGGGGGGGGGGGTTTGGGGGGGGTTGAAATGCAATGTCAAGTTTAAGTTTTGTATATAAAGCATGAGTTTAAAAAACCCCTGAAAAAAACATTGTATACATTATGGAAGTTAAAAATGTTTTACAGCTCAAAAGCGATTTGGTGAAACCGGGAAAAATCTGGTTTGTTTGTTTATTAAAGTTACAGACCCCTGCTGAAACCAGCAAGATTGTTATTGTATGCATCAGTGTAGGTTTTAATGAAAAGGATTGCTCTTTACAAACCTATATGAATGTTTAGCAAAACCCTTTTTTGTAATCTAGTCAAAAATGTGCTATTGTACAGAAATACTATGTTGTGTTGCTCGTCGCTCGGAATAAAACCCCAGCAACAAGCAAATCAAAACACAAAACTGATGTGGATATAGTAACGAAAAGAAAATTCTTGACTTAATGATGTCCAAAATTATAAACAGGAAGAATAAATGTGTTCTTCTGTGAACTGTTTTCTATCGGATTTCATGACATTGTTGAAACATGGAGTCATGTGTTTTCTGTTCCTCTCAAATGTAGGTGAATCAGCGTAATGTGCCTGGGATAGATGCTGCATACTTGGCCATGGACACGGAGGAAGGGGTGGAGGTAGTTTGGAATGAAGTCATGATTTCAGAGAGGAAGAATTTCAAGCTGCTGGAGGTGAGGCTCCGTGTTGCAGAGCAGGAAAAAGACGAGGCTGAATATTCACTTTGAGGATCCTTCTCTTGCTGCTTGTCTGAACTTAATGAATTACAATTGTGTTCTATTTTTAAATCCTGGATTTAGGAGAAAGTGAAAGCGGTATTTGATAACCTGATCCATTTGGAGCATGCCAATATTGTCAAGTTTCACAATTACTGGGCTGACACAAAGGAGAACCGGGCCAGAGTGAGTCTAAAAGATTTGCGAAACACGAGCTTCAGCCACAAACATTTCATCACTTTCCACTAAAATCTGTTTTTGTTTGATCTACATTTGCGCGATATCCCTCAGCGCGGGTCGCCCTAATTTCTTTCTCTGCCTCAGGTGATTTTCATTACTGAATATATGTCATCTGGAAGCTTGAAGCAGTTTCTGAAAAAGACAAAGAAGAATCACAAGACCATGAATGAAAAGGTAAAAAAAAAATAGTTTTTCAGGGTAATTAGATTCACCTGAAAGTGTCTTTTATCAAAGAATAGAATGAAGTTGTGATGTTATTTATTGATCCCACAGGCGTGGAAACGATGGTGCACGCAGATCCTGTCTGCGCTCAGGTCAGTTTCAATTTCTGCGAATGTTACCTTAATTTCATTGCGGCCGTTTACAAAAGGAGTCAAATCCCGAATTATTAAAATGATAATCCAGACTCTTTATCCTGTATTCCTTCTTAATGTGCAGCTATCTCCATTCGTGTGACCCCCCCATCATCCATGGCAACCTGACCTGCGACACCGTCTTCATTCAGCACAACGGACTCATCAAGATCGGATCAGGTACACGATCACATTACAAGGTCTCAGTCCTGCAAGTGGAGCCAAAACAACTTGGACTCAAATGGCAATAAATTATACATTCAAACACAAAGTGATTCAACGAATTCTACCAGAGGCTGCTGGCGATCCTCCGTCCCACAACACTTTTAAGAATGGCGGATAAAAGGCAAAGTCTCTTTCAGTCTGTCTGGATCGTTTTCTGTGATAAAATGAATAGTCATATAGCTACTTTATTATAAAAAAAACAAACCCTGTTCATTGTTAAAGCTGTCAATAAAGTTAGTCGTGTGTGTAGGGACTGAGTAAACATTACTCTGCGGTGTGAACATGTTGCTGCACGCAGAAAGCTTCCAAACACCCCACCTTGTGTTGTTCACTGCACAAAAGGGGAGCCCAAATATATGATCTAAACACTACATTTGAGAAGAAAAATACTTAAAACTAGTGAAATGATCTGTCAATGTAGCAGATTTTTAAATCTAGATTTCAGATTATACAGTAAAATCAAGGACTGAAAATCAGTAAATGACTTTTCAAACCAGCCAAATCCTCCATCATTTCTGAAAATAAGATTTTATATCTTGGCAAATGACAAATATTTTTTGCAGTGTGCACAACATGATTCTCGCTCCCAGAAGCCACTAAAATCAAACTGCAAAAAGTGTGAGCACCGGATGGAGGACAGGCTGGATGTTACAGTGACTCACTGCCCAAAACCAAACGCTCCAAACTTTTTAATCCTTCACACGGCACTCTGATTCTACTTCTCTTCTTCATCAGACTGCATGCTCGCTTCTCTAGCTGCTATATTTCATTATATTCTATTTTCCTGCTTCCTCTGCAGTTGCTCCCGACACGATAAACAGCCATGTGAAGACGTGTCACGAGGAACAGAAGAATTTGCACTTCTTTGCTCCAGAATGTGGAGGTAGGACATCACCAAGAGGACGCCTTCAGCTTCTTGTTTGAAATTGTGACTCTATTACAATCTTTAGAGAAAAGTAAATGATAGAGATTCGATTTGAAATGACTCGTTGTGTCTCTAGTTTTGAGTCTCAATTGATGGCATGGCCGTGATATAATTTCACTCCTTCCTTGATTTTCTTTGATATATCGTTTCTCTCATTGCAGTTGATGATGTCACCACGGCTGTAGACATTTACTCGTTCGGCATGTGTGCATTAGAGGTGAGAGAGGACCAATAACATCTGGTGTAGTAAGCTGAGACCTGGTCCCTGATGAAGAAAACTTGTGTTGATGTATTGCAGATGGCACTTTTGGAGATCCAGGGGAACGGAGAATCGTCATATGTGTCTCAGGAGGCCATCAACAATGCCATTCAGCTATTGGAGGACCCGCTGCAGAGGGTGAGATACACAAACTGGTTTCATATTTAGGTCTGCCTTAAGTTGATGTATGCATCAGTCTGTTGTATTACATATTAAAACACATATCTTTGTGTACAAGCTGTTTGTTCAGGTGTGTGTAACCCAGACGTTTGTTGAATAGGAACTGATCCAAAAGTGCCTGGAGTGTGATCCCAGTACAAGACCTACAGCCCACGAGCTGCTGTTCAACCAGGCTCTCTTCGAAGTGCCGCTCCTAAAACTGCTGGCTGCAAACTGCATCGTTGGCCACCAACGTGAGTGTGCGACACACTGTACATCTGCCTGGATCTGAAACCAGTGAAGGCAGGGTCAACTTGCACAGGTCCATCACAAGGCAAACACAGATTTATATAATGATTGAGCCTCAGCAGTTAACCAGCAATGGAACAGAACCGACACCGAAGAGCCCCAACTGGCCTCCAACTGGAGAGACTGTTGCTCTGTGCCCAGATTGTCAATCTCTACATCACTGTACTGTACATGACTACAGCAGGGATCACGCAGTTGACACCTACTAGCATTTAGCATCAGATTGAGTCATCATTAATATCTTTGAACAAAATAGATAAGTTAGAATAACAGTTAAAACTGAGGAACCATCATTGGAACTGTTTACTCTCAACCATCGTCAGGTGTTGCCACAGAAAATGTAAACATGTTCAATTTTCAAAGTGATATAAACACTTCCATGTGATAAATCGATGCTGTTTGTAATTGTTCAGACATGATTCCTGAAAATGCTCTGGAGGAGATCACTAAGAATCTGGACTCCAGCCTGCTCCTCGCTGAGACGAAAGATGTGCAGCTCAAGTAAGTGCCTGAAACTCCACACACAGCAATTATCACCAGTGTATTGGTTTTCCAGTGTATGTTTTCACGTTTGCTCTATTTAGGTAACCACATCCAACCAAACATATATCTTCTTGAAAATATTTTCATTCAAAATCTTCACATAATAAACACCATGAAGTGTGTTACTTTCATTTGTTCCATTTTTGTTCTGTCCCCTCATTATTGAAGAAAACCTGTCTCTTTCCCGCCGTGTAGCTTAAACACTCGATTATTTTGTGTTAATTTTTCTCTGTAGGCTTTCACAATTCCCCGCCTTGGAACTGGATAAATTCCTGGAAGATGTGAGGTAAGAAACAAAAGATCAACTCAGGTGTAACAACACTTCGCGACCACACGAGGGCGGTAGAGGACCACCAACTTTGTTGAACCTTGAACTCATGCTTTCCTAGAATCTTCTTTTAGTAAAATTTCTTTCTACATCTCTTTGATTTGATCTTTTATAGTTGTATGTCCTGATTAATGCAACTCCCACACTTTCTCCTCCTTTAATATTCTATATTAATTCCCTCTTTATTTGCACCTTCCCTTCATTGTGTCTCACTCCCTCCTGGGATAGGAATGGGATTTATCCAATGACAGCTTTCGGAGTGCCCTGTCCTCAGCAGGCTCAGAAGGAGACTGTAAAATCTCCCGTTGTCCTCCCCATGGTGAAATCCCCCACACCTGAACCTGCAGAGCTGGAGACACGCAGGGTGCGTGGAGCTGCTTTTACAAATGCAAATTAATTAATGTTTCCCTTCTAATCATTCTGTTTCCACTGTTGTATTTTTGATGAGTGCCCACTGACTTAATACAGACACTGCATTTTTGCGAGAGCATTTGTAAACTTTAGCCCTGATGTTCTTTTCTTACTTGCTGGGAACCATTCATGTTTAGGTTGTTGTTGTTTCTCCCGCAGGTCATTCAGATGCAGTGTAACTGTGAACCTATTGAGGAGGGAGCAAAGTATCATGTGAGTGTTTCTAAAGTCATCCACACAATTGTCATTTATTGGTTCAAATGAGTCGAAATACAACTTTAAAGTTCTCATTAACAACAATGTGATGTGTTAATCCCGCGCCCAATAGAATGTTGAAGGATTGAAGAGTTTTCTCTGTCGTGTGTTTCTCTCCCCATAGCTGACATTATTACTGAAACTGGAGGATAAACTGAATCGACACCTAAGCTGTGACATGTTACCTCGTAAGATCAACTTTGTCTTCATTTCTATACGACACTGACACACACATTGTGCAACAAATTGAAGTCAAGTCAATATAAAATCAATAGGCTTGAAAGGAAAAACTGAAATTCAACCGTCTTCACCAGACGCAGGCCCCGACGGTCATTGTGATTGGCCACAAACCCCTTCTCCTCACTTCCAGATGTCAACCAACAGTTCTAAGTTTAAAAAATTTAAGAATGGCTGCTAATTTTAGCATTATTATATGTAATTTATCATTTTTACTTTTTTGCAATCAAACAAGGTTCAAATGTGACTAAAATGACTTTCTTCTTCTCAAAGCGTTTGAAACTAATGATGCATTAATGTTTGGGAACTGGCTCGCAGGCAACATAGAATTGGAAGGCAGACCTGCTCGATAAAAAAACATGATAATATTGACCAACAAGAGACCGTTTACATGCTCACAATTTGACGCTGAGAGTGAAGTGAGTCCAGTTCCTCAGTATTATTATGGATGAAGCATTTAAATCATCATGACTTGTCATTCTATCAAGCATTTGTGCATCAAGTCGCTCTTAATTTCATACAAACACAAAACTGCAGCAGCAGAAAGTAATGGACAGCTGCTCTATGGTGCTGGTGAGAGACTGACACGTGTTTGTGCATATGTGTTTGTATGTTTTTCTAACCAAGTCAAAACATATCAGATTGCGCAGCGTGAGGAGATTTTTGCTGTCAGTGTATCTGTGTCGATGTTTTAGATGAACCGTTTAGATGGAGGGTGACGAGCAGATTTACATTTACACTGATGTTGAACGAGAAATGTGTTTGTCTGAATGGAGTCTGTCTCTGCCGCGCTGATTTAACAGAGGGTGCGTCTCGTCGCCCGTGTGTGCTGAGGCATGTATGAAAGTGAGAGGGACGTTTCAGAGAGCCTGAATGGTGTCACAATATACAGTATGCAGGACTATTTTAGGCCAGCAGACTACTTGTCGCTTATGTGGCATGAAAACCTCAGTCTGTTTTGACGAAAATATTTTCACCAGTTGTATCCTACATTTGAACTATTTATGTCGTAGTTTCAGTTCCAGTTCCAGAAAAGGTTCAGTGTAAAAACAGATTTTTCTTCTTCTTTTTTTTTTTTTTTTTTTTTTTAGTTTAGCAGTTTTACCTGAAGGAATATTTCTTCTTGATATGCAAAGCTTTGACGCAGCCAACAAGAGCCTCTGAGTTAAGGCGAATGAGAAAGTCAAATCCAGCGGGTCAGAATAACACGGGCAGTATGAGCTAATGCACATGCACACACAGGTATGGGAGGCATGTATAATGTTGCAGGCGTGTTGGGAATGTCAGGCCTGTGAAAGACTGCAGCTGACAGCTGTCACCTCCTCTGGCCCATCTCTTCCCAGGCTTTCATCCCCCTGTCTTTCATTCACACACACACACACACACACACACACACACACACACACACACACACTGTATCTCTCACACACACACACGCTGACATCCTTTGGCGTCACTGTATCTCGTCTTCTAACTCCTTTTCCCACGTCATATGTCTTCTCTACTGACATACATGCGTTAGCGTCAGTGCACACCCACATACACTAATCAGTCTCACAAACATGCCTCGTCCTGTCTGTAAACAGACCTTCCTGCTGATACCAGAGGATTTCTTTAAGCCTCCTTCACCAACACACTAAAGTCCAAAGGTGCACAGTGCAGGGTCAGGGACTGTCTGAGCCACTCAGAGTTCACCTGTGCAGTCATTTCCACAGGACTCCTGCACCCTCCCACAGTCGCTGCACGGTTTTTCATTATTATTTTTCATTTATTTATTTCATATCAAATCACAAGAACTAAGAAAGCCTCACTCTCAGCTTCAGAATCGGTCTCCTTGCCGTACTGTATGTCTGAGGCTCTATCAGCTCTTGCACTTCCTGTTGTCCCACCTACATTCCTGGCTCAGTTGTAAATTGACAGCTTGGTTATTAAAAACTGATAGAGCGTGGCTCCTCTGCTGCCTGTACTCAGGCCAAGAATGTGCCTTCTTGGAGCTGTAACTGAAATTACAGTAACCGTGCAAAGTTAAACATAAATGCATTTCAAAATGAACTGAAATCAGGGTTTATGTTGGTGAAATGAGAAAGAAAACTCTTAATGTCGTCACAACAAATTTCATCTTTTTTTCTCCATCAACTTTCAGTGAAGCAATAATCAACTAACTTTATATTTAACTAAGTAACTTACTTTATATTTCAAGCAGCCTTGGATATTTTTATTCAGAGCTCTATGTTTAGGTTGCTGTTCAGCTTTCTGTGTACAGTGCTCTAACTTTCCCCTTCTTTTTCACAAAGGTAGAGAGTTTCTTCCTCTTTTTATCTGTTGAAGAAGGATATTCTTTTATCTAACAAGAGGTTGTTATGCAGCATCCAACTGTGTTGTCGGTGAAGTTTATGCTTTTTCTGAGGCAGAGTTGTTGCAATATACAGTAACTGTTTGATGGAGAGAAAAATAAGTCTTTTTCTTTCTTCTTTTTTAGATCTGACTGTTGTCAAATTAAACATTGAATGCCGACGTATTATAGTTTTAATAAAGGATGTGATTTTGATAAACTGGGGTTCAATTAGGGAGCTGGGTCCAAACAAGAATAGTAGAATATTAAGGTTAAAGAAATAAACAAAGAATCTCACAGAGACAATCTTACAACTGACTGAGAAGAGAAGCTGTGAAATGTTCACAGTTAAAGGACAAATACAAACTCAAAAAGCAAACATGTTCTGACACATCAGGCCAGATAAAAAAAAAAAAAAAGATTATGCTTTTCTTTTTTTCTTTTTTTTAAGGTGTATTGTTGTTTTTTTTATTCGCCAATATGAATCTCTCGCCGGATTGTTCAATTTTGTAGAATATAACTTAGATCACATGCAAGATGTTCATAAAAACCTAAAAACAACACATAGAATATTCTAATAAACTGGTAGATCGAGCTCTTTGCTGGTTGGATTTGGATCAAGTTTTCTGACTTCAATAGTTACCCTGAACCTGACCTGTCGTGTGTGTGTGTGTGTGTGTGTGTGTGTGTGTGTGTGTGTGTGTGTGTGTGTGTGTGTGTGTGTGTGTGTGTGTGTGTGTGTGTGTGTGTGTGTGTGTGTGTGTGTGTGTGTGTGTGTGTGTGTGTGTGTGTGTGTGTGTGTGTGTGTGTGTGTGTGTGTGTGTGTGTGGTGATGCCACATGTCTTTGAACTGCTCTCAGCAGCTGTGCTGATGTGTGTTTCAGATGAGAAGGTTCAGGAGTTGGCTGAAGAGTTGGTGCAGCTGGGCCTGATCAGTGAGGTGAGTGCTCAAACAAAGTGTGTGTGTGTGTGTGTGTGTGTGTGTGTGTGTGTGTGTGTGTGTGTGTGTGTGTGTGTGTGTGTGTGTGTGTGTGTGTGTGTGTGTGTGTGTGTGTGTGTGTGTGTGTGTGTGTGTGTGTGTGTGTGTGTGTGTGTGTGTGTGTGTGTGTGTTCTGTCTGCAGGGCTCCCAAGTGGCTACTGATCACAGTCAACATTATAATCACATCCATTTTCCAGCACAAGTTTTTGCCCCAAACAACACGTAATGTTAAATAATGGTGTGGGTGGGTGTGAGATACCTTCTCTTAATGAGGCATCCCTTAACTGGCCCATGGAAATATTGATCTTTTGTTCCATTATGTTTGTTTCTGTTTGCATGTATGTCAGTAACATAAACGATTGATCTGTTTTCTTTCCACAGATGGACCAAAACAAAATAGCTTCACTCCTCGAAGAAACACTCAACCAGGCTCTTTACTAGCAGTGGTTTCTTCCACAATGTTACTGTCTAAATACCATGAAAACGCTCGCAACTTTGTTACATAGTTTTTGTTTTTGGTTACATAGTACACTGTATTCAGTGGGGTATTTCTCTTTTTGTTTGTTTGTTGTTTTTTTTTAATTTTGTGTCTTTTGTCAAGACTTTGGGTGGTAATGTGACCAAAGAAGTGGGGGTTTCCTTTAAGTGCAGGAAAAAGACTTTAGACTTTAAAAAAATCTCCTTTAGAATGACTTCATTGGCTCAAAAGCAATAACTTTAACTGATGTGTTGTTTTTGTAGGTGAAACCACACATACTGTGTGTATGTGTGGATAAGCTGGATAAATTGAATTGCGAGGCCGGTCTCTGATGTTGTAATCTGGTTACAACAGGGCTGGCTAAGTACTTGCAGCTTTATGATGAAACACACTTTTTCCTCAAACGCAGTTGTATTTTAATGTGTTTACTTTATGAATTTTGTTGGTGGAGTTGGTCTGAAACATCAACAAAAACCGGTTATGGCCTTCACTGGTGGCGCACAACAAATTCCGCCGTTGTACGTCTGGATTTTTACAGCTGGGATCTGCATTGGTTGACAATCAGGAAAGTCTAGAGATTCCCTGCAGAGGGATGGATCCATTTCCACACACAGAAAAACCGTTTGACGTACGGCAGTCATTCCGCTGGGGATCCTCATTCCTCATGGTTCATGCTCTTATTAGACTCCTTTTTTTTTGGCTTTTAGACCAGAACATTCCCAGCTCCGTTAGATTAATTGAAGTTTGAAAACTGGATTGCAAACATGCAACTTTCTCAAAAATATTAGAAAAGATGTTTCAAAAAGCCTTATTGTGGAACAAATGTACTTGATAGCTTATTTGGGAAACTATTTGCCAATTTTCTCTGGAAAATGATGGTTACTTTGCAGTACTGTGAATGAAAATTCAGATTTTTTTTTTTTTTTTTTTTTTTTTTTTTTTTTTAATGTATATTTTTTTCCTCTCTTTACTGATGGCACATGTGCCTTAAAGTCCGCTGTTTTTGTTTTATGCGGTTTTTGCCATTTGCTGCTTGTTGGGTTCACACATGCTGCTCTGGAATGAATTTTTTCACGTGAGACTTGTGCGCTGAACTCAGCTGCCATACCTTAAAGAAAGAGAGCATAGTTGCTTCCTGATAGATGGGTGTGTGTGTTTTAAATGTTACAGATGCTCTGTACTGTATGTTTTATTTTCTGTACTCTGCTCCCTTTTTGTCTATTGAGGTGACCACATTGTTGAGAAATACGTTATTGCTTTTCATGTTTTTTGTTTTGTTTTCATCCTGCTATCACACGATTCTGTAACGCTGATTGATGGTATTGTTTCGAGGCAAGGCTCTGGGGTACAATGTTTTTAATGTCACAAAAGGAGTAATTTGTCTTTACCTTTTGTTGTGGGAAGTGTTGGAGTCATGTGAGGCCTTTTTCTCAAATCCCTGTAAATTACCGGTACTATATCTAAAAGCTCAAAAGAGTCGGGATCTTAAAAAACAGGAAAAGCACATTAAAAATGAAATCGTCACAGTTTGTATAAAAAATACAAAATGGTAACAATTCAGGTTTTGTTGTGGGTGATGGCTTCCCTTCTGGTAGTTTATTGAAATTACACTATCATTTTTTTTTTAAGAGCTGCCAAGCTTCATTTGGGTTCTGTTAGTTGAGCTTTCTGACTGAGTCATACTGTGGAAGTGGAACGCATCAGCATTCAGATCAAAGAAATCAAAGAGTCCCCTCAAATTATCCTTTATTCAACAAGTGTTTTTGTCACATGTATTCAGGGTACTACTGTGCTTTGAGCTGCATTTGTTTTGCTGCACATGTATAGCCTACCTTAATGTGTTGTTTACTTTATTTTTCTTTACTTGTAATCTAGAAATATATTGTCCAAAGATGTGCTCAGAAGTCAGCCAGGAGAATGTAAATGCACCACCTGTAAGAAAACCCAAGTGGTTCAAATCCCACCATTGTACAGGTCACCGGGGCTGTGGACTCACCTTCTCTCTTATCTACTATCTTTTCCACCCAATTTATTGGTGGCGATGAAACTGGTTATTAAATAATCGTACAGGGTGGGCAGCTTAAGCCTGACACTCCATGATGTGAGCTTTTGGTTATACTTGGAAATTCTTGTATTTTGTACGTGACGTGAATGTCGATAAATGCACGTGTCTTTTCAGACACCTGTGCACCGACAAAGACAAAGAGTGCTTGTTCTTACAAATAAATGTGCGAACTGCTTCTCTTTATTTGTGTTTTAAGACCCATTTTTGATGCCATTGTGAAATAACAAGACGCCTGTAATGTGTGAACGTCACGTCAAAGACATCTGGTTTATTGTTTGGTTGGTTATTTCAGTCTGCCATTTATGCATCCATTTAGGTCACTGAGGCTGGAGCTGATTCCAGCTAACTATGGAAGGCAAAAATACACTTTGGACAGCTCGGCCGACACAAAGACAGACAAGCACACACATTCACCGCTGTGGGCCATTTAAAGTCACCAATTAACCTCACCACATATTTTTGAATTGTGGGAGGAAAGCAGAGCCCAGAGAAACCCCATGTGCACACATGGAGGACATGCAAACTTCATACAGGAAGATGTCCAGTCCATACTCAAACTGGGTATTTTCTTGCCATGAGAAAAGGATGTTGCACCTCAGGTCATCCGTCCTCTATTTATCCTGCTCAGTCCTGGGTGCACTGGAGCTCACAGAGAAACATATTCTGTTATACATATTGACCATTTAATAATGGCCATCTCATGATTTCTTTTTTTTTTTTTTGACTGTGGGAGGAAGCCAGAAAACCCTGAAGAAACCCACAAACAAATAGGGAGAACATGCAAAGTCCACACCGAAAGGTTCAGCCTTGATTCAGACACGCTTCTCTGTAGGAACCACTCCACCTACATGGAACCTGTCAATTCTCATCTTTACGTAAACTACAACGCTTCAAACATGTTTAAGTGGTAATTGAGAAGTCCCGGAGAGTTCAAGCTGTGGTTATTGCGCCCCCTCCACGTGAAGGGACCCGCAGGTAACTGACAGGTGAGTCTGCTGACGTCATACAGGAAGTGGACAAAGGGCCGTCCGTGTGGTTTGGTTTGGCGTTTGTCCTCCTGCGTTGCTGCGGGGGTTGTTGAAATCTCAGACGTTGTTTGGAATAAAGGACGGCGTTTTCAGGAGCAGCAGGAAGATGTGCAGCTTTGGTGAGTTTTAATGAACTTTGATGCTGTAACAGAAGAACTGGAACTACTTTTACTGCACTTTTTCCTCGACTGGCTGACCACAGGCTGGCAAAGCCTCCAGCTTGTTCTTTCCGTTTGACTGTCCACAACAATGCATGTTTTTTCTTCAATACCTACAGAAAATAAAACGTACATGAAACTGACCGCAGATCTCTCATTTGAGTGTTTTTGAAGTCTCATCTGTGGGGGAAGCTATTTCTGATTCATTCAGCAAACTCTGGAGTGTTTCCTGTCTTTATTGGACAATAATTAATCTGGAAACCTACTTGAGGAACTTTGTGCCGTTGATACAACAATGTCGGTTAACAATATCCGCAATATTAAAAAACAAAACAAAAAAACAACCCTTGTGGTGTTGCATACTAATCACATTTAAAATGGGCTTCATTGATTTAGTGTCTGATTCATCTTGGTAATAAACTTATTCGGTGACATGCACATCGAAAGAATATCATTGAAAAGTTTTTTTCTTCAGTCGTTACAAACTGAGTTTCTGTCGATATTTAAATTCTAAACACGATATGGATAATGTTTGGTTTTTTAAAAATAGGAAAACCTTTTGATCTTGTGAAATAATGCATTTTGAGAAACTGTATTTACATGACTTATGATCTAATATGTTTAATAATGAAACAAAAACGTTTGGAATGTTTACGTGTATATGTAAAATAAAATTTAAATGATTCCATTCACTAGCTGCAAATGTAAACGTCCTTAGCAACGCAAACCATTGTATACAGTTACAAGAAAATATATGTGAACCCTGTCTAAATTGGTCATAGGCTGTGTTCTGATCTTTATCTATGTCAAAACAATAGACAAACACAGTCTGCTTAAACTAATACCGCACATAGAATTATGTTTTCCTGTTTTCATCAAACACAACATGTAAACATTCACAGTGCCGGGCGAAAAAAAGTTTGTGAACCCCTAGACTCATGACTTCTCCAAGAGCTTATTGGAAGCATGAGTAAACCATGCCTCACACAAAGGAGTTCTCAGAAGACCTTCGATGATCAAGGATTGTTGACTTGCATGAAGCTGGGAAGGGTTACAAGAGTATCTCTCGAAGCCTTGGTGTCCATGTGTTCACCGTAAGACAGACTGTCTGTTAATGGAGAAAGTTCAGCACTGTTGCCACGCCCCGAGGCCGTGGTGTCCTGTAAAGATGCCTGCAAGAGCAGACCGAAGCGCAGAATGCTCAGTGAGGTGAAGAAGAATCCTAGAGTGTCAGCTAAAGACTTACAGAAATCTCAGGAACATGCTAAAATGTTTATTGACAAATCTAACATAAGTAAAACATTAAACAGGAATAGGAGAACAACACAGACCCTCTGTCAGCCAATTGTCGCTCAACAGAAGATGGGTGATGCAACGAGACAACGATCAAAAAACCTTGAAGTAAATTAACAACAGCATGGCTCCAACAGATGAAAATACGCCTTGTCGAGTGGCCCAGTCAGAATCCTGACCCCAACCTGATTGAGATGCTGTAGCATGACCTCAAGAGAGCGATTCCCACCAGACATCCCAAGAATGTTGCTGCACTGAAACAGTTTTGTAAAGAGGAGCGCTCTGAGATTCCTGTCGTGTAGGTCAGATCTGCCACGACAGGAAATGTTTGGTTGTTATTGCTACCAAAGGGGGGTCAACCACATTTTAAATTCAAAGGTTCAAATATGTTTTTCCACCGGGTACTGTGAATGTTTTCATGTCGTGTTCGATAAAAACATGAAAACATAGCTTCTCGAGCGGTGTTCGTGTAAGCAGACTGTGTTGGTCAATTGCTGCGACATAGATGAAGATCAGCACAAAGTTTATCACCACGTTTTATGCAGAAATCCAAGTAATCCCAATGGGCTCACATACTTTTTCTTGTAACTGTATAATGCAAAAAAATTGTTGTAGTCAGTGACCCCCCCCCCCCCCCCCCCCCCCCCCCACACACACACACACACACACAATTTCACATATACAAACAAATTTAGACTTGTGCATGATATATATGGTAACTGTGGAAAAAATGGACACCCAAAAAAGCTTGGAGTTTATCATGCTGGGGTCCAACACACCGCCACCCAGGGCAACTAATCTGCACATTTAAACCAAGGATGGCTCAACCACAACTAGATCCCACTGATATTATTAGTGAGCTGAGCCTGAGCCGAGCCTGAATTTGCACTAGAGTGTCAGGGATAGTTGATGGTTTACTATTGCGGTCCAGTATCTCATTCAACACCTTCCGAGGTTTCTTTTGATCCCCAGAAGCAGTTTTGAATCGGTTGGTGTAGCAAATGACTTGTTGAATGTTTTGTTTGTAACCATCAAGAAGGATACTTTAAGCTTAATTAACAAAACATTTTCATTTTCGTTTCGCCACAGAATAGATTTTGTGGAACCAGAAACAATTTCTTTGTGAGACGGGCTTTTGATCATGTCGTTGGTGTTTCTGTTCTCTAGATAAGGACAAAGGGCCCCGGAGGCTGATGAAAAAGGGATTGACTCTCATCCTGGTCGGCCACTTCAGCTTCATCCTGGGAGCCATTGTCCATGGAAATGTTCTTCGGCACATTTCCACACCCAGCAAGGACATTAGTGCCGGAGCATCTACTGAATACACTGTAGCCAACGTTATCTCGGTCACCTCTGGTCTGCTGGTGAGTTTAGATTTGCTTACTTTCATCAGTTCAAAAATGGAAACGAGCAATTTAGATCCTTTCATCCAGAGATTTTACATGGAAATGACTGGGTACAAAAATGTGAAGAAACAATAAACTCAATGATCCACAATTTCCTGTGGATCAAAACTGCATGTGTGTACTTGGGTATCACAGCTTATTTGGCTCAGCAATAGTGTGGTGTATATTTCTGCACAATCAAGACTGGGCTTGCCCAGAACAGGAAAGCTGGTTCTTCAAACCAGTTAGTAGTTCCTCGAGGGCAGGCTTTATTGAGTGATCAAAAAAAAAAAAATAGCAAATTTGTTGGTTATGATAGTGTTTCACTTTTTGCAGAAATGTCAATCATTAGATATTTGAGGGTATTACAATCACGACAGACAAAACAGGGATTACATTGACATTGTAGAACCTATCTGTTGTGATTTGCTTTATATTATTTGGCTGTGGTTAACCTATACTTCTTTTTTTTTTTTTCTGGAGTTTGATTAGCAGATTGAATATACAGTTGCATGTCCTTGGGGCCAGGATTACTACTTGTGGCACATAGGTTAATAAACCCTACTTCGTGCCAAGCTGAAAGAATAAATGTATCTCTTAAATCTTCCAGAGCATTGCCACAGGGATCATTGCCATTGTGGTCTCCAGGAACCTTCGCGCATTTAAACTGGTAAAAATTTAATTTAGCTTCAGATGCTGATAGTGACACAGTATCTGCACTCATTCAGTCTGTGCTGTTCATTAGCTAATACACGTCTTTTCTCTTTGTCGTCCATTTGTACTACACGTGATGTTGCCTGTGCGCCCGCAGCAAATAGGACTTCTGGTTGTGTCGTCACTGAACGCCTTGATATCAGCAGCTTGCAGCACAGGGCTCCTCTTGGCCATCAGCATCACTGTGGCCTACAATGGAGAAGGTTTGATGTTGGGTTGCAACGACACAGAGGTGCCCATCAATGCTCGGTCACCGATCAGTGCCCGCTGTCCATTTGATACGACGAAAATCTATGTGAGTCCAAGCGTTGCTGTCAAATTCAAGTTCTAGTCCACTCTGAGATTCTTTAAAATGACCCAAAGAAAGACCATAATTTAAATGAATCAACCTTGTAGAGATAGTACGCTTTACTCTCGTTACTCATTGCTCCTCAGGACACCACCCTGGCACTGTGGATTCCCTGTGCTGTGTTCTCAGCAGCCGAGGCTGGACTGTCGGTGTGGTGCTTCATCGTTGGGCTGGCTCTCAGAGGACTGGCACCCTGTGGGAACAGCTACATCAAAGAGCAGGTGTGTGTCTTTGTCTGAGGCAGGCGGATATGCTTCGGGGTGTAACTCTGATGTGCATCTGTCTGACTCAGACTAACTCAAATATTTGGTGTAAGACTAATTCACACATATAATCCCAGTTTGTCTGTCATTTTCTAAATCAAAGGAGCCTCCAAAACACCCTTCTTGCTCTGTCATTATTATAGACAGAGGACATATTTGTCTAATTTTTTCTTTATATTTTACTTCACTCTCTCTTCTATAGTTGGAGGAAGAGGCTGTGTGTTCCCCCCACAGCCGACGCCTAATTGTTCAGCCATCCAGTCCTGACGCATAACAGAAAAGAGGAAGCAGGAAGGACAACGCTTGTTGTGAGCAGAACATGATCACTGCATTTCTATACAGGCTGACAGATTCACTCTGCAGCCGATTACAATTACATGTGTCACTGCAGTAATGTGCATTACTCTTACATTGAATATTAAATTAATTCAATGGTTCTGCTGTATTCTGCCACAGCAGTTGATGAAACTAATCCCTGTGTTGAGCAGGATAAAGTAGTGTATTGGCATTTAATGAATCCCATCAGTCATTGATTGATTTACAGTGATGGATGAAAAAGCATTGCGGTCTGCATCGTTCACATTTCATATCCTTCCGTGCTGATACAAGATTCACTGAATGAAAGTATCATTAATATCAGAATTTCACACACAGTCTTGTCAGTGTTCTTCATTGACTGTTTGGGTTCACTTGTACTGAATATGTGATGTTCGGCACGTCTTTCTGTATGAAGAAGCCTTTGTTTCTGAAGAAAGCCTACTACCTTTCTAGCTGAAGACTTTGATTCTTCCTGATTATTATTATAGTTTAGCTTGTACTAACTCTCATTTCACCAAAATCTATGTTTGATATTCTATTTTTTTTTGTCTCGTTATTATTATTATTATTCAAAGCCACTCCATTTTATCCGAGGTGTGTTGAATAATGTTCTAAAATCAAACAAGGCTCATTGCCATGTGAGGTAAATTGTGCAGCACTGTTTATTGCGATGAATGTTCATATAGTTTCGAAGCTATCCAGATGATGTGTTTGGTGAGAAACCTAATAACACATGCTTAGCTTCTTTTAAAATGATAACTATTAATTGGATCTTTCAAAGATAGTCGTAGTGAGTGTTCATATTTTAATGTAGTATACAGTGCAAACGTTGGTTTGTTGAACACACCACAAGCAAAGAAATAAAGCAACTGTGTTTATGAGAGCTTTTTATATGCTTTCAGACACTTTTAACTTTAAATGTGTTTGTGTTCTTTTCGTTTTTATTTGATCCCAATGTTTCGAATGCCATAGGGTCATCATAGGGAAGACAAAAGGCTGGTAAACTGATTGGAGAATACATCTGAAAGCATGGTTTACACAACTTTGCACCTTTTTTTTGTTTGTTTTTATAAAATTGATGAAAAACCAAACAATAGAAAGACAGAAGATTTAAAATCATCTTTTTTTCTATACTATTGTATGTTTGTGTCAAGTCATTACTGAGTGTTCCTGTATTTCGAAATGCTGTGCCACAAGGAATGTTAGAACATTTAGGAAATGTACTCTGAACTGCCTAAATAAAAATTAATCTGGCATCAAGCTCTGTGCGGATTGTGTTTATACTAGTACAGTACTGTGGGTAAATGTTAAGTGGGGTCACATGAGGAGGTTAAACCGTAATGTGGGCCAGTGCAGCCTCAGCTGCTGCAGACCCCCCACAGCTCAACGATAGCAGGGAGGATCAGATTAGATCAGCCATGAAACGGTTAATCTAGTGTCATGCTCAATCGTGCAGAAGGGAATCATAGCACGCAGTACTAATCCTGAAGCTGTAAAGGATAAATATTGACATTGTGTTGACTGATACAATCACAACTGATGATGATGTAACCCAGGAGGGTCATTACATTTCTTTCTGGATACTTAAAACTATGATGAGGTTAAAGGGTAATCATGATCCAACAAGCTCCTGGGCACATACATATGAGAAGCCCTAAACCATCCCCAAAAGCCTAAAAATAAATAAAAAATTATTTTGTGTACTTGGAGTTTGATATCCTCTTGTTGTCATTTGGTGTTCTGTGTTGTTTGTGTCAATTCTTCCAGTCTGTGGGGTTATTTTTCAATAAATTTTAATGTGTGTTATAATTAGTTTTGCTTGAGTGAAGACAAATTATTGTCTGAGAACATTTTGCTTTCAGACCTGATGGTATATTTCAAATAATTACTTTGAACCCAGGGTGTCACACCTATCTTAGTTCCAGGGCCACATACAGTGCAATTTGATCTCAAGAGGGCTAAACCGGTAAATAATAGCACCATACTGTAATATATAAATAAGAACTCTAAATCTTTTTTAGTACAACAAAGTATTAATATATAATTAAGAAGTTTGCATTTATGTTTTACAAAACATGACAAACCTGAAATTTGAATAAAAGAACTGCAATTTCAACACTATTGTGCCTCAGTTCACCATGTGCTTTGCAACTTACAGATCACACTGGGATCTGTAAGTTGTAAAAATTTAAGCATTGTGATAAAAATCAATGTGATCGTCACAGGGATTATTATTATACTGTTTACATTTTCAAAGGCATAAAACATGTAGCCACAAAAATATAGTTGGCTAGTTCATATTATCATGAATAAGACCCTGAAGCCTTCCATGGCAACAGTCTTCATTGATGTACATAAGTGAATGTTGCGTGATTAAACAATGTAAAGTGCTTTGGTGACTATTCAAACTGTGGGAAAGTGTTAACTGGGTGAAGTTACTCATTTACCATTTAATCTTGATCACCAGAACAGACTCACGAGAAACTAAGATGGAAAGAAATGTTAAAATAATGTGGTCTGATAAATATATTGACACCTTATCAAAAATAAGTTTATGTAAAACGTTACATGGCACTGTACATTAGCGTCTATAATTTCCCGTGATGACTACGCACACACAGACACGCCCTTACACCTGTGACCTCGCAGTGAGCCAATTTGACGTCTTTGCGCGGTCACGGTGAATCCGCGGCCCCGACGCGTCGGCTGCACGCTGCAGGCGGGCGGCCAGCTGCTCACGGTGGAACAACGAAGTACTGCAGTGGACGGAGGACCACCGGAGCCGCTCCGTATCCTCCACACACACACGCACACGAGGTAAAACACCGAGCACCGCCGCGTTAGAGAGACCCTGCGGAGTCGTTTTAATCCAGGGTGCATTTAAATGCTCTGGAAGAACCGTGCGCGGGCGGCGCGCCGCCGCCGCCGCTTCTGGTGCTGCGTGGCTCGAGACTCTGCGGTGACAAACGCGGATTGATAGAGTGGGAGCCTGCGTGACACACCGCATGCGGCTCTATCGCCTCACAACGCCGAGGAGACGTCTCACGGAGGGCTGGCGTGAAAAGGTTTGCGTTTTCTGAGACGAGCACGGCTTTTTTTTTTCTTTCCGTATGGAGGAGAGCGAACATTGCGGGCTGCGCCTCACCGTTACACAGGTGTTTACTCTAATTAGTGAGCAGTTTAATTGCGATATTGTGAGCTCGGTGCGGCTGCTAGTTTGTGCGGTTCGGTGGAAGGTGAGCGCGCAACCTTAACAGAGACGGAGAGCAATTTGACGCGCGTGTAAATTAAAACTTCCCGTATAGACGCTCTTTTAAATGGGGGGATATCTGTATTTCTCTGTCGTTTTTGCCTAAAGTTTCCAGGGCAGCCGCTCTGCAGATGTGTGAAAGCTTGCAGGGGAGCGCTACTGTTGCCTGGTGCACCTCACACACACATGAGAGCGGGGGAGTGTGTGATCGTCCGCAGGTGGAGAGCTCACATTAGTGGCGCAGCCGCGCTCTTTGAACAGTCTGCAACCTGAGCTCGTCCGCACATGAGGATAATCTGACACTGACACAAGCCAAGACCAATTTTCTAAAGGAAGCTAACACGCAGGAGAACTCTTGCCTTTTACTTAATCAGAGTGGTGTGGATTTCGTGTAATATTTTAATCCTTGTGTGTGTATATATATATATATATATATATATATATATATACACCAAATGGTGTGGCTGATGGTCACAGACAATATCAGATACACTGAACTTTAAGCCAGCCCACTATTACATCTCATTTGACCATTAACCATTGCTTTGTGTTTTCAACCTGCAGGACCTGCTTTATGAGTCCAGTCCAGTGGGTCACGTCCATGTGAAAATTCAAGATGTGATGCCTTGCTCAGTATTCTGCAAAACACCAGGATGATAAGGACACGTTGGGCAGTTCTTTGACCAACTGTGGAAACGGTACACACCCAGAGATGTCCAACAGATGGCTGACTGTGGAGCTGTTATTTCATGGACGTGCTGCTCAGTTTGACAATGGAACAAGAGGAAGCTGTTTTTGACCAGGGAAGAACCAGCCAGTGAAGAGAAAGAAACCATATAATGTTGTTTAAATGAGGAACAGCTCAGACTCTGCATTCAGTGAAAGGAATTGCTATGATTGGTCGGTGTGAAGACTGACACAAAGGAAGCTCCATTCGGAGCCGTTTGATGAACTGTGACTCCATCACAAGTAATCCTGGGTGCCCCGACTTCTCTTTATTACATGTGGACCTCTTTTGTGATTACCTCTACCATTGGGAGTAAATATTGACTCTGTTGCTTCTAATGATGGCTGGGTATCGGCTGCCTAGGTGATGATCTCTTCAGTCCTAAACGGAAGGAAAAATGTCTCGCATTAAGATGGAAACACCTGTTGGGCGACGGTGTGCAGCAGACAGGCTTCCAAAAACTGCAACAATCAAATGCAGACAAACGGTTCCTGCCTGTTATGTCTTCAAGCCTTGCTTTCTACTCTTTTTTCTGGTTACACCTGCTCTTTCCATTCATATGGAGTTCATTGAGAGCCACAGTGAGTTCAGCTGTGAGCCCATCAGATTGAGAATGTGCCAGGATCTGCCTTACAACACCACCTTTATGCCCAATCTCCTCAATCACTACGACCAGCAAACAGCCGCACTGGCCATGGAGGTAGGTTGTTTTTGTATGCCATTCAGCCAAGGCATGCTTTGTGTCTGTGTTTCACAGTTGCTGCTATGAAGGAGAGGTGATGGTGTTGTATTGTAGGATACATTGCACTAAAGTGTGTTTTGAAGCATTCAAACAAAATGGACCCCTTCACTGCCGATGCATGAGTCTTTGTCTCAAGGTGTAGAAATGGTCAAACAAATACAAAGCAATAACCCTCGGACCTTCGCATTGAGGTGCCATGCACCTGTTAAGGACAAAGGGACTTTACATGCAGTGTGTAGTGCACAAGTCGTGGCTCAGAAAATTAAAATTGCCTCAGCAAACACTATTTGTTAGAATTTAAACATTCTGCATTCTCAGTAGTGTACCCCGAGTTAACCTACCATTAAGTTAAAAAAAAATACACAAATGGTGGTAGTTGTCCCCCCAGATATAATTTGATTGATTACAGAAATCTTTTGGTTTGGCTCTTTAGCCTGTTGATGTCAGATCATATTCTGATATTTGAAAATAAATCTCAGCACACACTTACAAATCAAGATTTGTGCTGATGGGATGTTTCATTATGACTATATACAGATGGTTTGCACTGAATTTTTTATTTTTTTTTTCCACTCTTCATGTTTAGTATTATTTAAATATTGCTCTGAGCTCCAGGATGCAGTGTGGCACATTTCAGTTTTAGATCAAAAGAGAGAAGAGTTAGAATTTCTGCCTTTATTTCCTGATATTTACATTTACCAGTGCTAAAGAACTTGTAACATCATATCACCTTTTGTATTAGACCACCACATTTTTTATTTGAGCAAAAGTAAAGGAGAAAGCTTCTTTCAGTTCTTGTTTGTTTCGGGAGGGTTTCTCCCTTCAAGCTCCTCCCCAGGAGATGAAATGCATGCTCTATTGGGTAAAGTTCAGGTGATTGATCACCTTGATTGATCTTCTGATGAAGTCCTTTGTTTCGTTGGCAGTGTGCTTTGGGTCATTGTCCTGCTGCATGATAAACTTCCTCCTGATTAGTTTGGATGCATTTCTCTGTGAATTGACAAACTGTTTCCGTACATTTCTGAATTCATTCTGCTGCTACCATCACCAGTCACTTCATCAATAAATACTAATGAGCCCCTGTTCCAGGAGCAGCCATGCAGCCCAAGCCATGACCGTACCTCTACCATGCTTCACAGATGAGCTTGTATGCTTCAGATCCTAAGCTGTTCCTTTCTCTTTCCACACTCTCCATCACTTTGGTAGATGATAATCTTGGTCTCATCAGTCCATTACTTTGTGTACCAGAAGTTTTCTGACTCATCTTTCGACTTCTTTGTAAATTCCAATTTGCCCTTCCGATTCGTACTGCTGCTGAGTGGTTTCTCGTCTTGTGGTATGGCCTCTATATTTCTGCTCTGAGTCTTCTTCAAGCAGTGGATTGTGATACCTTCACCCTGCACTGTGGCGGTTGTTGGTGATGTCACTCACTGGGATGTTTTTGGGGGTTTTCTTCACAGTTCTCACAATATTTCTGTCCACTGCCGTTTTCCTTGGCCGGCCTGTTGCTCACTACACCAGTAGTTTCTTTCTTTTTCAGGATATTCCAAATGGTGGTGCTGGCTATGCTCAATATTTGTTCAATAGCGCGGATCAATTTTTATTCTTGTCTCGGCTTCAAAATGACTTGGTTTTCTACCATAGACAGTTCTCTGGTCTTAATGTTGGTTTATCCTCTTTAATGAGATAGTTTTTATAGGTTATAACCAAGGTTAAAACATAGACTAATCATTCAGAAATATTTAACGTTTGAGCGATATTCCTAAAAGCCAACACCTAGGCAACAAGAAACACCTGTCAGCCACATGGTCCACTAGTTTAGCTCATCTGAAAAATGAGTGGGTTCATACAAAGTATGGCATTTCCGGAGTTTTGTACATATAGATATAAATACCAGGAAATACAAGCTTAAATTCTGACTTCTTGTCTCCTTTATATTTTTATCTTAAACCGAAATGTCATCGGTGAACAAAAGAAAGGAATTGGCGTTGACGTTCCAGTACTTTTGGAGGAGACTGTATGGAGTGGTGAAACAGTTGAGAGGCTGATGGTTGAGCTGCCTTCTTGCAGCCTCATCGTGTCACTTTGAGCAACTGTTCCTTGCAGACACGTATAGCTGTGTGCGCGCGCTCACCCTAAACTCCTGACCTGTTTTGGGTGAGCGAAACAAATGATAGGACAGGATCTTAACCAGAAAAAAATTGCCTTTGAGAGTATTGGTTTTCGGTTGCGTACTGTCTGAGGGCAATACTAGACGCACTCGGTCCATCCGCATCATGTTACAACTCCTTCTCTCTCCTTTTGTTGCTCCCCAGGGGGTGACATAAGGTGTAGACTCAGGTGTTGCTCAATAACTAGACCGTAATTAGCCGCTTACATTTATTGTTTGTGAGCACAGAGGAGACGTATGAAACCGCAGTGACATCTGGATTTGTTTGTCTTAGTTGTGGTAAAGTATGGTAGGACGACCTTGTTATTTACGGACTTGCCACTAAGACTTAGGTTTATCCTTTAAATAAACACAAACTCCCCAAGGTACGATCTGGTCCTTCTTGAAGACGAAATTCAATTTTGAGTCATCATACCTCTTATTTTGTTGATACAGTCTTCATTCACCCGATCGTCTGTCTCAAAGTCCCACTACTATGTTGACAAGCAGAGCTTTTCCCATGTTTTGACCATGCTACTGTGGTTTAGTTTCAAGAACACAGAAGAGCAACAGATGAAGTAGTTTGGATTAAAACTGCCTCCAGCTGTTGATAGTTGGCATATTAAATTACTCGTGGTGAAAAGCAGATGAATTTAGACAAGGTCATTGTTGGCTCTGCTCTTTGTTTAATCTTTGGGGATTTTCTTTTCTTTATTTTTGGTTCTTGTTCAGTTCATATTTTCCCATGTTGAAACCAGATGAATGTCAGCCAAAAGATCAAGCAAAAACTCTCTGTTCTGCCGGCTGAATATTTAATCACCAAGAGGGATTTCTAACGGTTTTTTTTTCCATGTCAAAATACGCAGTGCAGGAGGCCGTCGGGATCACTGCTGTCAGATGCTTGTTTTTCCTCTTTTTGAAAAAAAAACGAGGGATTAGTATAAAACAGCTTTATTTTGGATTGACAGTCATGCACTTTGAATTTGCTCAGCATGTTTTGAATGGACGCTAACACTCCTATAGTCACAGGATTCACTCGGCACGTTAAGCACCATGCAAATGTTCAAATCAAGTCATTTCCCCAGCGTCATGTCAAAACACGCTGTGTCAAGGTTTGTAAGAAGCATCTGTTGTTGAACTTGATTTGACCCAGATGAAGACGGAGCCAAGTAACTGACACCTTCGGTCCCTCCAGTCATAGAAGAGACTGCTTTCTGAAGATGGTCGAGTAGCAACGTGAGCCCCGTTAGACTTCCTGCACTGGAGGGCTCTGACCAACCATGGTAGTCCTGCTGGAAATCCCATAGAAAACATAAGATCCGTCACCACACTGTGTTCGTATGGTCATTTATGCACAGCTGATGTCCAGGAGAATTCATAACTGTATTTGTTTGGTGAACAGAAAATTTTAAACTGATATATTTAATGATCAAAACAATTTCATCCTGTAACTTTGTTAAAAAGCAAATCGGACTTATTACTTCATACTTTAATATGTCTGTTGTGATATACAGTGTCTATACAATATAAACTTAATTTGATATTTGTGAATTTACTTTCACTGAAAGCTAATTCCAATTCCAACATATTTGCAGTGTGTAGTAGTAGTTGACTGTGTTCATACACAATATCTCAAACCCTCGTGGCCTTAATGAATGCTTGTGGCTTTTCTGTCACTGCAATGTCGGTGGAGCCTTCACTGAGTTCATGCTGTGCTCCGAAGCAGCTGTGCATGAGCACAGCTGGGTTAACATTTGGATGTTTGTTCTCAACTAAAATGTTCCTATACAAAGAACAACTATTGTGTGCTCAGTTATTGGCCTTAAGGAGACTCAGGCAAGCAAAAAGAATGTGATGATGAGCTGGCACTTTCAGCTGTTTTTGTTGCAACAAAATCAATGTTTGCATAATTCAGTTCTGTGTGGTTAATATTACACTGCTAATGGCTTACTCTCTGCATACAGTCAGATACAGCACAATGGCTTTACTAGAAGTCCAGAACTTTTTTTTTTTTTTTAACCCAATGGACCAAGGGATTATTAAATCATCTGTCGGAATGTGCCTGTTTAAGATTAATTTTGTAGTATGTGAAATTAACAACTGCTGCTAAATCAGCGTGAAGGTCTTCAGATGCTTAAATGAAACTGGAGCCATTGTCAGCAGCTGTTGTCGTCACTTTTTTAGTCAGATACATGATGGATATTTGCTCTGCACAAGTGGCAAGGCTTTCACGTCTCAACTTTCAAACTGACTAGACAGATCCGTCTGCAAAACAATTTTATTTTTCTGGTTACATTTTTCAAATCATAGGCTGAAACACACTTAAACTATTTTTAGTCATTTTGATCACGCACTGCAGAATCAACCGTCCCTGAAGCTGTCGAAGGTGGCAAGGAGGAGGGTAGTTTCTGTAAAATTCTACTGTGCGTCTCCCAACCTCCAGTAGCATCTTCAAGGGAAAAACAATCGTTGCTCATCCTTTCAATCACCAATATATGACCAGCACAGGACCTTTTCTACTGAAATCTGCCATCACTGTCGTAGCTGGTATTGAAATATTACCTTTTCTTTATTTTTAATTACTCTTCCGCGTATAAATCCTGAGGCTGACTCAGGGCTAACTGTACTCTAGTACTTCCTGTGTGTGTGTGTGCTGGTTTGAATGACAGGGGAGGTTAACGGTGCCAGCTGTCATCTCTCACTTGTGCTAACTAGCTGCTAATCTCTCTCTCAGCTCCACAATGATGACATTGATTCCCACACACCATCGACCAGCCCATCTGCCACAATAGTCAATTAAACCTGAGCGAAGAGTCGTGACAAAGGCTGAAACCCGAGAAGGGGAATGAATGCGAGGGGAAATGAATTTAAAAGAGAAATGTGCGCAGTGAATTGAAATGAGGTTTTTTTTTGGTGTTTTTTTTATTATTTAGGAATGCTTTTGTGTTTGCACTTACATGCTTAGTTAGATTTTCTGTCTGTATTGACACCAAAGACTACAGTCTGTAGGTCCATCTGCCACAGCATAATATGGTTCCCAGAGGATGTGCTGTAGGTCATGACATTACTTGATGTCTACGTTAGGACACAAAGAATTACACGTGACATCATTGGAAGTGTGTATCTACATTAAGAAAACAAGCTGATTACAGACCCTGGATGTAATGTTGGGCTTTTCTGAAGGCGTTTCCCTCCTTGTAATTACATATTCAGCTTTATATCTGAACCAACGTATGCTGAGCGGTTTCTTAGGAACTCCATTTCAGCAAGGTCTGAAGGAATACGCTTATGTGCTCAATCATTTAACTGATTTTGAAAAAAATTGTGGATTGATCATATGTCATGTGAAATGAAAGTTTGCTGAGGAGGAGGGTAGATGCATTGTATCTTATGAAACAGATATAGCTCATCATACCCAATTGTATGTGTTGTTCGTGCAATTAAATAAATGAAAAGGCATACACCATGTGAGTTGTTGTGCCTGAGGTCTTTGGAGCTCAGATGTCTGCTTGATCAGAGTTTCCCCGAGTTAATGGGTTGATATTAGATTGTCTGCACTCAAGCATAATTTAGACGAGAGAAGCTGCATTTTCTGCATCTAACAGTCTTCATTATCCACATTATGCCACCTGACTGAATTAGGGTGAAATTAAAGGAAAGATGAACCAAACACTGTGGTGCAAATCTATATTTGGTTATTATTGAAAAGTCTATAAAGACAGAAATGTTGATTCAACACTTTTACTGTTTGTGGTTGTCGATTACACTGATTTAAAAAATAAAATAAAAATACACAACAGAAAGCTATTCTTTGCTGGTTTCATTGAGCTAGTTTGAATGCTGCCACAATCTCCTGGAGTGAATGACTTTAAATTGCCCCCTGACGAACAGAGAGATTTAAAGAGGCTTATTTGGGTTACAATGGAGGGTAAAGTTTGTGAAGCAAACATGCAGCTGTCAGTCTCTGGCTTTACATTGCTGCTGCAAAACCTGAGTTGAGGGGAAACAAATCAAGTTTGGTAAAGAATTTGGGAAGCCTTAATGTACTGCCAAGATCTGAGCTCTTATGAAACCAACTACTACACGCAGCTGATCGGTAATTAAATTCCTGTTCCACCACCGCCTACGTTTATGAACCACTGCTGACAGTTCAAATATATTCATGATAAAACACACCAGAACTTGGAGCTTTTTCCCCTCTCTTTTTGCTAATGCAGCATTTAGACTGAAAAGAACATGTTTTCTTGCGCAGTTTTTCCAACTGTACACGTCTCAATGTCTGATGCTCAGCTGCTTAAACCAGCGCCTTTAGATTGAGTCATTTTTGTCAGTGTATTAGAATATCATGGATGCAATACCACAGTACATTTAATATATACTCTTTTGAATATTCGTCCCTTCGTAGTGATACCACAGGAAACTCTTAAAATGATGTTTTTTTGTGTATTGAATTAGTTTTAGGACGTGTGCTCTTTTGAGGATGCCTTACTCCACTCATGTGGCCTGTTGACACGTCGTTCTCAAAACAACAGAATAATGGCATGTGATTAACTAACAGCCTTTGCATATTTAATTTCTGCGAAAGCGTACTTAAGGGCTTTTATTCCTCAACAGGACCACCTTTGTTTTATAGCTCCACCCACTCCGGAGACGGAGAGTAAGTGAAATATACTATAAGTTATATACATGCTGATAATGGCCCTAAATCACTGTGTTGTTTGTTTTTGCTTAAAAATTGTGTTTATTGCACCGAGACAATACTAGAGGGAACTAAACCATGCTGGAAACGAAGGATTTTAGCTTTTAAGAATTTGTGAGCAGGCTGGATTATTCTGTGGGGGTCACAAAAAGAGCAGGAGGTAGAGAGGAATGGCGTGTTCAAAGGAAAATGTGTGGGGCATGTGAGCAGAAAGAAAATGTCAGAGACTAAATGGAGGGAAATGGTGACAGAGTGACAGGTTGTGTAAAGTCCTCAGACTCTCCTGTCTCTGCTATTTGTGATTCTCTCACCACGGGTTCCTGTCCCTCAAAATAAGACTGCTCTGTGTAAGAGGGGCTATTGTGGGGCCACCAGGTCCCCGCCACTGAAAGTGTGTGTGCATGCCAAATCTGGAGAGTTTGAGTCTTGTTGTACTTAAGTGTGGTCTGTTGTGTTTTTTCTTTGTGTGCATGTGAATGCAGAGTGTGTGTGTGTGTGTGTGTGTGTGTGTGTGTGTGTGTGTGTGTGTGTGTGTGTGTGTGTGTGTGTGTGTGTGTGTGTGTGTGTGTGTGTGTGTGTGTGTGTGTGTGTGTGTGTGTGTGTGTGTGTGTGTGTGTGTGTGTGTGTGTGTGTGTGTGTGTGTGTGTGTGTGTGTGTGTGTGTGTGTGTGTGTGTGTGTGTGTGTGTGTGTGTGTGTGTGTGTGTGTGTGTGTGTGTTTCGTGCATGTGAAGAGGCCGATTGCCCTATTCACTCTGCAGAGACAGGCAGGTCCTTATTCATTTAAAAAGTTCCTGTTTATTTCAATTGAACCCTTGATTACCCTGCTTGTTCTGACAGAGTCTATTGAAGCTGCAAGCCTAAATGAAGCAATCATTTATTTATGCGTAGAACAAAGGCTCTGACTGGTGCTGCTTTTTGGCAGACTTTTCCCATCGACATAGCTGCCCATGCTGCTAATCCAGCCTCACAATTCATCGTAAAGAGAGATTTGTGGAGCGATTGGCAAGATTTTCTTTTTTGCTGAGTGTGGTCTGCTGTAAGTATAGTAATAGATTTGTGTGAAGCTGTGAGCTGTTGCATTGAATTCACAAAATTAATTGATTGCCATTTTGGCTGAGCTATATACAATGTATATCTTTGTCAGTGCACAGTTCTAGAAATTAAGCTATGTATTATTTTTTCTGTCTTCCTTTTAGAATCCATTTTGAGGCTTGGACAATAAAATTATTGAAAATAATTGTTCACAACCAAAATAATAAAGTATCTTTAAATGGCTGAAATATGAACAAACTATTAGTGGCATATCCAACTCCCAATAGGTTTTTAATTTTTTTTCTTTCTACTGGGTGACAGTATCACAGTCTTATGTACTGGACTGACAACCTGTCCAGCGTGTACCCTGCCATCATTCATAGTCAGCAGAGATCAGCTCCACCACCCTGTGAGCCTGAGGGTGCTTCCACATCCTCTGTATTTGGGTCAAACTCGTCCGGTTTTTCGGTTTGAGTGCTGTGGAGCTAAACTCGGGGCTACACTAAAGCAGTCGCTCCAAGAGCGGCCAGAGAGGTGGTCTCATAGCGGCTGCAGTCGAACTCTGGTGTCTCCTGAATGCCGTGTCAAGTCAGACCAAATGGCCTGCGTATGACACCAGTTTGAGCTGAGAGGCTCCTGTCGTCTGATCAGTGTCGTATTGTGCGCTGCTATCAGAGCATTTCACACATGTTCCAACAAGGCAGAAGAGAAGAGAATCGTCCACAGCCTAACTTGGGGCCAATGTTTTTCTGCCTCTGAGATATGTGTCCCCGACGGCTCAGCTATCCACAATACAGAAGGTATTAGAAAATTGCTCTGGCCAGTCACTCATTTTGTCAGTAGAGTATAGCATAGCATTTTCCAATCTTTATATCATTTTGTACTGAACTACGAAAGATATATCTTATGTGTTTCTTCTTGTGTTTTTGTTGACTGTCTCTGGCATACCTTCCAGATGTTAGTTTGTTATCCAACCAGCTTTTTCATCCCGACTAATTCAAGTAATCTGTCATTGAGGCTGCCATGTGTCTTTCCATACACCCTATATATTTGAATGGCACAGAGTGCAGTTTTTGCATTGTAAGTCTGCTCCTTCAGTCTGTGTTGAACCTCTGTGTTCAGCTCTGATACAACACATAAATATAGGTTATCCTTGTCTTATGGTTTTAATCTGAACTCCTGACCCAGCCTGCGAGCTGTGTGTGGAAATGTGTGCGTCTGGCGAGTGATGTTTAACCCTCAAGACTAAGCCCAGATTCACACTACCGTACACACAAACATACACATTGACACACACACAGAGTCATTGATCCCCTTGTCACGCAAAGCCACTCAACACAAGGCGGCTCAAACATTTTCTGCATACTGTAGGGCAGGACCGGCTTCAGCTTTAAAATCCTGCTGCTACTAATTGTGCACTTATCAAGGCTCACACAGCTCTTTACTCTGAAAATAGCTGCTGTATAAATGTGAATTGCATATTTAACAGCTCAAATCTTTGCCAACAGAGGAGAGCTGAAAACAAAATCTGGTCTGTTTAGTTGTGATTTTAGAAAAGTAGGTGTTTTGTTAGGTTATTTAGAAAATAAACTACCATTCTGTGGAGCCTGCAAATAGTTAAGTTTTTGCTTTAAGGAGATTGATTTTTTGATGGTGTCCACATACAAAAATGTTATCTTTTCATTACAATTTCTTGTGGGGTTTTTTTTGCACAAAGTGACAACCCAACATTGACTTATTAGTCGATGCAAAATACATTACCACACAACCTTGAGGTTATATTTAATTTATTGTTTATTTGTAGATTTATTTATTCATTTATTGTGAACCATCAATATTTGATTGACAATATGCAAGATAATTTCTTTTTTTTTTACTGTGAATAAACATAATGCATTAGAAATTATATTCTTTAAAAATATTTAAATTTCAAAAAATAGTTTCGAAAGTTTACAGTGCAATATGATAAGTACATGGTTGTATAAAAGAAAAGTCTCTATTCCTCAGATGCTGCAAAATGTTTTTGTCTAACAGGAACGGATCATATACTCCATGTATGTGTGAAGCAGATGGATATGCCCAGCCGGCTTGGATTGTGTGAAGACGTGTGTGGGTGATCTGAGTCAGCGCCGTTGTTGCACTCTTTGCTTCCCATCTACATCTCTATCATTTTGTGTGACCCGCTCTCCTACACTCACTTTCTTTTATTCTCACTTTCACGCTTTCTCTTTGTTGCTTTTTGCAGAAGCATTTGTGCTATACTTTTTGGATGGCTCACCCAATCAAGGAGGTGTGTGTGTGCACGTGCGTGCGTGCGTGCGTGTGTGTGTGTGCGCGCCGTACACGATGAGACATGGTCCTGTGAGAGTGTCCACATCACCTGTTGCCATGGTAGTTAAATAGGCAGAGAAGGAAAAGGAAGAATGGAGGGACACATGCTGGCAGGGGAGGGGAGGAGAAGGAAATTGGATGATGACTGCATGTTCTGGAAAGGAGGTGGAGGGAAGGAGTACAAATACAAGGGAAAGAGGTGATTTATACTTGAGCTTTTTCTCTGATGAAAAATGTTTGTGTTTCTATGGAGTCCCATTTGTTTCTGAAGATTTGAAGTCTTGAAAAGCCTTATTAAGCTGTGACAATCTCCATCTACGTAAATATAAAGACAGCCTACTACTATAATCATTAGGAGTAAGTTGCAGACGCACAACTGACTGGAAAGTCACCCTGCAATTTTTGTTTTGCTCATTGTTGTCTTGCAAAGTCTGACATGACAGACTGGAGTGAGTGACTGACTGAAAAAAACATAATTTTAGACTGTTTTGTGGATGATTGATAGTTCTTAGAGTAGATAAAACCGATCACTACAACACATACTTAATCTTATCACAGCTGACATGAACCGACATACTGTTATGTTTGATTTTGCTCAGTCATGCTCTTGTTTGCCACCTGCCTGTTTAGAGAAGATTGGAGTTTTTTAATTTTTTATTTAACTAGTCAGCAAAAACCCACCAAACCCATGAATAATATTAGTTTCAGTTTATTTGGAAATACAGTCGAGATCACTTAAAACAAATATATTTTCACTTCAATCAGATATTACATCATCATTTTTTCTCCTAACCTTAGAAACCACGCTCCAGCATGTCAGATCACTATTTATTTAAATCAACTCATCTGCAATACAAACAGCAATTCTAAATCTGAAAAGAAATCGAATACTATGACTTCATTAATGGCAATTCCCCAAACAATCTGAATATAATCAATGAAATTAACAGCTCTTTAAATATTGTTAATAGCGCTGGGTTACATACAGTCTTGTGTGAATTGGACAGTGTTCTCAGTTTATTTGTTCCACAGATTTTGCTCCAGCTATCATTGCTCTCATGTTCTGGTTCTACCCACTCCTTCCATTGCACGCTGCCATCCAAAGCATTTGTTATGCAGCATTTTAAAGCCTTTGATGGCTTGTTAACAGCATTCAAGCGCCTGTAGCTGGCTTCTCATCTCCATGCTATGATCACCAAATCACCAACCATTGTCCACATCTGTGATCGGCTCAGTCATGTCTCTGCCGGTCACCTCCATCATGTTCCTCCTGTTTCTGACGCCCCAACTCCATTATTATGGAAAACAGCCAGAACACATGGAGCTTCATATTATATCCTAAATCTAAGACCCCACTTTTTTTTCAGACATACTTCCAGGGGAGAAAAGCCTGTTTTACATTTGGGCCATTATGGTACTTTGGAGCAGAAGCGAGTGCAAATGCACAAAATACTTGATGAATTTGTAGCTTTAATAATCACATTTGTCAACCAACTTGAAGATTTTACATTTTATGTTTACAGGGACATACTGTTCTATTTTCTCTATTGCTTCAGGTTGAGAAAGTCATATTAGCTTTAATATTAGCTCATTGGGCAGTGGAGCAGATGACTGCTGTCACAGGATATTCTCCAGTTAAAGAAGAGAAAACTATTTGAAACTAAAATCTAAATCAGAAAGTTATCACAGAAATTCAAATTTGGCATCAAATGTGGGATTTCTTGTCGATTATCTTCATTAATTCCTAGTAAAGCACTACATAATTAGAAAAAATTGCAGTACATTGAGATAAGGAAGTTGACTGTTGCCAACCCAAAGGATAATGGCTGTAGAACCTGAAAGAGCGATGGTGTGATTGACAAAGTGGTGCTAAATAGCCCCCCCAACACTTTATTCAAGCATGAAATTACATGATAAAAGGGAAAGAGAAGTCAATGAATACTGATGATGGCAAAGAAAAAAAAGAAATGCGTATGTCAGCATAATTGTGAAGAGTAAATGGGGAGGCAAGAAAAACAAGAAATGAATACAGGTGGATGAATATGGGAGGAGAGGAGGAGGAGGGGAAGTAAACGTGAAGGGGAATACCATTAACGGCTTTATCTGGTCCTCCCGACTGAACGATGGATGGACACGGATAAACTAACAAATGAATGAAAGGGAGAGAGTGTGAGAGAACGGTGCCCCTTTTTTAACTGTCTTTTCAGAGATTAGGGAGGAGAGCATCACAGTCCGCGTAGTTCATCTTTTCATGGCCAACGCCTGTTTTCTCACAAGCAGGAGAGAAAAGAGAGGAGGCAGGCACACAGCCCGACTGTGTGTATGTGTGTCGTGGTGTGAAATTATCAGCAGACACATTTGCCATGTCTGCATTGTGGAGTGAACAACTACAAAATGTTCCTTGAGACTGGATCCAGGCAGTAGAATTAGCAACTGTGTTTTTTAAATCGTTGCCTCTAAAATTTCCAAACAAAAAAACCCAGCCTTTTTTGAAGAAAACATTGAAAATAGATGGTGTGATGGTGTGAAGCGCACGCAATGGAACGTACTTGGAACTGCAACTTCACTGTGAAACGCAATAATGTGCGTCTCAAACGGTGGGGGGAGCAAGAAAGAGAATGTGATTAGCTCTAATGTAGGAAAGCTTTTAAAGGAATATGCTGATAATAGTTTGAGTGTGAGGAGAAGTAATAAAAGGATCGAGTGGCGGAAAGGAGGTACAGACACACAAAAATAGTGAATTGTAGTATTTTGTTCTCCAAGCTGCTGCAGCAGGGATGTTGCAGGGATATTATGGAGCTCGCTAATGGAGGGAGAGCTCATCTGGTCCGACAGCATTTGTCCTGCAGGGCCTCACAGACTGATTGGAGAGTGAGTTATGGTGTGAGATGGAGAGAACGGAGATGGCAGGAGAAAAGAGAAAAGAAAACTGAGAGCATGTGAGGATGATCTGTCCAGATGGAGTTTGAGGAGGTTTGGTTGCAGAAAGCCAGATTTTCCGCATCGAAATGGCTCCTCATCTAAAGCTGTGAAAGTGGTAGCACCTCCCACCCAGATGTTTTAAGATCAACATTTCAGTGCTTTTAAATTTACAGATTTCCAGTGCCGTGCCTGAGGTCAAAATGCAAATAGCAACCAAAAACACATCATACAATCAGTAAAATCCACAGATGCATTTATACAAATACGAATTGTGCATTCTCTAAATTATTCAGGTTCACTAATGCACACTTCAGAAAATAGAGTGAGACTATTTTGTGTGAAAGGTATGTTTTTTTTATTTTTGTTGTTTGTTTGGGGTTTTTTTGGGGGGGGGGGAGAAAACATTGCTGCCTGCTCAGGATCTGTTTCTTTGGAGGCTCCGACCCAAAAGCCTGTCACCTTGATCTGAACACAACACAAAGCTGGTGACAGCTTCAGGAAGTGTGCGTGTGTGCGTGCGTGCGTGTGTGTGTTCTCTCACTCTAAACAGTCCTTCCAATCCATTTGACTCTCTAATCCACCAAGAAACTTTCTCTTTACTCCTTTCCACTCCAGTTTTCTTCTTTATTCCCTCCCTCCATCCCTCCCTCTTTCGCTACACCTCCTCCTATTGCACTTGACAAAGTGAACGAGTTTCTGCAGAGTCGGCTAACTGGATTTTCTACAACTGCCTTAAGCACCAAAAAAAAAACACGTGTGTGTGCATGTGCGCATACGTGCGTGTGTGCGCGCTCTCACATGCACACGCAGCAAAACACTCATTGGCCAACCAAAATACCCAACTACATGACACATTGAAAAAAAATCAAGCAATTATGTTTTGGATTTGGTTTTAGACGAGAATAAACAACTCATCTGAGCCTCCATCATAATCTTAGAAAGGATTGGGGGGGGAGAAATAATAGAGCTTTTAAAAGTGAGATTACGTGAATAAATTGAGATTACAAACTGCAAAGTTAACAGAGCAAAAAGGCGTACTTTGTCATTAGTCCAGAAAGGTTTGGTTTTCAAAGCATGTAATGGCATCACTTAATTTAGTGAACTTCTAATTTCTGCTGTGGTTTCTCTCTTTCTGCTCTGAAGCAGCAATTTGAATGTATCTCCTGTTTCCAGTATAATTGCTTGCATTACGTGACCGCCAGTCACGTCTCTCACTGTCCGTCTCTCTCTGTTTTTCTTTGTTGATTTTTTTACTTAAAGCTCTTTTCCCCTTCAGTTTCTTTCTCTCTCCCTCCCCCCGGGTTTCTTTGGAAAGAGGGAGTGCAAAGAAAGAAACTTAATCCCTCTATTGAACAAGAGATGGACCAGTCAGGGTTTTTTTTACCCCCCTTATTTTCCGCTGTGTTAAAAAAAACCCACCCAGCTTCTCATTTCACTTTTCATTTTGAATGCTCACAAATGTTTGTATAATGCACTTGCTCACACATTGAGTTTATTTAATTATTCTGTTGGATTTATTTTAGTGACTCTCTGATGTTTTGCTTGATTGGAACTAAACGCTGTGTTTTACCAATGTAGAAAAAAAGTTTCAATGACAGTTTGAGTTAATCGACTCAATGGAAAGCACACTCTCCAACCTTTGGCATGCTCTGAAAAGGCACGAGGTTTCCCGTACACCGCAGTAGCTCTTGTATGAAAAGAAGGGCACTTGTGAAAGCTGAATTTGTGAACATTAAAAATGTTTCTGACAAATATAGTTTCCCAGTGAATGAGGTCAAAGTACTGTTCGTATTGTTTGCAGCCTGCGTGGGTGACATGTCAGGGATAAGTATTACATGATTGATGTTTCAGAAGCTCGTCATTTACATAGTGATCCTCTGGTAATTATAGGTTTTACTTTATACATCAGGTCGCGTTATTTATTTATCTTTTTTGTTATGATTTCTAAATCCACAGAGGTGGGTGCTTAAACAAACTGTGTGTGTGTGTGTGTGTGTGTGTGTGTGTGTGTGTGTGTGTGTGTGTGTGTGTGTGTGTGTGTGTGTGTGTGTGTGTGTGTGTGTGTGTGTGTGTGTGTGTGTGTGTGTGTGTGTGTGTGTGTGTGTGTGTGTGACCATTTGCATTAAATTTTATCTGAGTAACTTACAGTAGGGCTGCCATATCGCTGGAGACTAACTGAACTACATGCTCACGTGCTTTCATGCTCTTTGCATTCATCCAGTATATGTGATTAACCAGCTGTAACTCTACTGCCCTACATGCCTGCCCACTGTGTAGAGGAGAGGAGCTATGGCTGTGTATGGAGAGAGCTTAGTGAGCGAATGCAGTGATGACTGAAAGGATAGATTAGAAGTGAGGAAAATAAGGACAAAGAGAAACTGCCTTTCTGTTATATGCAAGTATGATTTCAAAGCAGTAAGACACACATCCTACACTTTATGTATTTACTGCAAGTCATATCATCACAATTATTGCATACACACATATCACATTGTCCTAATATTTTGAAGCAGTTATAGGTGAAAGGTCATGTTTAGCCTGAAAACAAGTCTTTTGAAGGACATATTAGTCAGTCAATTATTTAACAAAGAAGAGTCCTGTATGATTACATTATTTTGCAACCAAGTTGAAACGAGTCAGCTATCTAATTTATTGGTCATATTCCAGTAAGAGCTATGGGCTTCAGAACAGGTGCATGGTTTGGATTTGATTAGTTGACGTTACAAGGCCTCCAAGACTCGGATACAGTGTGGCCTGTTGTCTTTAATGACAGGAAACAAGTGAAGTGATTAAAGTGGATTCACTGAAGACAGGAAAGAGGGAATATTCTGGGAGTGTGATCCATTTCAGGATGCTGATGCACTACATGTCCTCTCTCTATTGTATCCTCTCCTCATCCTTATCGCAGTGTTTCAGTATGAGTTTGCCTTCTCCCTGCGGCCAGGTTTGCAGGATTTCCTTCTTTCCCTTCCCTGCTCGTCCATCACAACTGACATACAAAATGCCATGCAATTCACTTAAGTTGTCCTCCATGCAAGACTGGCTGCCAACCCCCTCCTCTCTTGCTGGGTGGCACAGTTAGGCCACTTAATATCAATATTCTCTTTGTGGTGGGAGATGGGGGCAATTGCCCTGACTGTCAGAATAATTGCACACAGATAACTGAACACATGTGAAGACTTGTGCAGGCACACAAGCCTCTCTCAGCCTCACACGCTGGCAATCACAGTAACTGGGACACACACTAAATACAAGAACAATAACACACAAACATTCATGTGCACACATGTGTAAACCCACATGCATGGTAGAAACATGCAGAATGCGAACACTTTAAAAGGGAGTCAGGCAGATATTCACTGTGGAGTTAGTGTGAGGACATGGAAAAAGCATCCCGTTCTTCCATGCATGGCGACACTCAGAAATCAGCTACCACTCATTTAAATGTGGCCTGGGGCTCATACCAAAAGCATAATTGAGACGACTGGACAGACTGGCACACAAAAAAGCATTCAGCAGATTGACATCACTTTGTAAGACTGAAGACAGCAGAAAACTTTCTGTAATGAATATTAAAAAAAAAAAAATTCATCAGACATTTACTATAAACGGGTAATTATAACTATAATAATAATTGATTGTATTTATCTTCACACTACACAATTTTCAATGGCACACTATCCATCCATCTTTACGCTGTTTTTGCTTGGTTGCAGTGGTCACACATTCGTCCGTCCGTCCATCTTGTCCCTACTGGTAAATGTTTCAGTACATCTCCACCCAGTCCTCAGCATCATTACCGGAATATCAGAGGCTTGTCTACCACTTGCTGACTATTTCAACTGAAGTTCATATGCTCCTCACTTTTTGACACAATACAGCTCTGACCAACATCATGTGTTCAAACTCAAAAAAAAAAAAAAAATACAAAGGTTGTCAAATTAATGAATTATTGAATGAAGCAAAGTGGTATGTGCACGCACTTTACATGTGCTTTTTCAATACTCAAAACTGTGTCACACAGCCCATGCACCACTGCACCCATTTACTGGTGGAGCATTGCTCCAATCTGCAGATCTAGAGCACAGCAATCGAGAACGATCAAAACATACACACAAGGCCAGACACACAGACATGAACACACACGCACGCAATCCCATTCATGCATGGCTCTCTGCACAAATGCAGTCATCCAGTCTGTGAGCACATATTGTAGCCTTTGTAGCCCGCAATCAATTTAAGTGCAGTGTTTTGTGTTACATCAACACATATTTCACACAATGTGCAGTGTTGTGTGAATTCAGGCTAAATGATTTTTGTTGTTTTTTTTTTCATTTCTGTAGTCTCTGTTCATTGCTTTTGTGGTTCTGCTCTGATTTCTCCGTTACGCCTTGTCAATGCGACATTGAAGACTCAACTGTAACGCAATGAACTTGTATATATGTGAATAGATGCAGGTCACGCTGCATAATAACATAACCGCTCTGTTCCCGTAATACTGATGACTGTTTTTGATTTACGAGAGCGTCGGTAATATATTTTCACCATGATGACAGGAAAAATTTTTTTTAAGTATTACTTTAAATTCAAAAGAAAGTTTGATAAACTGAATGAAAGAAAAGTTGTGGACTATTGACTCATTAATGAGGTTAAATACACTTACGATTAAACTGTAGCAGGACTCTGAACCAGAATCTCAGGAACTCAGTGGCTGGCACTGGATATGATATTCTAGTTAAGAGTACTGCTTCAGTTCTCTGGAAATTCACTGGAAAATTATGATCTCCTCAGAGTTTTAGATCTGTGTGCACTTCATGAATCATATTTAGATTTTTATCATCTCCTGCGGTGCCATTTTCATTATTGAGGGCCTAATTTTAATTTGGTGGTGCAGCAAGTTTTTGTTTTTTTTTGGCATAAACTGATGAATAATTTAGCTCTGCGGAAGTAACCACTTTCTCAAAAGATAATCTCCAGCTTGTTCAACACTCAAGACATGCAACATTAGTGTCACACTGCTTGAGTGAATCCATCTCTGTTGTGGGTTTTTTGTGTTGAAGGCCACAAAGTCGAGGCTTTTTTCAAGGCTGTGTGTCAGTTGAAGCTGTTGGATATAAAGTCGAAGGTTTTTCCAGACGCTCTATCCCCATCAGTCTGTTGATTTTCACCAGCAGCCTGAAGGTCACGAGCTCTACTCTCTGACCTTTAATCTACAGGAAACACAGTATATATTCTGTAATGTGTGACGCCTGCTGTTTGTTTGCCCAGTTTACTGGCACACGGCTGTGGCTCCACCTTCAGAGGTCTTGCTTTGCTGTCCCTTACTTCAAAGAGGTGTTTGGTAATGTGACTATACATATTTTATGGGCTTCTAAATATTGATGGAATATTGAGTAGTCGTCTAAGTTAGAGCAGAGGAGTTGTCACACATTTGTCCTCCCTCTCACTTTCCCTCCGTCCTCTTTGATGGCTATTTCAGGTTAAATATGAGCCTCCTCAACTGTGCCACTGATAGCAGTTTTTTTCTGAGCCTGTGCGTAGATACAAATCTATATAGACATATTTATGTGCGTGTATGTTAATGTCATGCACAGGGTTTCCTACATGTGTGTCAAGTATAATAACAAGCGTCTCTGTACTGTGGTGTGCATGCATGCGTTTGTGCAAATATTTACAGGTGAAGCTTTGAGACTACTGCTAGACTAGGGCATGTTGCAGCAGCTTGTGTTTTTTTTTTTCCTTTGTTGCAGGTTAAAGCATAAATTACCATCATTTTCCATCCCATTAAACGTTCTATTCTGTGTCTCCTTCAAAGCCGTTTCACCCGATGGTGAACCTGGTGTGCAGCCCTGACCTGAGGATGTTCCTGTGTGCCCTGTACGCTCCTGTCTGCACTACATATGGCCGGGTGTCCATGCCATGTCGATCCCTCTGCCTGCGAGCAAAGGATGAGTGTCACAAGCTCATGGAGGTTTTTGGATTGTACTGGCCAGATGACATGGAGTGCAGCAGGTATTATGACTATCGTTAGGATATTCCTCGGTTCTCTAGGCTCATTCCCTCTTTTTGGCCTCAGAACACAGGCTCTGTTTCCACCTACTCCCCCCCCCCCCCCCCCCCCCCGTCTTTATATAATGTATGTTTGAACTCAAAGTTCCTGATGAAACCTATATTAACCTCTTCTGATGGAATTCTTGCTTTTCAGGTTCCCAGATTGTGACAAGCCCTACCCTCGTCAGGAGGACCTGCAGACCGGCTCTGAACCCACTGACCAGTCATCCATGACAGTCCAGCGGGATTATGGTTTCTGGTGTCCCAGAGAGCTCAAGGTGGACCCGGATCTTGGATACACTTTTATGGGCAGAAAGGACTGTTCTGCCCCCTGTCCGTCAATGTTTTTCAACCAGCAGGAGCTGACCTTTACCCGATACTTCATTGGGGTCATCTCCATTGTCTGCCTGTCCGCAACACTCTTCACATTCCTGACTTTCCTCATTGATGTTACAAGGTTTGAGTGCCTTCGTGTTTAGTATGAAGTTTTCATTATGTTACTGAGCACCATGAACCTCAATAGAAAACAAAGTACTTTGTGTGTTATCAAAATATTTGTGAGCATTTTTAAAATGTCTAACTGCTGCCAGAATCCCATATGAAAGAAGTCAATTAGTTGTATAGTAACGGTAGAGGTAGAGTTGCAAGACAAAATTAACAACAATGTGAGAAAGGTGACTAAATGAGTGTTCTTTGACAACAGATTTCGATATCCTGAGCGTCCGATCATCTTTTACGCCGTGTGTTATGTGATGGTGTCGTTGGTGTTCTTCCTGGGATTCCTGTTGGAAAACCGAGTTGCATGCAACGCAGTCAGCCCCACTCAGTTCAGAGCTTCAACTATAACACAGGGCTCACACAACAAGGTGAGGGTTTTATTTTGATCCATGATATTGATGCACAGGTAACACATTTATCTAATAAAAATGCTTTTATGTGAATCGGAAATTAAGTCATAAACAGTTTTGTCTCATGACTGATTTATATGTTGTTCTCCCTCTCCTTTCTTAGGCATGCACCATTTTCTTCATGGTACTCTATTTCTTCACCATGGCCGGCAGCGTGTGGTGGGTCATACTGACAATCACTTGGTTCCTGGCTGCTGTGCCTAAATGGGGCAGTGAAGCCATTGAGAAGAAAGCTCTCCTCTTCCATGCCATTGCCTGGGGCCTTCCAGGGGCCCTGACCGTCACCCTGTTGGCCCTGAATAAAATCGAAGGAGATGGGATCAGTGGAGTGTGTTTCGTAGGGATATATGACATAGACGCCCTGAGGTGGTTTGTTCTGGCACCGCTCTGCCTGAATGTGGCGGTGAGTACAGTGAGAAGATAAATGAGTGGGTGGGTGGGTGGGTGGATGAAAGAAGTGATGAGTGGGATGGAAGGATGGATGGTTGAGTGAAGAGATTAATGGGTGGTTGGATAGATACAAGTGTGAAGTGTAGCAAGATGGATGCGTACATAACAAGTGTACGGTGACTGTCTGTTGGTCTGTCAGTCACCCAGGTCTTTAAAATACATATCATTCATTTTAAATTATGGGATCTAGCACTAAGATTTCCCTTCTACTTCATCTTTCTGTCTCCAGGTTGGCGTCTCTCTGCTTTTAGTGGGCATTGTTGCTCTTAACCGGGTGCGCATGGAGATCCCCCTTGAGAAGGAGAACCAGACCAAACTAGTCAAGTTCATGATCCGAATGGGCGTGTTCTCGGTGCTCTACCTGGTTCCTCTGTTGACTGTGATTGGATGCTACATTTACGAGCACACGTACCGCAACATTTGGGAAAGAACCTGGATGGAGGAGAACTGCAGGCGCTATCACATCCCCTGTCCTTACAAGGTACAGAGAGTTTTCTGTGCAGAACTTTTCACTTCCAATATTTTTTGTTGTCTTCAAATCAGGAGAGCTACAAAGTAGCTTGTCAAAACTATGTTTTTACTATGTGTTTCAAAACAAATAACTTCTTGGACTTTTCTGTCAGATACTGTAAACAAATACACACCCGGGGCTGACAGCTGTGTTCCCAGCACAGCCCTGTACTTCTCATTCACTCACACTCTGCACAAAGTAACTCTGGCAGCTGACAGCGAAGGGCTCAGGTCAGGTGTGTACCTCAGAGGATATCGTGTGCGTCTTTCCTCATTATGACAGAAAGAGCACAGGTGTCTGTTTACTTGTATGGTAAATATGCCGGGTCCAAGAAATAATTAAGCTGCTCCTGCAGTGTAATAAGTTAAGACGGAGAGAAAAAAAAGAGAAAAGAAGTTTAATTGTTGCTATTTTATCATTTATATCTTGTACATATATGGGCAGCTATTTGCTCACAAATCCGGTTATTGATACAGTATGTGCAGACATGAATGAAACACAATTTATTGAGATAAAAAATCTAATGATCAGACAAATAGTAAACAAGTGAAAAGATATAGATCAGGGATGTCAAACTTGTATTAGTTGTGGTTCCACATAAAAGACCTGTTTGATCCATGTTGAGCCAGACCAGTGAAAAGATAGCATGTTGTCCTTTAATCAAAAGCAATTCCGACAAGTGTCAATAATCTTGAAAATGTTCAAGTGAAATGTACTTTTTTAGAAAAACTTATGACAAGCAACCTGAAATTACTTTAAATAATAATGCAATCTAAAATCGTACCTCTCACGGTGTTTTTCTGAATATTAATATTTGTAAAAGACTGTGACAAATGCAGTATTGTACATCCTATAACATTTTTCATAAACACACGGCTATAGTATGAATTTATCGCTGTTGGAAGCAACATTCAATGTCCAGTCAATAAGTTGTATCTTATAAACACTGACTGCAGTTGAAAGATCATTTTGGCTGTTTTTTGTCTAGTTTGATTTTCATTTTTGACTTTTATGACACATCTAATCAATCACCCCCAATTAAAGTGGTGATATAAATAAATTGAATATAGACAATGAATGCATAAAACATATATATGAATAAAACTGGATTCATTAGCTAATCACAGATTGTTTTGGTGGCCTAGTGAGCAGCTATTTGTGAAGGAGTCGGTCTCAAACTGTAAACTATTTACCATCTTAGTTTTGTTCCGTTGTCTCTTTCAGATGGTTTTCACACGTTTCCATCTTGCCCTCAGTCTCCGTTGTACTCTCTTCCTGCCTTTCACACTGGGCTTGTAGTCATGCTCTGCTGCCTGAGCACTATGGGGGCTTTGTAGCAGTTATGAAGAGTGGTGGGAGTGTGTTGTTTTATGCAGCCAACTGATGTATTAATATCCAGATAAATGTGAGTGCAGACACAAACATACTCCCTCAGCCCCCTCTCACAAATATGCACATAAAACATTCCAATCTTTTCACCAGCTTGATATGTACAACTGAACAATTAGAAATTAATCTTCATGATTCTGAGTTTTAAAATGATTTCGCTGGAGTACTGTTACGGTGTCCTGATGATAGAAAAGATCTGATAATTAGCGGCTGCCAGATTATATGATTGAGTGCCGAGGCAGGTGCAGCAGCTTATGTTACTTGTTAGAGTATGTGTTCATGTCTGTGGCTGTGTGTTTGTGTGCAAGCTCAAGAGGGGAGACCCTCCAATGTCCTGTTGTAGCTGTGGAATTTCAATATTGCTGTATTCTGTTTGAGCCTTGCCCTGGAGGAGGTTCTGGAAGCAAATGTTTGCATGCATGGAAGAGGGTAATATTTCATGTTTTGGATAATTGAAGATTCTTTGGGTATTGTCTGAGTTCAAGTGACTGTCTTTGTGCATGTGTGTTCATGGGAGGTAAATGACTGATGGCCTAAGGCCGCTTGCTTTATCTCAGGACCTAAGTCTGAGACATTTGATCTCAGCCTGGGCGAGACCGACTGAAGCTAATTAATACATACCAATTCTTCTCATCCCCAAGTTATTTTTTCAACCAAAAAAACACTGAATGTCACTAAAAGTGTCTGACCCTCACGAGTCACTGGGGCAGTATCATGACTACTAAGATCAGTTGTCACTAAATAGGAACGTCTATCCTCCTCATGCTAATGGAAAGAGTTTGAAAAAGTAGAGCTCCTAAAGACCACCCAAAGTAAGAGTAATGGTTTGTCCACAAAAGACTTTTGTTGCTAACACAGCAGTCACTGTGTGCTTGCTGGTCCTTCAGAGTGAAGTTTTATCTTTCAGAAAGATGAAACCATGAGTTTAGAATGAATTGCATATACGTGTGCTTGAAGTGCCTTGAACTTGCTCTGTTTGTGTTTTAAAACTTGGTGCTGTTTTTTTGGGGTATTTCACAACAATGAACCGAGATTTGGGTTCAGTGACGTTATACCCACGAGAAACTGTTGCCCTCTGCTGGCAGCTGCATCAAGGTACAAGTGCAACGTGAAGGAAACCAATTGTGCAACTGAGTTGTTCAGCTGCAGGAGCAGCTGGGCTTTCTCTGGGATTACTTCTTCTCTGCCATCACTTAGAATGACTGGCTGGGCTAAAAACAATTGTCAATGTTGAATACACTTTTAGTCCAACTAATGAACAAGCAGTCTCGGAGGCATTCAAGGCTTTAGTGCGCCAGTGATAATAAGATCTCTTGTTGTCTACATTTAGCAGAATTGTTGAGTAGATTTGCAATATTTTTCCTTTTAGGTGGAGGAGACGAGCAGGCCAGCCGTGGTTGTGTTCCTGATAAAATACCTTATGATGCTCGTAGTGGGAATTCCCTCTGTTTTCTGGGTGGGCAGTAAGAAGACTTGTTTTGAATGGGCCAGTTTCCTGCATGGACGCAGACGCAAAGAGTAAGTACTGACACTTGACCCTTTTGTTCTTGGTTTTTTTGGGGGGAGGCTTTTCTTTGGCTTTTTTTGCTGCACTATGGATTTATTTGTTATTGATACACAGAAACTCCATATCTGCTTGTGTTGTTGTTGTTTTTTTATGTTGAGTTTATTATTTTCCTTCATATATATGGTAAAATACCTACTTAGCACATTGGCATCCTCCTGACCTGTATCCTCCCACCCTCTGGTACATTCATTTTCTGAATCTCGTATTTCACATGTTCCCACCACTCATTATTCCTGCTCCACATCCTAAATATCCTATAACCTTGCCATATGCTCTGTATTGATCTGCCCGGGTAATCCATTTTACCTGTATCTCTCCTCCTTTAACCTCCCATCTCTGCCCTTGTCCCCCTGCAGTAGTGGGGTGAATGAGTCTCGCCAGGTGCTGCAAGAGCAACCCGACTTTGCCCAGTCTCTGCTTCGTGAGCCAAACACTCCCATTATTAGGAAGTCCAGGGGAACATCCACTCAGGTAAGAAAACAATAGGATTTCAAGTTAGAAGTTGAGGTTAGAAACAAAAGCAGCCACTGTTTACATCGTCGCCTGTTTTCAATCAAGTGAATACTTTTGAATTGAGAAACTGCCTATAAGTGATAATAAGTGATCAGTCGGATTGATGTCAGCATATACTGTTTGTAAACCAAGAATATCATCTGATTGAGTGATTGGATCAATCCCATAATGTTTTGTTGCCTTGGCCAGTTGTACGTAGGCGCACATGATCCCACATGCAACTTTACCTGGAAACCTAGTATTGAGGAAGAATTAGTTGTCTTTGTGTTACTTATTGCAGCGTCATCTCTTGACGTACTTTTCCTCATAACAGCTCGGATGAATCGTCACGTTGTGATGTTACGTAACAGACGTCTGCACAAAGCTCTGACAGTGAGAAGCAATCCAATGTGCTGTTAGCACGCACTTTGATTGGATTCAAAACAGGGTTGCACTACCTCCTCCGAACCGTTCATGAATTCTTTTGGAGAGGTCCAACCTAATCACATAGAAGTGTTTACATGACACCATTTTAAATGGATCTGTATTTCATCTGATTGCTAGTAATTGCTGGTACTTTATTCTTCCCCTCTTGAGTTTAATAGAAAGTAACAATTTCATGCATAACGTAATTGATTAATCTCTTAATACAGATTTCAATAATTATTTATTACAATTTTAACAAATGCTTATAAAAACCTGAAATCCACACTCCTTTTAGTGAATATCTACATGTTTGATAAATTACTAATTTGACTTTCTCTGTACTGTGATCTGACATGACCAATGCATGAACGCTGCCATTGGTTTGCAATTATTATTTGAAGTGTTTATATAGTCTGAAACATTTACTCTTGTTATTGTGTTTTTGCCATCTCAACTTCACCTCCATGTGACTTGTCGTCTTTTTTAAAGGGCACCTCCACTCATGCCTCCTCCACCCATTTAGCTGTCCTTGATGACATTGATGAGCCTGTCAGAAGTCACCAGGGACAGCCCATATCTACCAAGAGTAAAGCCAGCAGTGTCCACAGCAAAGCCAGCTACCACGGCAGTCTGCGCCGCACTCGAGATGACAGGTAGAGCTGGATATCCATGTCGGTCTGTCTGTCTGTCAGATGGTGTCTTTGCGATGAGGATGAGTCTCTCCCGTCTTTGTTCCTCTCTAATCCTTATTTTTGTCCCCTTCTGTCTCAGGAGTGATAGTATGGTTTACCGAGGAACAGAGAAGAACAGTTTCCATGGCAGCATGCCACGTCTCAACCACCCGCTGTCTACTCACAGCAGCCTCCATCAGATAGACGGCAACTCGAGGCACAGCAGCCAACATGATGTATCTGAAGCCCCTCCCACCCTCATCACCCATGGAACCACAGCCAGCGAAAGTCGAGCCGCTGAGAATGACGGCACCAGCGCCTGAGAAGACTCATTTCACAGGAAGTGATTATTGTGTGGATGCGGTCACTGCCTCTTGAAGGCCGAAGTATCTGCAGCAGAGAAAACGCATTCTGATTAGTGTGTGCTTTCTTTTCTGTCGTGCGAGTTGGTTCCTGTGAGTGCTGGGATGTGCTCTTGATTCCTCACTGGTCCTTTTTGTCAGCGTCAGTCAGTGAACAGGAAGACCTCACTGTGAGCTGCTCATGTTTCGTCTGTTATTTAATGGCAGTTTACGCCTGACTGCTCAACTCTTTTGGGTTGAGGTGAAGGATATACTCACACGCTCAAGCTTTTGTTCATTCTTTCAGTTACACTTTATATTCAGGGAAAAATCATGAAAGTTAGATCATTACAAGGAAGGTTAGTGTATCTGAAACTACTCTCTGCAGCTCTGCTGGGTGTGCTTCTCGAGAAGGAAATGCAGGTTGGACGTCGTTTCCCAGTTGAATCTTGCATTGTTCATGTCATGATGCCATTGTTTCCAAATCTTGCAGGACCTCCAAAAATAAGGCTAAATATGTGAACATTGTCAATCATCGCTTTTGTATAATATGAAACGTCTCTTCACTTTATAAAATCTCACATGAATTCTGACTTTTCATCCTGGACTGCAGATCCCAATTAATGACTTTTTCATCGTGCAGCTTCACAGACAAATGTGGACCTAACATGATATTGCGGAACTAGCTGTGATTTAAATATTTGTTTTTTTTTATACTGTGTGTGTGTGTGTGTGTGTGTGTGTGTGTGTGTGTGTGTGTGTGTGTGTGTGTGTGTGTGTGTGTGTGTGTGTGTGTGTGTGTGTGTGTGTGTGTGTGTGTGTGTGTGTGTGTGTGTGTGTGTGTGTGTGTGTGTGTGTGTGTGTGTGTGTGTGTGTGTGTGTGTGTGTGTGTGTGTGTGTGTGCGCCCCCCCCTCCCCCAGTCTGGTAAAGATAGATAAGGCAGCTTTAAAAACAGGGAAGAACACCTTTAGCCTGATGCTGTCTATTAAAGAGCTTTTGAGCTTTTGCCTTACAAGGTTCTGAAGTCTGTGCAACATATGACACGTCATACACCTTGAGAGTGAGACTAGAGTTTCACAACAGATTTGGGTATCCATCATAGCATTTGGATCTCGCAACTGCACAGACTGCAAGAAAACTTTGAAACAGATTTATATTGTGAAACTCACATATGTGAGGCTGGTAGGAATTCTGGAAGAGAGGTGGTTCTTCAGTAATATTCAACTAAGATGCTCTGTGATCATTTCTGTCTGTGTTCATCAGACATAAAACTAATACTCAAAGAGGTGCGGAAAAAGACAAAACAGTCACACTGTAGAAAAAAGAAACATTCACACATCACTTAGTTCACTGATTTTTATTGTATGGATCTTCAGTCAATTGTTACAGAAAGTGTAAATTGTGTTGTTGTTTTTTTCTTTGTGTTTTCCCAAGTTGACCTACCTCGCCTATCATGTACCTTCAGCCTTCACTGTATCTGCTTACATAACCTGGTGCTTTTCGGAAAATCGCAACCACATGATCATAAACTGAACAAGTACTTATTTCTGGAAAGTCTTACCTAATGTACAGTTAAACTGAATCCATACAGACAGGAGGATATGTATAGCAGTCTATCCGTCCCACAGTTGGCTTTGTGGTTTTCCAGTCTACCTCTTCAGTGGAAGCCGAGCAAACTCTTTGCCTCTCAGCGTCGCCTCCATCCTCCCGTCTGCCTGCATCATGACCAGCGACCTGCTGTCAGCTTGCCTGCCTGCCTGCATATCTGTTGTACATAGATTTTCTGTACTCTGACTAATCTGCCTCACATTTGCCTTCTGCCTCTCCTCGTGTATATGTGCCCACGCAAATCTTTTTTTGGACCTAAAGCAATTGTCTGTACTCTTAGAAAGTTTCTGACTGCTTACCAACATTAACTGTTGTGCTTTTAACTGTGAATTGGACCGTGCAGTTAATACGATATCATGACATTCAACACAACGAACACCAAGAAACTCTTTGTCAGGTACGCTCATTAATATCCATCCCCCCACAGTGAGACTGGAGCGCTCTTCAGTTTCTGATGTCATAAATTAACGCAGCTTGTGACTAAATCATAATCTTATAAAAACATGATGCATTTTCAAAGATGGTTGAAATGTGAAAATATTGTGAAATATAAAATGAGTTGTATTTGCATTTTAATTTATTTGCAGTATGAAACTGTTTAATGACTTGTTTTACATGCAGTCTAATAAACTTTTATAGACTTCACTTTGTGTTCATCATGAGTTATGAATTACTTTCCTTATCCCACCTCGAGAAAGTGAAACATTTACAGCTCCCTCCGTTTTCCGAAATGTTAATCTCTAGATTTGTAAGATGTAGGGTGAAACTTCCATATTTATTAGAACGGCACTTGGTAGAGTGCATACTTTCACCATATTTGTTTGCGGAACCGACTTAGCATTGTTAAAATGATAGCCGCTGTTCTCCTCCATCAGGTGCCTCTCGCATCCGTTTTGTGTGGGAATATTTTTCCCAGTTCTTGGGAATTTATTCGGAAACTGTGAGCTGTAAACGTCCCAAAATGTACTTGATTGGTCCTTGGATGATGACATATCATCCCTAAAAATTTCATGCAACTTGAGTGACAAGTTTTTGTGAAAAGTAAGACCGGCCGAGGTAACACTGTACAAAGTTGACAAACTAATAATAAAATCAACAATACTTAAACACGAGTATCTCCTAATGCGTCAAAATACAACTGGATTAAACTTGAGAGCTGGGGCATGCCTGTTTAATACAATGTTCTAGCTGAGCTTCTGCTTGGAATAACACACCACTGTCCCATTAATCCAGAAAAACAGAGCCAAGTTTTTTATATTTAATTTTTTCTCATAATTCTCAGATAACTATCTCATAAACTCAGATAAACAACAGATTTATTTTTTCAAATAAAACGCTATCTTATAATTTCTGAAAAACAGAGCCAAATTTTTTTTCTAATTCATTTTTTCTCATAACTATCAGATAATTATATAATTAATTCAGAAAAACAAAGTACATTTTAATTTTTTCATGTGAATGCAATACACTTCCATACTCGACCAAGTGCCTGTTCTAGTTTATGTATTGGTTTGTATGTATGTTGTATGGACGTATGTGAAAGTAAGCTATTATTGTAAAAGTGAAATGTTTATTGAAGGATTGGTTAATATTCACGTTAATCACAATAAATACATCTGTGTTAGAATGCAAAGTCATTTAAGAAAGTGATAAATCGTTTAATTTATTAATATAAAAACATGCATTTATTCATATTAATACCTGCTGCCAACATTCAATAACAAATATGTCTTGTCAAGTCTGCACCCAAAAATCCATCTGAATGGATTCGACTCGTTTTGATTGGTCTGTTGAAGTAGACCTGTAAAGAAAGTCTTAGAAAGATTTAATATTGTGAGTGAGCTCCACATAAATGGACGCGAGTGTCTCTTTAATCCACGTGGGAGTACACTCCCTTAAAGATTTAAATTGTTCAGTGAATTTATTTGTGCTGTTTTTGTTTACTAAGTGAATTATTTCTCTTTGAAGAATAATGAGCAACTTCAATGGTGTGAAGAAAATGACACTTATCTTAGTTTTATAAATTGAAAACCACATATCTATTTCTAACGTGATATCAAGGACATACAAAGTCTGTTCCTACACTTTCTGTTCAAAGTACTGTGTTGTATTTGTTTTCAATCTTCATAATACAATACAGATGGCAATTTTACTCAGGGATTTTTGTGGAGCTCGCCCCGCCAGATGAATCCAGTCGCCTCTTCTGAACTTGTATGAAAGGAAACATTAAAAATATTTAGTGATTTAAACTATAACATGGAGTGAGCTGCCCCATTGTAGGCCCGCCCCTGTTGCAATGACTGAAATACATCCTCCAGTCCAGCAGGGGACGCTGCATCTTTTGGGTTCTTAGCTTGATGCAAGAAAAGACAAAGTGGTGTTTATCACGGTTACTTTCGCTCTTCGTGTGTACTATTTCATTTGTTGCAACTGTGTAGTGGAGTTCATGCGTAAGACATTCAGATAACCCAGGTCTGGGCTGAGTGACATGCTGAAGCTTGAGGCAGAATATCCCAGCTGAAGGCTCGGATCGTGAGTATCGAGTTGTAGTTTTAGCCTCCTGCGTTTTCGTCACACGTTTCAAGATCTGTCAAATCGCTCTCCGACGATCTCCGTGTTTAATGCTTCGCTGTTACCAAACACTGCAATTTTCGCTGATTGCCGATATTATCCGACACCAGCACGCGATTCATGACACATCAGCTCTGGACGGACATATGTTTTTGTTTCCAATCAGACTCGTTAGTGTAGTAAAACTGCATGTTTGCATGTTCCCGACAGAAACTGCACCGTGGTAACTTGTACCTCATCTATAGTAAGTATGAGTAACCTCGGTTTTTGTCGGTCTTTTGAGTTATTAGGATTTTGTCTTTAGTATTAAGTGTAACGGAGTGTCCACGACAGCAGGCTTGTTTCTGCATCGTTTCCTGATAGAACATGTCGATAAGATGGTCTCATGCTGAGGCTAAAGTGTTGATTTTTCTTTCTTGTGTACCACACAGCCTAGTTCATCCTGACAGCCAGCCAGCTGAAGGGAATCCAGCCCTGATCAATGTCACAATCTGACACTGACATATTTGTGTGATCCAAAGCACTCATTAGAGATCTCTCCAATGTGAAGACTACATCAAGCTAAACAGCTATGGCAGGTAAATGCATTTCATTTATTTAGCGTTTTTTGAACTGCTTGAGCAGTCCCAAAGTGCTTTACACTGTTAATCACATTCACCACCCATTCACACATCAGTGGAGGCGGCTGCCATGCAAGGCGCACGATGTATGACGTTCAGTGTCTTGCTCAAGATTATCTTGTTTAACTTCTGAAGTGTGTAAACTACTAAAAACTTCACTTGTCCTTTCAAGACAACGGCGTGAGTCTGACTGCAAATGATCGTCCAGGTGTCGCTCGGAAAACAAGAAAAAGGAAAGGGGACCAAAAAAGAGAGAGAGTAATCTCTCCAGCCAAGCAGGAGTCAAATGCTGTGCAATGCAGTGATCTCACCACTGCCAGCCAGTCTCCAGTGACCTCACCGATGACTCCAAGGAGAAGCACGAGAAGAGCCTGCCTGGCCTCCACGCCAGTCCGTGTCCCCTCTATTGACCTCCTGCCCAGCATCTCTCCTGGAGTAACACCAGTGAAGCATAGATCCTGTGGCCTCATCACTGAGCCAAAGGTTTGTTGTAAAGCTTTACTTTAAACATTGTCTTTGCATTGAGAAAGTTGTTTAATTTTATACGATAAACTTTGGTGACTTTGCTTTCTTTTCTTTTCTTTTTACTGTTGTAGAAGTTGGAGGTGGATTCGCCACCCTCCCAGGTCAAATCACAACGTAGATGTCGGAAGGTTAATGCTTCTCAGACAAGTTGGACAAAACAAATAGTAAGACAGAAGCCAATGCAGCCCCGCAGTGAGACAAATGGTCCTCCAGCGAAGCGCCAGCGTGGCTCAAAGAAGACTAAGACTGGGGATTTAAAAGCATGCATGGCATCCCGATCATCTGAGCGCGATAGACCAAGATTTGAACTGGAAGAGCCTGCTTCATCTGAACAAGGTAGTTTTTCCTCTGTGTACTTGTATTATACGGTGTTTGACTCTCAATGTGGCTTTATAGTTGTTAGGACACAAGTACTGCTTGTAGCTCAGCTCCTTTTTATAAAATGGTCAAAAACCCAAAAGATCTGCTCTAAATTTGTGTCATTGAGATCCTCTTCCTCTCTCCCACAGCTGAGTCATTGCTGTCTTCAGATCTGTCGATTGAGCTGAGTCATCAAGAGGAACGGCCACCCTGTTTATTCCTGCAGAGTGACGAGGAAAATGATGAGGAGGAGGAGGAGGAGGAGGAGGATGAGGAGGATGAAGAGCTCCCGAGTTTCTTGATGCAGGCAGACATAAGTAAGAGTCTGCAGTGGCTGGATGCATTTATTCTTCAACAAGGGCTGAAGACAAACTCAATAATGCAGACATACTATTGGCCTTAAATGGATTGTCTTTTCGTTTTTTAGAATCTCCACCCATTACTGAAGGAGCGTTTGTGTGGCACAAATTCAGACAATATCCTTACTGGCCTGCATTGGTGAGTGGTGGAAAAAATCCAGATTGGCATGTGTTTCAAACATATTTTGCCAATTTTATAAAGACAAATCACAAGTTGACCCACGTGAGAAGCCTGAACTTATAAACATTAGGCTTTTTGCACATTTTTGAACATGAGAATAATGTTTTGGAAACTTCTTTGTTTTGTTTTTCTGCTTAATCCATTGAGAATATTTAAGATGTATCAATTTCTCACTGATAAGTACATTTCTAATTTAACCCTCTAAATAGTCACCCTCTAAAACAGATATGCAAAGGCATTTTTGCTTAGTTTTTCCCAACAGAAAAATGTTTTATTTGTAATTTTAGTCAAAGAATTATTTTGTGACCAAAATACCACATTTACTGTGTAATTTGGCTCCCAACTAAGAGACCATACCCTCTAATGACTTTTGATTAAATCCATGCTATGTTCCTCTGCAGGTCAAGACTGTCTACCGTAAGCAGAAAAGAGCCAGCATTGTGTTCATTGATTACCCGAGCTTTGAGAAAAAAGGGTATGAAATGACATTTGTTTTTTTCCAAATCATCCAATTTGCTCATGTTTGTAAATGGCTGAACAGTGTTGCACACCTGTGGTCCCATTTTATTTCTAAAGGTTTGTTGTGCCTCTGAAGTCCTTGAAAACTTTTGAATGTGAAGAAGCCAATGAGCTTAAGGTAAGAACTCCTCAACAACTTTTTTTTTTTTTTTTCCTAATAAGTGTCATTTCCTGACCCAGTGCTAAATCTATGGTTTTCTGAATTTCCTCACAGCGTGAAGCCAAAGAACAGTATGACGCTGCAATCTCCTGGGCGTTTGACTTGATAACGGACTACAGATTTCGTATTGGTAAATGCTGTTAATTTCCTATTAACAGAACAAGATAATGGTCATTTTCATAACCACGTGCATCTAAATTGGTGACGGCACTAATTATGTTTCATCTTTGTAGCATGTGGCTCATTTTCTGGCTCCTTCATTCAATACTTTGCACACGACATGAGTAAGTGTCCATCGCTAATGTGGCAGTGCACAACATAAACCAAGGGTTTCTTGGCGTCCTGCTTGTTCCTGATGATGCACTCCACTGCTGCTCTGCGACTGTTTCAGGCTACCCAGTGAGGAAGACGTATCCTCAAGAAGCTTCTAAGAGACTGAACATAGCCAGTGACGCAAACATGTTGGAGTGGAGTAAAGATGGCAAAGAAGACGGCTTGAATGAACAAGAGGAAGATGATCGCAGGGTTTCAAAGAGGCTGCTGCCAGACCGGACGCACGCTGCACACAACCGCGCCAATGAGAAGCTGGTACATTTCATCGTCAGGCAGCGGATGGTGGAAAGCCACCTTCTGGTATGAATCTTTCTGGAATGGCCAACCACTGTCTCATTTATTGAACTGTTTTCCATTCATGTCTTCCGTACACAATTTGATGAACAAAACAACACTGTTGTTGCAGCCTTCAGACAAGTCATGGATCACTGGGGCAGGATTACTTGTTTTGTTTGGTCTTATTTTTACATGGCAAAGCTAGTTGGGATAGAAGGTTGACAAAAGGGCATTGATCCTCATGGGGTTTTTTTTTTGTTTTTTTTTAGCAATGTAGCACTAAAAAAAAAAGAAACGCCATTTGAAAGAACAAGAAATCTAAACGGTTCAAATGAGGACACAAATTTCTCACAAAAGGGAAACGTGCTCTTGTCTGGGCTTTTCTTTTTGTTTTTAAAGTTCCCGATTAAGCTCTGAACTGCTATAACCAGGTCATCGGGGGGGGGGAAGTGGGAGGTGCTTCAAAGAACACCCGTGTAGTTTTTGCACCTAATGTGGTTTTATCACTAGTGAGTGTGGATTCTCCCAACCCAATGCCTTTCAGTAAACTGCATTGCACAGTTTATGTCGGGTAATCTATGAGGATAACCCAGTTGTTTATTGGAATGAGCACTTCATTCATCCCGCCAAAAGTTTGATATGCAATGAGAAATTCATTTAAATTTTTGCTGCTTAATATAGATTTTCACTTGACCTTACTGTATGAGTACAAGGGAAGTCTGCTTTATTGCAACTGCTTGGTGGAGGAATTGGAGTCACTGTGATTAGCTGGTTGCCGACTCAGCAATGTGATAAAAAATTTGTGACATGTACTGACTTGCATTTATGCTGTGAGCTGTGTTTTTAAAAAAAAAAAAAAGAAAAAAAAAAATGGATACATATCTAAGTAAGTAATTCATTCCTAAACAATGGCTTCAATGGGTGTGTGTTAAGAGAAGAGTGAATGCATAATGGGTTTGGATTCTTTTCACAAAATAATATAAGGGTAAACATACAAAGCAACCTATACTTTTAAATCTGTGAATTGTTGTAGTGATGGAGAAAGTGTTTTATCCAGCAAAAACACTCCCTAGCTTTCACTGCAGCATTGTGCCATCAGCTGTATTACTCTGGGTTTGAATGTGTTATTTCTGCTAATCTTCCCCAAACGGATGTCCAGGTGACAAATTATGGATAGCAGGTTATGACCATTCAAATTTTTTCCGACATATGGACCAGGGGTTTTAACGCCTAGTCTGTATGTTTTACATTACTACTACACTGCAAATCTACACATTGCACAGGTTTGACAAAGAATGGGTGCTAAGGGAGATAATGGCTAATTATAACTAAGTTATCAAAGATTTCTAAATAAGCTTTACATTTATATTTGGGTGCGGTTTTCGAGCATGAAGAGAGAAAGATACACTTGTCGTCTACAGTCACGTTTCAGTGCTATGAGGCATTTAAAAACAAATCTGCTAAATCTTGTAATACTGCATTCAGCTTGGAACAAGTTGTGTCCGACTGAGTAAATGTTGTTCCTGTACCCCTCTCCTCCCAGGCTGTGATCTGTGGGGAGCAGCAATCCAGATGGCTGCGCTCCTTCATGAGTGCCAACCGGAGAAGGGTGGTGAACATATACCTGGAGGATGACCAGCAGTTGGACCGAGTCTACTGTTACCTTAGTAAGCTCTACACCACAGCGGTGGCCACCACCTCCTGTTTAGCGGAGGTGAAATCTACAGAGTGTGTCCCTTTTGTTCTGGATGTGCTTCTTCCTGAGGTGAGCTCCAGCGTTTTACTCATGCTCGTAAATAGAGTTTGATTTCAGAGGGGACGACGTTGCAAGATGCTTCTCGTTCTTTGCAGGCTATCATCTACGCCATTGCTGGCGTGGACAATGTGTCGGTTGAAAAGGCCGAAGAAAAGTATCTGAAAGGACGATGTCTCAGTAAACGGTCGGTGTTAAAGCAGCAAGTTTGAATGTTTACATTTGTTGCGATGCTGAAAGTATTTTAAGGATGTGGTAATGATGTAAAAGGTGAAACGGTTGACATAAACCTACAGGAATTAAACTAGTAGGGAAAAAGTAGAAAAAGTTAAAGGAAAATACTTTTATTGACGGTACAAGTTGTCACTACATTTATACAGTTTGCACAAAGGGGTTAAGAAAGCTGTATTTGTATTGTTTGTTAGTTATTTCAGTGCTTCTTGGTAATAAAATATATGCTGTTGGACAGCTGGCTTATTTATTTTAAATGATCCAACATTTGTGGGTTGAGCCTGAAAAATGAGTGACAGTTATGCCCTTAAATGTTTTGCTAATCTTCTTAAAGCATCCAGCATATGAGATACTTAGGAAATTATCAGGCTTTCAGGCAGTATAAGATTTATTGCCAAAAAGAATTGTTATAAACAAAAAAAGAAATCTATCAAACAATTTTCTTTTTATTTCTATTTATTAGATATATTGAACCTCACTCAATTATGTATGTACCAGATTAGAACAATTTAAATGTTTCAACTGTATTGTTTTCACTCTGACAATTCCATCAGAGATCTTTTCCATTTCGTCTGCAATAGACGGTAAAATCTATTGCAAAGAGCAGTAAGATGGGATCAATGCCACATAAGCCGAGTATTTAAGGTTTTGCGATTGTGTGCAGTGGAAGTATTGACACTTACATGACATGCGTCTCTGAGCTATTCTCCAATGTGTAGCTGCCTCATTTTGCTTTTAAGATGTGACGTTTGCATCTAAATAGTGAGCATGATGAGTGACTTTGACTTTCTTTTTGTATTTCAGAGAAAGACAGGAGTTTGACCTTATGATTGAGAAGCATATGAAGATCAAAACCTGGAATCACAACACGATGCCTGCTTTCTCTGAATATATCGTATAACAGACTGGATCATGAGTACTGACTTGTGCGTGTGGTTTTTTTTTTTTTCTTTTCAATTGGTGATCTAGCTTTGCCTGTGTGCCTTGCAGTCAGCGTCCATGTATCACCCCAGCCAACATGCCTCACCCCCACACTGCTTAAGGTCACCTTGTTAATGTACATACTAGTGTTTTGTTTTGTTTTTTTAAAGCCTATGAAATGAGAACCAGGACTGCTCAGTTTAATATGTAATCTTAAAAAACCCATTTGTCTTGAGTTCAGAACGGGTAAGGATCCATGTTTTGACTCCCGAATGGTTCACAGATCAGAGTCGCAGGTGTATTGTGGATATGCTCTATTCCACGTTTGAAGAAGTACAGTTCTTGCAATGCTAAATGTTTTCAGACACTAAATGATCGTCACAGATTAAAACAATCTTGAGACCTCAGCACATGTTCACGTCGGAGATAACAATCAAACTGAGGGGGGAGAGATTTGAGTCACTTTGATTGGCTGGTTGCTGGCTCGCTCACGCTAACTGGCTACTTGAATGGATGTGTGATGTACAGTAAAGATTCTTCATCTCAGTAGGGGTAGTAAGAGTCACCTTTCAGTAATAGTGGAATGGTTCAGAATCCGGGGACCTCCTGTAATGGTATGAACCGTTTTTCTCACTAGTAGATGTGAGTTCAATAGAAGTAGTGAATATATGGCAGCTATATTCAAATTGGCAAAAGGTAGAGGGCAGTGCATCTTTATGAAAACAATGTTACTTCTTAAAATGAAAACGGGAAGACAAAAATTGGCTTGTCCAAAAATAGCAACATTTTTCAGTCCTGGGACGTTGCTTCTTTTTGTTTAGTTTGACTCAGAGTCACTGACCACACAAAAACATTTCATTTTTAAGCCTCGTTTGCTTGCAACTCCGTGTACAGTTGTTCAGAGGTGCCCAACATGTTTTTATTCTTATTTTGAAAAGAAAACTTGACACATGCTGAAGCCCATTTTGAAACATTGCCATGAGACCCACCTTTACTCCTGTGTCCACACAAAGGGGAAGAGATCTGTCACTTAATAGCAGATACTTATGTGTTACTGATTTTTGATGTTGGATCTTCATCTGTACCTCGGCAACAACAACGAGACACTGGGTGCTTTTTCGTCTACAATCAGGCCGTTTCTCTCCCACAGAGTGACTGCTGAACACAAAAAAACCTCACAAATAATTACTGCGTCTGCACCACAATTTGCTTTTATTGCTTTCGATCACTGATTTCATTGCATCACCTGTGAAATTGAAATCGGAAAACTGCACAGCAAAGGTGTGATGGAAGGACTGCTGGTGGAAGTGTCTCGGTGCCTTTCACTGTCGTCAACAAGCTGGAGACTGTTTTTATAATCTATTTTACTTTTTTTTTTTTTTAAGTCTGCTTTCTTGAGTTTGTATTTTGTCTTGTTTCATCTTAAATTTCAACTGTGAATGGATGATGACTTTGAGCTTTATTTGCTTCTCCAAAACTGTTCAAAGGCCTAAAAATTAATTTGCAAAAAAGGATTTCATGAGCACGTGATGTCTGCAGCCTTCAGCGTGCATGGTTTTACAGATTCACTCTCATAGCTCAGGTTTAATGCTGACACTACTTTAGCAATAACGTGGCTGCTGCTTGTACAGCTGCATTTAAAGTACACAATGTGAGGCACCATTGTACAGGAACAACAAAATGAAAGAAATGACTTGCCAGAACAGAATCTTATTTAAATCTTTCAAGATACTTCTTTTTATAAGAGATACATTCATATTTTGAATAATTGAGGTTAAGATACAGATCGATCCTCAATGGCAGCAGTCGTTTTTTCACCTGGCCCCTTTTAAAAAAACTAGAAAACCCATCACAATTTCAACTGTCTTACTGCTTCAAAAAAAGAAGCCATTTCTAAATGTGGTGGTTCTGCTCATGGTGTTCCTGCCAGCCTCCAGCCTTTGTGTTCAGAGTGGGTGAGGTCTGACTGATTCTGCTGTGGTGATGTAAATGTCTGTGGTCATGGGAAGGTTGGTACAATTCTCTGATAAGTTCAAATGTTGCCAATTAGAGTCTTTATTGTCCATCTTGTACACAAAATCATCAATCCTAAATATAAATTCAGCAGTGTCTGAGGAAGATGTATTGTTTGCTAAGCAGTCCAGCTCAAGATTCTGGAAGAGGCTTTATGCCCTTGGATCTAATCCCTTCAACTCACATTTAGAACTGTGATTGTGTTGAAAATTGCTCCTTGAAATTAATTGCAGATTAATTTTTGAAGTGATACAATGAATCGCTTCCTCTGCTCATGTAGGAATGTATAATTTCTATATTAGATGTATAGAGCGAGTCCATTGTTTGTGAAGGTACCTGGAACAACCTGACGGGTGGGCCATAATGGGAAAAGCACAGAGTAAAGTCAATCCAATGAAAGGGATGAGTTTGTGAGAGGTTTTAAAGTATTTCATACTTCTAATCATTTTGTAAAGCTTTATTGTACTTTATTTCTTTGTAAAGCACTGAATTGTCTTGTGTCTGACTGGTGCTCTATAAATAAAGTTGCCTTGCCTTCTCTGTGGACAAAGGTGCTTTTCATTCTTTCTGTTTGTGCCCTCACGACACTGAGCAAGCTATTAAAAAAAAAAAAAGCATGGCAGCAATAAGAAGTTGTCTGGGGTGAGAGAAGCCTGATCTTCATGGTTCTGGATATGTTCCTACAGAGGAATCTTTGAAGATAATGCAGCTGGAGAACCAAACCGGACATCTATTGGTCACTAATGCTTGTTTTCTATGGTGTGTTGTCTTTTGTCATGTGAAAACGTGATATTTTGGTGACAAGGTTATATGACGCACACTCATGTCAGCACACTGGCGTCCTGGGAGTAGCCTGGCTTAGACAGCAGGGGGCAGCAGCGCGTGCTTACCGTGTCTCGCCCGCTGGAACCTGGGCAGCGAAGAAGACCCACGTGAAGCAGTTTCCCACCATGAAAATGGCGCTCAGCGGTTTTGAAGCCTGAAAAGTCGGAGGAGGCTGCCGTGCATGTCATCCAATTGAAGCTTTACAGGGAACCTTCTGTATGGCTTCTACTTCGAAAAAGAGCAGATTATGACAGAGGACGGAAGAAATCGGGAGATTTACCGGGAAGAACCAAACCACCGTGGCTCTTGATAAAGCCGTGAACATCCTCGGACAGGTAGTGGAACGTTGAGGCTCGTAGCAGCTAACGATGCATTGCATCACGTTTTCTAGCCTAGCTAACAAAGTTACCTGGGCTAATCCAGTCGACTGAATTATGTTGGTGTGGACTGATTACAGTAGAAGTGCCCCTCGCTGTGAGCCGTGCTCTGGCACCGTGCTGCCTGAAGGTACAAAGCTAACAGTATGTCGGCTGGTTGACGTTACGTTTTAACCACAGCTCGGGCGCTCGGTTCGTATCTGTCTTGCTAAATGATCACATTCAGAGAAAGACTCGACCCGTTACTGTCGACATGGAGTTGCCGTCGTGATTTTACCACGGAGTACACAATGTTGGGATCTGTCGGCCTAGTGAAACTAACGTACGGTTGATAAATAGTGCCCGGTGTGAACTATCACTGAGTTAGCAGCGTTAGCTCAAGTATGCAGCGCAGGCTAGTCCGACTATGTACCCGACGTGGCTTCCAACCGGTGATTAACTCAACAATACAGATACGTATTAGATAGTCTGGGAGTCCATCACCTGAAGTGCAAATTAGATCATGTCAAATATCAGGTTGTAGTTTTAACAAGACACGTTAGCTGTTGGCTCAGGATATGTTAGCTCACCTAACTTAACCGGAGTAACAAACCAACCCTGCGTGACCTTGCTAGCTAACTGTGTAGCCCGCTAGTGTAGCCTCGGAATGCCGGTAAATCACACGATATTTATTGTCCAGAGCTATTTATCATGAACTAGATCCCTTCAGGCGCAATGCTATTGTCTGTAATTAGCGTCGTTGAGCACCATGTTGAACGAAAAGGTAATCCGTTGTTTGTTTACACTGTGGCTAGTTAGCTCAACGCTGATAATCCGCTAACAGAAGGAGCATTAACTAGTTAACAGATGTTTTAACAGTGTATAAGGTCCCATGTGTTTTGCCATTACATTTCCTATTTCCTTTACTTGTAACATATTGCAGGAGCTCTACAGATGAGATGCCACTCAGTTCCCAAGTGTTGCATCTGGTAAAGCTTGGTTTGCTGTTTCTATTGGTCTCAGTTGCTCTGACAATCGTTCTCTTCTGTCGGCAATCTGTGGAAATGATGGCGACGCTTTCAGCACACTGCTGATTAGGATTGTTTGCCTTGAAATCGTCTCCATGCTGCGGCTCATGTCATGACATGTGGCTGCGCAGTGACAGGCTGGCTGGTTGCGCGGGAGTTCACTTGAATCCTCGTTGTTTTTCTGTCTGATCGCAGAGGGCACTGTTGTGTCCAAATCAGCGGTCTGTGAAAATACACTGACCGATCTCTGTCAAGACCGCTGTGCGCAGCATGTTTCTGTAGGCGGATAGTCTTATCTTGTCTTAGTGCAGTGACAAAGCTGTGGAGACCACATAAGCATATGCATACTGTTCGGGGCCATATTTGGTAACATTGTCATTTCTTCCTGCTTCTTCCAAATACACCAACAATTATAGTGCAACTCTTTGAATTCAGTGCTGCTTGTTTGAGATTTTTAGAACCTTTGAGTAATAGTTAAACAACCTGACAATTCTCCTTCAAACTTCTCATATTTGTACATTTAAATTTTTCTTGTTGTTGCACTTTTTACCTTGTTTGTTCTACTGTATTGCACCAACATCATCAAAATAAATTCCTCGTATTGTGTTAACTATACTCGGCAATAAACCTGATTCTGATCAACATTAATGCATTTTACCACAGAAAAGCACATTTTACTCCCTGCTTGTGCACAACGTCACCTGATTGATGCCTGTTTTTGAAAATATGAAAAACGGTGACATAACATTTTGTCTTTATTTCATTATGTATAGAATAATGTTCATTTAGTGACTTAAAAGGTATTGGGTGAAAATCAACCTCTGAAATACCTTTCAAAAATGTTCAACTTTAAGTGTTTTTGACCTATAAAGGATTAACTTGTGTATTTTTGCTTTCTGAGCCCTGTGAGTTAAAACACATCGGTTGTAACAGATGATCAAAAGAGGAAATCAAAAAAAGGCCACTTCAGATGATTTTGTTGTCAGAATTCCGTGTGAGAAGAAAACTCTTATCAGTAGATGTGTAGTGGTACGTCACATGTTGTTGATCTGAGGCAAACCGTATCGGCTCCAGTTGTCAGCGAGTTTGCTGACTGCCTGTTTCCTGACAACTGGGGGGTACAGCTGTGGTTTGAAAAAAAAGAGGTCTTTTGTGTACGGCTGAGCAGATAAATCCTGCTCTGGTTTAGTGTCGTAGGACGGTTCTGGAAAAGGCTGTTTCACAGACGAATTTCACAGAGTTGATTGATTTGTGAACCAGTGTCCCAGACAGGATGATATTAAAAATGTTTCAGGAGGATATTGATACATTACATTTGTTTTTGTCACTGGATAAAAACAGTACTTTTTTTCTTTTTCTAGTGAACAATGTATGACCTAACTGCACAAGTCACCAGCAGCCTGCTGCCTTTCTCTGGAGTGACTATTGATGCTCTTGGTGAAGATGAGATCAACCTAGACTCTGTTCTTCATGGGAAATTCACTGTTGGTAAGTAATAAAAAAAATCTTTACCTTTGATGACAAACAAAAGTTTCACAAAGATTCCCAGAATTTCTGTTACAGGACGATAAAAAAGCTCAACAGATAATGACCACCTGAATGGAGATATTGCTGTTTGATTTTCACTAATTGCATCTAAATCTAATCCATGCATCTAACTTCTTCGGTTTTCCTTTCTATAAATGGAAAGCTCACTTTGGTCAGTCAAATCGTTTGTCATAACTATTATATAACTGTCATTGCGTTACTAAAAGCTTTTGCACCAATATTACAACCTAGTGTGAACCTAAATTCCATTTTTTGCCGTTTGTGATTTACTGAGAAGAAAGCGCCATCCAACCCGTCCATAGATTCTCACCAACTTTTCATTTGAAGGTCGCAGTGGGCTGGCCTGGCTGGCCTGCGGTCCACACCTGGAAGTCGTCCATGCGGTGACGGGAGAGCGTCTGTCTGCGTACTGCTTCAGTGGTGGAGGGGAGCACCCACCCACTGTCCTCACTGCCCGGGACTTCAGCTGGCTCAAAAGGTCAGGGCTTTGTTTCATCACACAACGTAATATGTTCATGTTGAATATTTCAGCCCCACTGAGTAGGATGTTTATAAGTTGGAGGGATTTGTCATTATGCTGCTTAAGGAGGGAGTCTCTCTGTGCTCTTTTCAAAATGTTTTAGTTTTTTTTTAGCTTTGTTTGATTCTTTGTGTTTATTTTTTTCATTTTTATACTTTTATTTTAGTTAAATGATAAGACAATGCGGAGGTAGTAGTATTGTATTTACTGTTTTTCTACTTTGTTCAACTAGGTCTGGATTGCTGGTTGGCCTGGAAGAATCTGAAGGCAGCTTGCTGTGTCTTTATGACTTGGCACTGTCCAGGGTGGTCAAAGCTGTGCTTATACCAGGCAGGGTGAGTCCGCTGTTGATGGTCAACTGCTACATAAACATAAGCTTTGAATCCAGCCGCCTAAATTGGGATCATTATGAATAAATGCGGTTTCAGTCAGTTTTACTTTTTGTTCACAGGAAACAAAAATACAACTGAATTTAACCATCTGCTGGTGTTTTCACATTCTTTAACGGCTGTAAATATTTTCATTGTCAGCTATGTTTTGACGGTCGTAATCGACGTGGTTCTTTGTTAGTTTCACTTTCATTTTACTATTATGCATTGAAATCATCAAATTTCTTATTTCAAAAATGTAAATTCATTCAGAGATGCATTTTAAAATCTGTAGGTCATCATAATGCGAACCTCTTTTAAGAAGTCAGAATTTGAACATCTGTGGTCTTTCTTTTGTCTGTCATGTAGATAACGGCTATTGAGCCATTAGTAAGTTACGGTGGAGCGAGCGCGCTGACACAGCACCTCCATCAGGGCTTACGTTGGTTCTTTGGAATTGCTGCTGTAGTCACAGATCTCGGTCATGTTCTGCTGGTGGATCTCTGTCTGGATGATCTGTCTTGCAATCAAAGTGAGCTGGAGGCTTCAGGTGAGGGGCACGTTTAAGAGGGAGTGGGAATGTGTGTTTGCATATCGTTTTCTGTCTGCCGACTGACTGCTCTTATCTTGCATAACATCCATTGTGAATTAGTGAAAGAATTTATTTTGCAGAATATTTTTCTCAAACATACCTTTTTTTCCCCCGGGATTTACTGTCCACAGACTTGCAAGTGGTGACCAAATCTCCTGCAGAGATCCCCAGACTTCGAGAAGTCAGCACGAGAGAGGCCAGACATCTTTGCCTTCAGCTGAAAGCCCCCACAGGAGTCGGCGCCTCAGCTGTGCAGTACATCTCCAGGACGAACCAGCTGGCAGTCGGATTCTCTGATGGAGATTTACAGCTATGGAACATGAAGACCTTGAAGAAGGAGTGAGTCTTGGTATTTTCTGTGTTTTCCATATTTAGAGAGGAAATGTGACATTGCATTTTATTCAAAGTATTCCCAAAAATAGAACTGTGTCATTGCAAACACTGCTGCTGTTATACATTTCCTTTTGAACTTAGAAGTAGAAACTGGCTTATGGATTTTCTTAGCAGCAGATGTAAATTGCTCAAGCAAAATTAGCTTTAATGACATATTTTGTATATCCTTGAGCACTGGATATGTATAAGTAATTGTTGATTCTTCTTTTTTAGATACCACTCCCAGTTAGAGGGTGGTAGGGTGCCTGTGTATGCCTTTACCTTCCAGGAGCCGGAGAACGACCCTAGAAATTGCTGCTACCTTTGGGCTGTCCAGTCTTCTCAGGACCTGTATGTCAGCTCTATAACTTATGTTCAGTATTAACATATATATTACCTGAATTTAATATTCAGTGTCCTGCTTAGGACGAACTGTGTACATTTTGTGAGTTTTGATTGATCTACCTTTACTCCCACACAGTGAGGGAGATGTTGTTAGCCTCCACCTGCTTCAGCTGGCCTTCAGCGAAAGAAAGTGTTTGTCTTCTGGGAAAATTCTCTATGAGGTCAGTAGTGCAAAAAAAGACTTTATATTATCTAATCCTTTCATTTCCATCAGTAAATCTTTTACAGCCCACGTCCCAACAGATGGACCGAGTATTTACCTTATTAGCTTTAGCCTGTCTTTATTCCATCCTTGTTTTATTTCCACTCAGGGTCTTGAGTACTGTGAGGAGCGTTACAGTCAGGATCTCAGTGGCACAGCTTTCCCGCTCAGGGCCCAGGCTACGAACACCCGCCTACTGAACTGCCTGACTATCGAGAAATTCAGAGCTCATCCGGACAGGGATGACAGCATGAACGAAGGTTAGCCTTTTTGTTGCTTTTATATTTCTTTGTCACTTCATACATACAACTCTGAGTGGAGATAATTATTTGGCATGTTTTGAGCAGTTCAAGCAAAATTAAACTTTTATGTAATAAATTTGTGGGTTATTTTAATATTTTCATTGTTACCTTGTTTCATTCTTCTCTTCTCTCCATCTTCCCCCATTCAGTTGCGTCTCCTGACACCAGTCTGTCAATCTTCAGCTGGCAGGTCAGGGTCTATGGTCAGGGAACTCCCACCACCTACATTGGGGTTTTTGACATCAACCGATGGTACCACGCACAAATGCCAGATTCTTTAAGGTACAGCGATGACTGATTTATATTGATACCTCATGACATCTTCAGAAGCATTATGCTTTAAGAGCGAGGAAAATACTGAAAACAGATGATGGCAGACTTTCAAAATTGTCAATGTTTTGTGAAACTTTTAGTGATGCAAGTAATCTCTAAATTAATTTGTTGGACTTGTCGCCTTTTTCCAGGCCGGGAGAGTCGCTGCAGAATTGTCCGTACCTGGCTATTTGGTCCTTGGATCCAGTAGTGCAGATGGTATCCCCACGTGTCCTCATGGATGTGGTGGTACATGAACGGAGCCTGAGCAGGGGCCTGCCCTTCACCTGCCCTCCACCTGAACAATACTTTAACCCCACCACATACAACTTTGGTATGTTGGACCTACATGTAGACTTGCATGTATTTCTGTGCTGTTGCAGAAATAATGATTATACATATTATAAACATATATGTTTTTCCCTGAAATATTACTGTTTAAATCACTTACAGCTTTGTGTGGTTAAATCATTAGCTGGTGCAGTTATGTCCATGTTTCCAGTTGCCATGTTTCCAATCTATTACGAAATCAATTAATTGTAATCTAATTAACATTAGTGATCCAAATCTTTATTATTATTATTCCGACTTCTTCTGTGTCGCGCTATTTCTCACACAATCTTCAACCAATTTGAACCACTCAAATAGTGCAGGTTGTTCATGAGATGAATGCTATGCTGTGTGCTTTTTATATCTTTAACAGTTTACGAATAATTTAAATTTTTTTTTGATCAAGCAGATCAGCTTCTGTTGCCATGGAATCACAGGGGCGAGAAGCAGATCAAAGAAGATCCGCTTTATTCAGCCTTCAGCATTCACACTTCATTTTCTTCTGGAAATCCAAACCTCTTGTTTTTTTCTTTTTGCCTTTCTAGATGCTAGCTGCTTGATCAACTCTGGAATAGTGCATTTGACCTGCTCAGGATACCAAAAAGAGGCAAGTTTATTATATTGATTGTTCATCACTATGAACTTCTTGGCATACACTGGCCATGTGGCCGTGCACCAGGCCGAAGGCAAACTATGTATGATAGCTCAAGTGTTGAGTGTGGCCTATGTTTGTGTGTCCCTGTGTTTAAATGAGCATTAGAATACCTTATTTTTGTCTCTGAGACAATATTCACCAATCATGTCAAATTAAAATTTTCACATTGACCAAACTTTCATTGTTTTCTTTCAATCCAGACCCTGAGTTTTTTGAAGAAAGCTGCTCCGTGCTCCAGTGACAACATCTCCACTAGTTACTCTCATTGCCTTGTGTCTGGCCTGCTCTCATCTCGCCTGGCAGACATGCAAGCATCAAGCCTCTCTCAGGTACATGGACAGGGAGGAATCGTAATGTAAAAATAGTAAATGCTTCGTCAACTTTTGTCTTTTTTTTTTCTCTGTACTCAAACATAATATTTGAATGTGAACTGAATTGGGTAAAATATCTCCGGTGCCAATTTCTTTCGTGACTTTGCTTTCAGGAGGAACAGCTCGATGCAATCCTGTCAACAGCTGTGGAGACGAGCTCCTTGGGACTGATCACCGGCTGTATTAAACAGTGGACTGCAGAAGGTAAGATGTCAGATCTTTTGTACATGCCACAAGTTCGGGCTTCATCCAGAGGCCGCTCCAGGTAACCATTGGTTGGAGCTGTTCCTGCTGGCTTTAGGTGAAAAGGGTACACCTGCTCAGAGGGACAAATGAGCACCACATGATCTTTCACCTGCAGCCTGTTCAGAATCAACACGTAATCCAACATGCATGCCTTTGGACGTACCTTGGAACTTTGTTGCTGTGAAGTCACAATACCACAGTACCAACATCAACCTTACTTCTGATTATTGTTTTTTGGCTTGCATCACTCACATTTACACAGAAACAGCATTTGAGTTTAATGAATCAACATATTTGCCTCCTGCCCTGTTGTCAACGTTGATCCTATAGATTCTGATATTCCTCAACAGAACAACCGGGCTCTGCACTGAACCTGCGCTACATCCTGGACTGGGCCTGGAACAAAGTGGTCCAGACCAAGGAGGAGCTGGACAGCCTCTGTATGTTTAAGAAGACATGTTATCTTTAATTGAAAGTTGAATTGAGTGGACATAATTCACATATTATGTATGAATGGTTCTTTTATGATTTTACCATTATAGAATTTACAACATCGATCCTTATAAAGGTGGACTTTTAAGAATGTACACATTTTATTAGGCCTCCATGCCTGGACATGTAAATAAGTTTTATTATATATTCTTAACCTATTGCCATTTGAAAACATATCCGCCCTTTTTTCCCCAGTATGTGGTAACAATGCTTTTTTCTCCAGGTGAACCGCTGTTTGACAGCTCATCAAACTTCACAGACCCGCAGACTCTTCAGCTGCTGCAGCACAGCCAGAGACTGCTAAGTAACCTCAGTGCAATCTTCCACTGTCTGCTCAGCGAAGCTCAGGAGCTCACACAAAAAGGTACTTAGACTGAATATACACTAGTTTATTTATGTTTTAACCAGCACATAAACACTGTGTTTGAAGTATTTTATGTTTTTAAATTTCTGCTTCGTGTTGTTGTCAGTATGCCTTGTGCTTTGCTGCTGTATAGCACATACATTATCAATTGATTATTTTACTCCAGTTATTGAAATGCTGCTGTCCGAATGTTGTTATTGATATACTTTGATTTGTGCTGTTGTGTAGGTCTGGCAGGTTTGGTGAACAAGAACATGGTCTCCAGTCTGATTTCCAGATACGCTCAGGTGGTCCTTTGGTTCTGTCGCACTGGCTTACTCCCTGAAGGATCAGGTAAAGTGATGCAGTCACTAGCAGGATCTATGATGAAATTCATGAGAAGAGACTTATTAATGAACACTGTTTCCTCAAAGTCTCTACAGAGGTTATTTGAGAGCAACTGATTTGATATCATAACTGTTAGTCACTCAATTTAGAAAATAAAGGCCATTCACCCATTACTATTTGTGAATTTATCTTTTAGAATTATTGATCAATTTAAATGTTAATCATATCTGAACAGGGCACCAGGGCTTAAAATGTAATGAAGGTGAGGAAATTGTTTGATAAATGTAAACGGGTTGATTTATCACGTCTATCTTTAATTGTGTCTTCTGAGCAGATGACGACGCTCTCCAGATTCCCAGGCCGTTCTACACTCACTCAGTCATCAGCAACTATTACGCTATACGGAGAGAAGAGCTAACCAGACTGGCCAAGTGAGTTGGAGGAGAGATTTTGGTTCACATATATTTTGAACCTCACAGCTTTTTCTCACTTGCAGTATCTCGGGTTTTTAAATTGGAAGTCTGTAAAGTGCCGAACTGACAAACATACATCTGTTTTTATGTTTGTGACTCCTGCATCAATCCTCTGTTCCTGTGTTTTCAGAGGAAAGTGGTCTGCAGACTGTCTGATGATTGATGGTTTGATTGGTCAGTGTGGTGAACGCGTCACCAACCTGTGGAAGAGAGACGAGGGTGGAACAGGGCAATACCCCCCGCCTACACTACATGTATGTGTTCATCAAATACGGTTTATGGTCTTATTAGTTACCATCATAAATTCTTGTTTGCTCAGTACAGTTGTTTTTTGGTTTTTTTAATCTTGTTTCACTAATTGTGTAATTACTCTATTGGACAGGCTGTTTAATTTTGCTTCACACTGAACTGCTCTTTGGGTTAAATGTGCATAAATACACACGGAAATGAGCCATAATCTGTGTCCCACAGGCCCTGCTCGACATCTATCTGCTGGAGAACATTGAGGAAGCCACCAAACATGCAATTGTATCCTTCAAGTCCTACTGCCAACTTAAACGTGGTGTTACGTTTTGATAATGACATCAGTCTTGATCGGAAAGCAAAACCCACTTCCTAGAGAAATACTTTGAGCCAGCTGCTTGTATGATCTTTGACCTTTTATCTCAGGTGATCTACTTGTTGTTAGATGTCATGTACTCCTTTCCAAACAAGGATGGCGCTTCAGTAGAGTCTTTCCCGACTGCTTTTTCCATCCCGGTTGGACTTGTCAAACTAGTCCAAGGTCTCTGGCTGCTGGACCATCATGACCATCAGGTGTGTGTTGTGTCCCCAAAGACCTTTATATGAAATATTTGTAATTATTGATACGTTTTCCAGAGGTTTACTAGTTTTTCCAAGATCCTACGCTTTTTCAATGAAATACTGGTATTTCGTTTCTGCTGAGTTTGAGCCACTTCTTGATTATGCTTTTTTTAAAGCTGTAGTTTCATCTTTTCAGAGTTCCTTTGAGCTGCTCCTGCATCCAGCCGCATCCCAGTGTCATTTCAAGTGGCAGCACGAGCGTGTTTTGCAAGCATTGATGTGTCAGGGGCAACTATCTGTGGCACTAAGATACTTCCATGTGATCAAACCACCGATTTCCACCACCTCCCAGGCTAAACTCAGTCTGTCTGTACTGCTACACAACAGGTATACACATTAAGAAACGCTCCCCTGTGTTAAAACAGTCTCGTGTATTTTATTTTTTTGTGTGACACAAACTCCAGTCTGTTAACCACAAAGTCCATTGCTTCTTGCAGGTGTCTCCTCGAGGCGTGGTGCTTACTCCGGCAGCACTCTAATCGCCTAAACATGAGCGAGCTGCTGGGATTTATGTATGAAAGCTGCCAGGAACTCGGTCTCATTAAGGAGTTGCTCAAACTGCCCCTGGGTCTCCAGGAACAGGTAGACAAACATGGACCTTTGTTTTGAAGCTGATGACATGTTGCTTAATTTTCTTCTGATTTTCTTGCATGGTGTTTGAGGATATAGTTGATACTTAACTCTGTCACTCTGGCCCTTGTGTTTCAGGAAGGTTTGGAGAAGTTTCTTCAGGGGACAGGGGGTCTGCAGAACAGAGAACTACTAATGGTCCATTACCTTCAGCAGGCCAATTACATTCCTGCTTTGCAGCTCAACCAAAGCCTCAAAATGAACTTGGTGGTATGTTTGACACAAACGGTCCAATTTTAATGATGGCCACATTTTCAAAATCAAATATACTGTCCAGTTGTCATCAGTTTAAGTATAACATTGCGTTTTTTTTCCTAGAATGAACGAGACCCAAAACTTAAAGAAAGAACCATCATCAGGAACTCCATAATGGATCAGTACGGCAAAATTTTGCCCAGAGTTCAGCGGAAACTGGCAATGGAGAGAGCGAAGCCATACCAACATCCTTCTACTGTTCATAGAGAAGGTTAGGAGGCGGACAACTGCAGTTCATCTACTCTGAACAAATAGACACGACTCTTGGAAGTGGTTTTCAGAGGGAAAATCATAATTTTGTCCCCCCAATAATTAAGAAAACATGACATGATTTAATTTTTTTTTTAACTTTGCTACAGTTTCTCGGCCACAACCACTATCAACTATTACCAAGCGCTCAACAAACGACAAAGTGCTGTCAAGAGCAGGGTTTATCAACAATGTCCTGACCAAGATTGAGGAAGTGTGGTTAGGAAAAGGACCTACACCTCAGTCTTCTCCAGCGAGGAGGTGAGTAGACAACACAAATTTAGTTTTTCATAGTGTGCAAGTTTCCTTTTAGGATGTCATCTCATTTAGTCGTCCTCTGCTCTTTTGCCCCCCTAACAGCCTGCGAGTAGCAGATGCTCCGAACCCCACTCCAAAGTCATCTCTGGGTCTGTCTGAACCCTTTTTGGGAACTCCTATCACCATGACTTCCAAGCGAAAGTCGAGGTAATCTTGGAGGCGCTTCAGTGAAAGTCAAATTTAGACAACTATAATATTTTGAGAAGTGACACAGGCGGTTTGGTCATGATGTGTAATTTTTAATCACCATAACTGGTACCAATAATCCAAATCTTACCCGAGGTGTATGAACTGAACAGTAATTTTAAACATATAAATCCCTCTTTGTTAATATGACACAGGCTGATGGACTTGGTGGCTCATCCCTCCTATCAGAGTCCCCAACCTCTTCTCAGACCTCCCAGCTCCTGGGTTTCTCCAAAGGTCCCTGGCAAAGCACCTGAACTCAATTTGCTACAAACACCTCAGGTTGTTAAGGTGAGCAGCCGTTTGTTTTATTGACTTAGTTAGAAATAATCCCATAGTGTCATATTATGACTGCTGATATCAGCTTTGTGTTTTTGTCTTCATAAATTTGGAATTTGCTACGTTCTTAACCGTGGTGTTTCACAAACTTCTATGCTTGCCCCCTCAGCGAGCTCGAGCTTTAGCTTCTTCTGGGCCTGTGTTCTCCGGCTTTACGCCACAGTCCATCCTGCGCAGCAGCTTGAGGCCCACACCTGTTGCGACCCCTTCTGCTTCTCCAGGACGCTCCATCACTCCTCCACTATCCCGCAAAGAGAGCCGGATCACCTTCATCGAAGAGGCTGAATCCCTCGAAACAGAGAAGGGCATCCATTGGACTAACGGAGTAAGATCAAGCATATTATTTAATCCAGATTTAATCAAAAAGTACTTTAAACACAACACAATAAATTACCCGACACTATAATTAAAAAATACAGTGACTGAAAATCCTTAAAACACAGCTTACACACAAAATTTGCATTTTAGATTATATGATGTATTTATTTTAAAGGGTCAGCCACTCACAAAATTCATATTTTCTGTATTTTTTTTAAACTGTTTTGTTTGGTGTGTTTTTTTTTCTCCATTAAATGATTTTTAACCCGGCATTAGAAGGAATATGCAGTTGTTATTTGATCTTTTTAAGAATATAATAACTGATTTACCAAAACAACATATTCTGGACATGACTAAACCACACTACTGATTTGGTCTGATTAGGTCTGTTTCTGTATGGCCGGTTCATATCTGTTGTTGGTTTTTGTTTTCTATCAGAGTGCCACATGTTTGTTTTATAATAAAACTTGAAAAACATCTTTTGATGTTTTCTTTACAGGTGGCAGCGGACAGTGAAATCAGCTTGCTCAGCAGGGGTGCACTGAAGGCTACACGTAAGAGTTGGAACTCACAGCCGGCTGATGAAGAGGAAGAGGAAGAGGAACAGCCTCGCGTTAAGTTCTTGCCTCCTGAAGATGGCATCCCCTCTCCTGTCCTGAGATGTTCTGAGAGCAAGTCCTCATCCATTCATGAAGCCGCCACAGAAACAATATCACCAGATGCACGACTCGGTCTGAGCTTTAACACCAGCCAGCCATCAGCAGACTCCACTCTGGAGTATTTTGACGCTCCTCTCTCAGAACAGCTGGGCCAAGATGGAGACACAGTGGCACAGAACGATGACGATATTGTGACGGTGAACATTAAACCACTGGCTGATCGGGCAGAACTGGCAGAAAAGTCCGTACTAACCACTGAGGAAACCATTCAGCAGACCTCGGAGGATGAGGAGAAAAAGAAAGAAGACGAACGATTTGAGGACCTTGAGCAGGAGGCAGAAACTGAGGAAAAGCACGAAATACAGTCTGACAGGGAGGACGAACAAGAATTTTTTGCATCTGCAGCCCAAGACGAAATTTCTATTCATCCTCGGGGTAAATAATTTTCAGTGTGATTCGTTGCTTCATAATGTTTGATTCTGTCTTTCCATAATACTATTTTAAAACATTACTTGACACATTTTGTTTCTATGTAGATGGTAAGCCAGTACCTGATAACATTGAGTCTGCTACTGAAGTCGAATCAAGCGATCTGCCTCCAACCACTGAAGGGCAGGAGGGGAAGTCAGACGATACAGAATCTTCCAAGTTCATTGAGCATTCTAAGCCATCTGAAGCAACAGAAACCATCAACAAACCAGCAGAGGATCCGGAGCAATCAACAGGTACGTTCTTAAATAACGTTCAAGAACTACAAGACCATGTCGTTTTGAATCAATATAAACTCCACATGAAACAAGATCTCGCACCAATTCACCTTTATTAGCAAAATTTATTGATGAAATAGTGTTACAAATATTTACTGTTTTAAACTTCGCAAACGCTTAGTGGTGATTACATGGTCACTTGGTTTTTCTCTCGATTAGATTCTTTAAGTATGAGAGATCAGAATTTTGGATTTATCTGAACACTGAATAAAGTGTTCATATTGATGTGGGGGGGGGGTTGTATTATCTTTTTCATCAATGGAGCAATCCCATAATGCTCTACACTGATAATGGCATATTGCTGCATGTCATCCCACATCCAACTTTAACTAGAAACTTGTCAGATTGGGAGTAGAATAGAAAATCCTTGAATTCCAGAAAAAAACCTTTTTTATAGTGGTACAGAATAGAATCGAAATGAAAATAAAAAAGTTAATATATCAAATAAGTAATATGTGTACATATTCTGCAATATATCAAAGACTTAATGGTGACTGATCTATGCAGGACAATGGCTTGATGGTATAAACACAATAAAAACATTATTCACAGGGAAGTAAAGTGTTTTGGCTTTGGAAGAAACAATCTCCGGTGGAGCTCTGTAGTGCTCTTGGGTCACATAAGTATTGAAGTTGGATTTTTCAGCTCACTATTCCAGCTTGTCGGTTTCATTTGTAACTGAACAGTGAAGGTTTCTTTGGAGTAGTAGAGTCTGCTCAGAAAGAAATGAGCACTCCCCGCTTTTTTTACAGAATGTGCAGCGCGTCTCCTGCATTGAGCAGTTGTGCTTTGCTACTATCAACAGATCAGACAGTGGGAAACAATCTGATGTGCTGTTAGCGTAGCCTCTGATTGGATTACACAACCACCTCCAACCATAATTGCAATCAGATAATGCCAATCTAATCAGAAGTGTTTACATGATGTGGTTGTCCTCAGATTGGCATTTATTCGGATTACTTGTACAAGTAACCACGGCTAGTAATGTTATGCTGGTAATAATTCATTTCATTTACCTATTTCAAATTGTTTCCTGCCAGATCTGACCGAGTTTGTACAGCGACACCTGTTTGGTGGTGATCTGTCTCCTCCACTCACCCGCTCAGGAATCCACAACGCATCGCAGAACCAAGCTTCTTTGAACAGGTACGTACCATTTGCTTTTTACAAAAAGCTCAAGTAACAATTTCAAAATACAATATTTTTCAATTAGGGCAATTGGAGGTAATCGCTGCATTTGTGTTGCATGTAATATTTTGTAAATAAAACCTATTTATTTCATATACTCTAACCCACTTTATATGTAGTTTGTTTTCTTGGTGTCCAAAGTCTCAGGAAGTTCACCTGCATTAAAATGATTCTTCCTCACTTGCTGTCGTGGTTTCTGAAACGCAGGCATAGTTTTCCAAGACCTTAAAATAAAACATAATTAAACTTCAACAGTGGTAATTATCTCACTGATATTGCTGAGTCTGTTGAAGTCATCAAGTTTTTATACCTCTCACACTGTACTGAATTTGTGAATAAGTTACCATTACATTACTGCAATTTATCTTAGGTTGTTCGTTGCTGTTACTCTTAGTGTTTTTGGCAAGTTAACAATTGTTTTTCTTTTTTCTCCCAGTGAGGCTTTAGTGGAAGAAGAAGAACAGGCGCCTGCTGAGGCTCCCCCAGTGTTCACCACCCAAAAGTCTACGATTTCGTTGACATCCTCCGAGGCTGCTGGCACTGACTCCCACTGTGAGGAAGTCTACAGGCATGCATATTTTTGTTCCTGGTATTTTAAGCTGACTTGTTTTTCTGTTTGCACTTTCATCTTGTAGCTGTTGTAAGTGTCAATGACAGCGAAGAGCTTTCTAGTCCTGCCTCTGATGAAGACGAGGAGGAGGAAGAAGATGAAGACGAGGAGGAGGAAGATGAAGAAAAAGAAGCAGAGGAGGAAGAAGACTCTGGAAGTGAAGTGGAAATCATTGAAGAGGTGCAGGGTAATGGGCGACTGCCACCCCTCCAGGCCAGTTCAGGCTTTGTGCCGCTGTCACACGCGCACTTCCTGCCAGCTCTGTCAGAACAGGAAGCTGCTGAATTCTCTCTGATTCCACCTGGAGCAGAGATGAAGGTAAAAGTGTTCATCTGAGGCAACTCATCTATTACTTTTTATATCAATGAAAAGTTTTTGGAGCAAATATTGTAAAACTTAAATAGTTTACATTGAATCCAAAAACACTATTAAATATTTGAATTTCTCTAATATGATGATCTTCAACATTTACGTTCTCATTGAATAGATATCCTTGAGCTTCCAGCTTTTGTCCAAAAATAAAGATTTCCAGTGTGAATGCTACAGTAACACATTCTCTCAAAACCTTTCCAGATGGTAGAAGAGGCCATGGAGGGTGAGGTGGTAATGGTGCAACTCGGGGCTGATGTTGAAGAAATGGATCCAAATGGAGATGTTGATCAAGCATCGTCCTACATGGAGCTGAAACCCTCCTCTACTCTCCTCGTACCCTTCGAGCTTGTAGGGGGACACCCTGGCCTGGCAGATAATTTGCAAATGGATCTTCCTGAACTTCAACAAACCCTTGCTGTGGATCACCCACTGCCTGAAACTGAAAACAGCTTCTCTCTCATGCTGGATATGGATGAAGACAAAGAAAAAGAAGTGGACACTGTCGTCCCTGTAGAGAATGATTCGCAGTCCTCTGATCCTACAACACTGTCTCAAGTAGAAAACACTAATGAAGAGATTTTGGCTCGATCTCAGAGTTTCCTTGTGGGCACAGATGAACTGGTTACTCCACAGTCTGAAGAAGCTTCACCAGAAGACGACAAAGAGATGGAGAGCTTGGATGATGATGATGATAAAGATGAGCCGAGAGATTTGGAGCTTGTTAAACATCCCCAACAGTTGCACATTGAATTGGAATTGGAGACAGAAGGTGCTCCTGAGCAGCAGGCTGAAGAATTCCAAGTCCCTGCTGGAGATCAAGAAGTTCTGTCAGTCTCTGAAACGACGCCAGTGGAAGAAATCTCAGAAATGATAGACGACAACTCTTTTGAAAAGACCGGTCTCCCAGAAGTTGTGGATGACGAAAAGGCTTTGGAAAAGACTGAAATCCCAGAATTTGTTTATGACATGGAATCTATGGAGAAGACAGAACTTCCAGAAGTTGTGGAAGATGAAAGCTCTGTGGAAAAGACAGAAATCCCTGAAGTTGTTGATGACATAGACTTGGTGGAAAAGACAGAACCTCTAGAAGCTGTGGAACTTAAAGACTCTGTGGAGAGGACAGAACTTCCAGAAGATGTGGATGACGTAGACTTTGTGGAGAGGACAGAACTTCCAGAAGATGTGGATGACGTAGACTTTGTGGAGAGGACAGAACTTCCAGAAGATGTGGATGACGTAGACTTTGTGGAGAGGACAGAACTTCCAGAAGATGTGGATGACATAGACTTTGTGGAGAAGGCGGATGCTCTTGAGGAGATGAGAGAGGAAGACGCCGTATTGCCTGCTGAGGAGCGAGAAGAGCTTGAGGAGAATGAGAGTATAAACACAGAGGTTATTTCCAGTGAAGAGACCGAGCATGCTCTGACGGAGGAAGAGGACAAGCCTGTCAAATCAGAAGAAGCAGAAAAGAAGAGCGGCGATGAAACGGTAAAAGCCATAATGGAAAGCTCAAAAGATAAAAATGTCGAACCTATGAAGCACATTTTAAGCTCAGATGACGAGCCAGAAAAACCAGAACCTGAGACACCCTCCTCTCAGGGGAAAAAAGCTTCTACACCAACACGGAGGACAACAAGAAGCAGGAAGACTGTAACGTTTATCTCTCCAGTCCCAGAGGAAGCAGATGAACAAGCACCAAAGGAGAAGGTTCACGTTGAGGACAATGAAACAAGCACTTTGGTCCCTGCCTCTCCTGGACGAACACCGAGACGTACCCCAAGAAAACCGGTTAAAGAAACCACAATTCCAGTTAGCACACCTCGAAGAAGTACTCGCAAATCTCACGCAGACCTTACTCTGCATGAGGTTGAAGAAGTAGCTGCATTGGATGTTGACACAAGCGTGGCAACAACTCCCAAGGCTTCTTCACCGGCCAGACGGTCACAAAGAGCCGTCTCAACAAGGGCCAGTCAGAGGACTGGGAGTGACAATAAGGAGCCGTCTGTGGCCTCGGATGTGGAGATCAAAGATGACAAGGATCGAGAGGATGAGATCACTAAAGTGCAAATGAGTCAACGAACAAGTTCCAGGACTCAAACGCCAGCCAAGTCCAAGACTGTTGCCGTCGGCACCCCGAGGAGGTCCAGCCGAAGGATATTGAGTAGCACCGATGAGTCCCCTGAGGTCGCGGAAGAGAAGGAACTGGAACCTCCTGTCAAGCGCAGCTCCAGAAGGAAGAAATTTGAGCGACCAGAAGTGCTGCCAGACCTGCTGGAGGAGGACGACTATGAGGAACCTAAACCTTCCAGCCTGAGCAGTACAACTCGACAGTCCAACCGGATTAGTCTGAATCTATATCCGCAGGTTGGTTTTTCTCTTTTTTAAAAACACATCTAATTCGAACTCAACACTGAAAACATAAAATCACACAGATCATTTGATAAACATTTGTCTTATGTTTAGCACACAAGAAAATCCATTAGCGTTGGGTTTTTGCTATACATTCATCACACATCGTTTCATGTGTAAAACATCCTGTCATCTTTCATTTAAAACCCGTTCCCAGGTGATTCTGGCTCATCTGTCACTTCCTCAGAGCTCAACAAAGACGAGGCCAGAGACGATCACTGAAAACGGCAGAGAGAATAGAGATCTGCTTGAGCCTCAACTTAACAAAAATGCGGGTCAACGCAACTCCCGTCACTCCACAAGAAGTAAACTTTGGAACCACCCCGAAGAAGATCTCCCCTTACTGGACTCGCCACTGGAGGTGAACTCTGAAACCCCCGTTGCAGACGCACTCATCCAGAGACTCCAGTTTGAAGAAAAGCAGGAGGAGGGTACGTACTCAGGCAAATGAAACCTAAAATAGCACTGGGCAAGTGTTGCTTGTGATGCTATGGGTATGAGCCAGACTTTCTTCATTTCAGACCAACAAGGGATTTTAAAAGGTTTAAGATTACACTACAAGAATGAGCCAAAATAAAAGTGTAATCTTCATGTTTGTGTGTTGTAGTCATCACCAAAACGGTCAGAACCAGCGGGCGGCGAACCAAGTTAATGGAGCCGGTAAAAGACGACTCTCCGCCGAAACCAGACGATGACGAGTCCAGCCCAGGAGAGCATTCATACATATACTCGCCCTCACGAAGGCGAACAAGATGTGAGCAGAGTGCTGACTCATTCACTTTCATCCATCTATCTACAATGGTTCTAATATTGTTGTGCCTGTGTATCAGCCCACAGAGTGGACTCTTCAGACCATATTGAGGAGCTTTCAGCACCCGTCACTCGCAGCAGAAGGGTCAAAGATGCTGCTGTTCAGGTGAGCGCTGCGCTCAACAGTGACTTCAAGTGCAGATGGAGCTTTTGTCTTTCTCCGTTTTTATAATTAGTTCAACAATGGATTTACCAGGCTCACTGATGGCTCACCTCTTGAAGTGCCATGGTAATAAATTGTAAAATGTCGATTCACTGCATTGTTTTTGCCACACTTTCTATCAAGCCTTCAGTTTCACCCCGAGGACTTAATCTGTGGTTATTGTGGTAACAATAGGGGAGAATAGTGCATGAAAGATGATTTGATCACAAAGTTTGTTTTGAACACTTCTGTCTGTTTTTCCAGGATGAAATCACTTCAGAAGAAGATCATGTACAAGTGGAGAAAACGGCAAGTGTCTCTAAAACAAGAAACCCAACCAGACGAACAGCCAAGTAAGAGCTCCAATTCTAACTGTAGTCGCTGCATCTCACACCAAAGCTGCAACCAAAAACAACAAAGTTTGGAACAATTCTACAGATATTTTTATTTAATTTTTTTTTAATGACATTTTACTCCCAAAAGCTTTTGAACTGCACGTCACCTACTATTGTTTGGTCTCCATTTGCAGGTCCAAGGCTGTTGTAGAGTTGATTCCCATCGCTGAGGTGGAGCTGATCTCGCCTTTGCCCAGTCCAGCTGATCCCGTCCCACGAGCGCTGAAGAGGATTACAGATGTGGAGGTTCCCGCCACCACCAGGAACCTCAGGCGCAAACGTGTAATGGACACAGTTTTCACAAAGCCCGTTACTCGCAGGAAGAAACTGTGAGGAGGGCGGTGGTGCTTTTAGCCCGTGCACCTCATGACCGCCTCCTGAAGATTTGAACCACCTCAGAAACGAGGTGTCCAGTAAAAACGTATGCCTGAACTCCCGATGCTTCGGTTTCCTCAAACGCCTCACAGTGCTGCCGTTTGTATGTTGACTTCCCTGTACGCATAAAAAAAAATGGAAGCAGCGTCCGCAAACAAATCTATTTTTGGGACAAATCACACTGGAGGATGTGTGCTACAGAGAGAACTTTATTTTTCGGCGTTTACATGGCCCTCTAGAACCAACTTGATTTTACTTAACGTTGTATCTGTCGATATTGTGTTTGGACTTTCTGTGACGCTCCACCTGGATTCTCCGGCTTCATCACGGCACAGGGAAGAACAATCGGTGTTGGCCCTTTGGAGTTAATCCAAACTGAACTGAATCTGTCTCTGAAGAAGAGGTTTTATTTACATTCTTTTATTTTGCTGTCAATGCTGTTTAATTTTAAAATTTCAAGGCCTGCTGTTTTTCTATTTAAGAAGAAAAGCAACCAACCCAATGGAGATATGTTTTTACTGCTAAATTTGTATATAGTCTTTTGCTATGTTCCAAATAAAGTAAATAAAACCTAAGGAATTATGTTGATTTTAAGTTTGTGTCTCTAATGCATTTTGTCATCAAATCGGACTGCCTGTGAAATAGTCTTAAAATGTAACTTGATTTGGAGGAATCTGCAAAAGAAGCTGTTCTCAGCGGGTTTGAACTGTAGTATGTCATAGAAATGTAAATTTATAAACAAACTGGCAAAGCGGTTTGCAGATTAAAACCTTTATTTGAGACATTTTAATGGGCTTGTTTAATTAAATTAATGGCTACCATCATCTGTCACATATTCTATTTTCTGTAGAATGTCTTATTTTTGATGACTGCTCTTTGATAAATATGGCAATGCTTGAACAACTCCCAATTTGTTTTTTGTTTTTGTTTTTTTCGTCTTTTCACCTCCGTGTCTGTTAGAGGTGGTTGGATGTATGAGGTGGCATGTGTGACAAAGCCGTTCTCCAAAGTGTGCAGTCGACCACTGCAATGAGCTACAAGCCTCTAATTGCCCTTCACAATGAGTTGAGACTTAATCCTGTCAGTGTGTCACACATCAGACATCCGTCAGGCTGATGCAGCTTCCAGCACCGAACAAAGCTATCGGACTTTAACTCCAACACTTTGGTTTTACCGTTAAAAGTTTGATTGGCGACAAAGCCAGTCAAACTTAACATAACTGTAAGCATGTGTACGTCTCCTGTGAGGCCCCCAGGGATCAGTCTGATCAATAATTTATAGCGTTAGATGAGGTGAAAGTGAAACCGGCCTTTATCTTCTCTGCCTCGCATGGAGAGCGGGCAGCCTTTCATCTGAGAGTAGATTATCTTTCCAAATCGAAATCTGCTAATCATATTTTCAATCAATTTTTCAGTGGTGAAATTAGTGTTTACCTTTAACGTGAAGTGTCCCGTAGTACAGCGCTCAAGGTTTTTTCAGATTTGAATACTCCCCCCCCCCCACACACACATTTCAGGAAGCAAACCAATCCCTCGTCTCTCCATTTGAACCACGCTCCCTGCCTGTCTCAGCATATCTGCCCTAATTGTGTCCATGTCGGTGTGTAACTCGAAACAGTGGTGTGTTGTGTCGTGTGAGAGGGGAGCTGATCACTCAGTGAGCCTGTCTGCTGCGCCGATACCTGCCTGCTGCACCATGAGGGCCAAAGCTTCAGACATGCACAGCAAGGACTGTGTCAAAGTGGCTGTGCGAGTCCGACCGTTTAACAAGGTCAGTGTGCTGTTGCTTCTTTTATATCCGTATTAAGTCATGCTTTGCATTCTTCGTATGTATGATTCACTTTGGCATATTCTGATCTACTGTATTGAAGAGTGTTGCTTTTAGACCCTTTGAATAATTCTACTTTTGTTTGTATTGACTATACATATTGTATCTAAAAAATGATTGCTACAGTGACAACAGCTTTAAAGTTTAACATTTTTCATGAAAGACTGAGGTGTATCTTGACTTTTCTCAGCACCGTTTCATCTCTGTCAAATGCAGTCAACACAGGACTTAAGCAGAAATGAAACATATTTTATTGATCCCACTGGAGAAATAACTTTTTTGTATTTGACCCACCCTATTCTACATACCTATATGCAAAACGCCACACAGATAGGTCACACCAGCCAATGGGTTGAAAAGAGAAACGTCCATGCTGTGAGGTGACAGGTTTAGCCAGACACAGAAAGATAATTATACACATTCACAGTCACCTACAGGCGAATATGAGTCATCAAATAATTTCAAACATGTTTGCCCCTGGAGAAAAGACATCTGCACAGGGATAAAATGCCAACTCCACACAGAAAGGCTCCCAAAACACAAACTTCAATTGATACTACTCTGCCACCCCAGTGCTAGGAGCAAAAAACAATAGTAGTTACGAAGAGTTATACCCTCCCACCGGCCTCCATTTCTTTCTGCTGATCTTATTTCTTTTCATCTCCACTTCCTGTCAGAGGGAGAGAGATGCAGGCAGCCGCTGTGTCGTCTCCATGGTGTCAAGCTCCATCACCATCCAAGACCCACGGGACTGCCAGACCCGGCGATCATTCTGTTTCGATTACGCCTATTGGTCCCACAGCGGTTTCACAAGGGATCACAGAGGTCTGTACGTGTCCGAGGAGCCAGGAGGACGATACGCTGACCAGGTCAGATCCCGGACAGCGCGGTGGAAAGATTTACACCAAACTGAAACGGCAGAGATGATAAACCAATTATTAATGATGCATATGGCAAAAAAATTTATAAAAATCTAGATTACTGACTGTACTGATGAGATAGTTTTGATGGGATCAGATCCATTACAAGGATTCTAAGCATGCTGCTCATATCATCTATTTCCAGGACAGTGTGTTCCAAGACCTCGGTGAAGGAATACTGGAGAATGCACTGCAGGTGGAAATCATTGAATTTTACTTGACAGTCTTCATATGACAATATGTAATCATGCTGCTCAGACAGCACTAACAATGGAACTAACCTCTGCAGGGCTACAATGCAACACTGTTGGCCTATGGGCAGACTGGCTCAGGAAAAAGTTATTCGATGGTGGGCTATGGGCCTAACAAAGGTCTGGTTCCTAAACTCTGCGAACGGCTGTTTCAGGCCATCAAAGAAAACCAAGAGAACAGACAATGTCAGGTATTCAAAAACAAAACTAGACTGTTATTTCCAAGTGGACACTTTCCTGAATCTGACTCTTTTTTTTCTGTATGTGTGCGCAGGTGTTTTTTAGTATGCTGGAAATCTATAATGAACAGGTTCGTATAGACGTGGAACTCTGCTGTTGTACAGCTGCTCTCAGTCTGCTCTTTTTTAAAATTATAGATCTGGTCTGTGTAATATGTTTTCCATCAGACATCAGGTGACCCATGTTTTAACCCCCCCCCCCCCCCCCCCCCCCATAGGTGGTTGACCTGCTGTCTCGAGGGTCCCGTACTCCAGGTGGGCTCAGAGTCAGAGAGGAGCAGCAGCGAGGGTTTTATGTGGAGGGTCTCCGTACCGTCCCCTGTGAGAGTGCATCACAGGTAGACTGACAGATATAGAGGAATATATATCACATAACTGGATGATACTAAAAGTTTTATCAAAGATACCTCATAAATCTTTTTTTTTTTTTAAGTATACCTTTAATTACATTGTGTTTGTATCTGTATATGGGAAGAATTTTCTATTACATCTGTTTATTCTGTATTCATAGAAAATCTACTTATATTACAAAATAATATCTCTATTAACCAAACACACATTTTCAACAAGTATAAAACTGAATTGTTTTGGCGTTATTGATTAATTTTTGTATTGTTTAATTATTCATTCACTTCTTTTTTCTTTTCTACTTCATGTGCTCATGTTTTGTAAACTTTACCTTGCTGGGAAATTAGCACTTAATTTTATAGTTCACCGAAAGGAAATGACAAACGCATGCTTTGTGCCGATTTCCTAGTCTTATGAATATCAGAATCTTGAAGTAAAGAAATGTGAACCTCTAACCACACAAGCTTAAACTCTGCGCAGGTGGAGCAGTTGATGGAGCAGGGGACCAGGACCCGGACCACTGCAGCCACTCACATGAACGCCAACAGCAGTCGCTCACACATGCTCATTATTCTTCAGCTCAAACAGGTGCAACTCCAAATAATTTCAGTTTGAGATTACTGTAAATAAATTCACAACACATTAAAAATTGATATGCATTAGTTTGTCTTCATTTGACTGAAAATTATCTGTCTAGTCTAAATTGCAATATTTTTAAAAACGTGTTTGTGGCCTGATCTGATAAAACCCAATAAATATTCAAATGTAATGTTTTGTTTTAATCCAGAGAAATTACTTCACATTCTTGATTTATTATGGTTTGGTTGCATTTTTTTTTTTTATATCTGTCAGTAGATGTGGATTTTTACTAAAGTCTATTTCTATTGCTGAATCCTCCTGTCAGATCTTCTCCAAAGAGAGCATCACAAAGCAGTCCAACGTTAACCTGGTGGACTTGGCCGGCAGCGAACGCCAGCGGTCGTCAGGATCAGAGGCTGACAGACTCAAAGAGGGCACAGCCATCAATCTCAGCCTCACCACCCTGGGCAATGTCATCAGGTTGACCAACTGTTTAGTTTGATCTCAGTTCAACTGAGCGTATTTTCTCAGTGTTTTCTTCCCCATTATATCCTCACCTTCTGTCTGCAGTGCCCTGGCTGATGTGGCGGTGGGGAAGAAGGTTGTCCATATTCCTTACAGGGACTCAGTTCTCACCAAGCTGCTGCAGTCTGCGCTCGGAGGCAACAGTCGCACTGTTATGGTAACTGCTGGCGTCGGCAAACACCGTTGTTTAATGTCAATACAAAGTTAAATCCTTGTCCTGCAATTTCTAAACACATGTGAATGAAATGTAAAAATGATATTATGAACTTTCAAGATTGCGACGCTGAGCCCTGCTGATATCTGTTATGAAGAGTCTCTGTCCACCTTGCGCTATGCTGAGAGGTACATTCAATCATTGAGAGGAAACCGATAGTACTCTCCCCATTTTCCTACCCTGATACATGAACCCACCTTTTCTACCTTTTCTTTTTCACCCGTTTCTCATATATTTACTGGCTTTGTTGCCCTTTGTCCATCGACCCTCATCATTTTTTCAGGGCAAAGCGCATCTTGAACAGAGCAGTGGTGAATGAGAGCCCCACAGAGCGTCTCGTAAAAGAGCTGAAAGCCGAGAACGCAAGGCTGCTGCAGCGACTGAGCCGACTGGGCCAGGAGGGACGCAGAGCAAATGATGAAACCAGTAAGAAACGGGAAAACTAGATTCAACCTGTGAGACTGAGAGACTTTCATGTGCTGTTATCTTGTGTTTATAGAGGAGCTTCGTCAACTGCTGGCTCACAATGAGCTCCAGATCAGAGCCATACAGACTCTGTGGGAACAACATCTGCAGGAGGCCCTTAAAGATTGGGAGCAACAGTATGCAAACATCACACAGGTACACGGCTGCAAATAACCGTCAGACAAAAGCTTTATGAAACACACAAGCACAGAGTGCAGACGGACTGTTTGGAAGTATAGCATAGCATTTTTGCGAGAAAAAAAAAATCGTTTGTCTTCTTGACGTTGACGATGTGTCTGCCCCTCGGTCTCGCTCTCAGGAGAGGAGGATGATGCAAATGCATCCCTACATCCTGAACATCAACGAGGACGCTCAGCTGTCAGGAGTGGTCAAGCTTTTTATCCAGGAGGGTTTGTCGAACTTCCTCTTAAGATGATAGTTCAGTCTACATTCCTAGAGGGTCGTGTTGTAAAGGGGAAACATGGGAAATCACAGGTTAAACAGCCAAATGGAACAATCACTTCTGCAAAGTTCTAACATGTTTTTTTCTTTTTCAAGGTGATTGGGACATTGGACTTTGTGAGTCTTCCAAAAGATCCATCTCTATCAAGGGCTTAGGGTGAGTTTTCATTTAATCAGTAAACTAATATAACATCAGTAGCCCAGTGTACACAGAAACAGGGAGTAGACTCTATCTGGTGTTTCTCTTTGAAATCAATTTCCAACCATGACGGAGCATTTGAAGATTTCTTGCGTTGTGTTATTGTGTCAGAATCCAGGAGCGTCACGCTGTGTTTAGCAATGAAGAGCGTCGTGTAACAGTGACCCCGCTGACAGGGTCAAAGGTCATAGTAAATGGCACCGAAATCTTTCAGACCACTGAGCTTCAGCACCTGGTGGGTTTTATACATCTAAAGACCAATCATATGATGTGACTGTCCAATGTTCTGTTTGTAGTCGACAGTTTGTGTGCCTTTTAGGATCGTCTGATTCTGGGATCCAACTGTACCTATCTGTTTATTGGTTATCCATCGGACAGAAGTGGAGATGACTGGAGCCGTTACGACTATGATTACTTCCAGTCTGAACTGGCCGCTGCAGAGGGCATCCACCTGGGTGAGTGGGAGGAGAAACTATCGAGACGACTATGTTTGGGAAGTAATCTATCATTGGTCTGTTTTTAGGAGAGTCCAGTGCTGGATCCAGTCAGACAGACCCGAGTCTGCTAGCCGTCTTCTATGACTACATCAAACTGATGCCCATGGTAGCAGAAGCAAATCAGATGAGCCAGGAGCTGAATAAGGTCACTCACAAAGTATTTCTGATGCTTTTGTAATCAGGAGCCTATTTGAAGGTTGATATATTTATAAATAGAGTTTTTGAAGGTCTTGAGTGAAAGTAGTTATTAAAAAGCTCCTGCTCTACATTACTGTGTTTTCAGGGAGTGGACTTCAAACTAGAAATCAAGAATCTGGCCCTGTCAGATTCAAAGGGTCACGATCTGGAGAAAGACATTGTTATCAGAGTCACCTCCCAGGGCAGCAAACAGGTCGGTCCATTGCTGTAGCTTTTCCTTTGTATTTTGTGTCCCTTAGACAATTTTCTTTTGGGCTCCTACAATTTGAGTTTTTAAAACTTGTTCTCAGGTTTGGATGTGGTCTAAGGCCAAGTTTGTGAACCGCAAGTTTCTGATGGAGGAAGTCTACCAGCAGCATGAAGCTGGGCAGAGGAGAGACGAGGTATGTCAGAGGAAACAACGGTTTGATCCGTTTCACAAAATGTACCTAACAGAGTATAACAAGAAGAGAATAAGTTGAAAATTTCAATTTGCACTCCTTTACGCTAAAGGATTTAAAAGATAGATCGCAAACATAGAAATAGAAACTGATGAGTATTCAGTGATTCACATTTAGTAGTAATACTGGAGAACACACTTAATAATCAATATGTTTCTGAGTTCTATATGTAAAATGTTGACATTTTTCATGTGCTTTTTTTACATGGCCGCAGCATAGTTTATTTAACTGAATCCTGAATTAGAAATTATAAAACAAAATTTCACACTGTGCTGTGAACATCTACAGTGATCAGCCATCATCACATTATGGCAAAGTCATTATTTTTATCATGGCATCTATAAGTAAGTTGGAAATATTAGGCCAGAAGTAAAATTTTGTCCTCAAAGTTGATGTGGTAAAAGCAGAAAAGTGGCTTTAGTGAAAGATCAAGAATAACAAGGATTCAAGGATCAAAATGAAATAACTAGGCAACTGGATGATTGGCTAATCTGTAAAGCTACACTACTTGAAATGTTGTCTGTCTGCTGTGGCCAGCATCTATCAAATGGTTTGAGGACGAAAAAGCAGTGAACCTGTGATGGGGTCATGGGCAAACTTGTTCACTGATGTGTTGATGCATGTGGTCACATAGAGGAACCTCCACATAACTTCCAGCACTCAAAGGATCTGGTCCTAATATCTTGGTGCCAGAAAGCACTCCTTGAGAGGTATTTTGGAGTCCATGTCTTGATCGATCAGGGTGCAGGGGAGGGACCTGCAGGGGTTATAATATTATGGCTGATCAGCAGAGCTTCTCCCTGAAATGCATAATGACTCTATTAATAAATGATCTAAATATGAGAGAACATTAGCTACGTTTTTCATATTTGAGTTTGACTAATATCCACCTTCTGTTTTCATGTTCGCCGCTGAAAGAGAGCAGACGACTTGACAACAGCTGCACTGCCCAGAGAGAAAGACCCCTTCTGGGATCCAGTGGAGCCTCTGCTCCTGGGCACTGCTCACCTCTGGCTTCAGTCTTTGGCTTTTCGTATTCCGCTTGAAGAGCAATTAGAGGTACACACACACACACACACACACACACGCACGCACACACACACACACACACACACACACACACACACACACACACACACACACACACACACACACACACACACACACACACACACACACACACACACACACACACACACACACACACACACACACACACACACACTATGTACTGCAGTGCCAGTGACAACATAGTCAACACATCAAAGTTTTATGGATAAAAACTCAATTATTGCACCTGAGTAAACTTAAATTTCCCTGATGGAGTCATCCCAAGGGATAAATAAAGTTGAGTCTAAAGTCTAAGCATTAGCAACAGTTGGAAAAATGAAACCTGTGAATTCTGACATCCTCGATCTTGTATCAGCTTCAAAGCAGTGCTACTAAATACAATACAGAACAGCTGAGTGATGCTCTGTCTGCAGGTGTTGGGTTCAGAGGGCACAGAAGAGGCCATCCTACAAGCACAGCTTGTCCCGTGCACCTCGACTGGACTGTATGTCTCATATATACAAGCTGTAGTAAGCACGCAGAAGGAAAGCATGTATATTCAGGTCATTCCACTTTTCAGCCCTCTGGGAGAGGAAGACATCCTGATTGACCCTTCTGAGATTCTGGGTCGGCGTCTGGACTTCCAGGTGGTCCTAGAGCAGTGTTGCGGCCTTCGCTGGATCAGGGAGGCACGCAATAGAGGGGTCCAAATTGGGTGAGACCCCTGTGGCTTTATGTATGGATATACATATAGAGGGACCACATTAAAGGGAGTAAAAATTGGCTCAATCAAAGTTCACAGCCTGGAGGTGAGGAATAGTCACCATATAACATGTAAAGAGCATAGGAGTTAGGGGGCTATTCATAGATAGTAGATTATTCAGCTTTATTCTGACGCCTGTAGCCATTGATGTCTGGGTCACATCGCAGACAGATATACGATACGATAGGATACTTTCCTCCTCTCTACTTTCATTGAGATTACAAAAGGAATAGTTGTGTTTTGTGTAAGAATAATAACTATACAGGCCACTCAGTGTTTCTACAGGTGATGACTGCTGATGGGATGAAAGACATTGGACCTTTCTTGTAGTCTCACTTTATTTCCACCTCTCTGTTAGTTTCAGGTTATTTGACTGCAGCCAGCCTTTATACACTCCAGCTGTGTGGCACAACGTCAATCCTCTGTTGGATCACAGGGTCCACTTTGCCTCCTTCCACACCTCCCAACGACTCCTCGACTACCTGCAGAGCAGCGCTGTGGTGCTCGAGCTCTGGGGTCTTCAAGGTAAGACTAATTTACAGAAATGATTCTATAGAAAGAAATAACCAAAACCAAACTGGATTTGAAGTTTACTCTTCTGATTTGGTTTTTTGCCTCAGAGGGCTGTACTCACTTGATGACATCTCTCGAAGCAGCGAGGATGACCACAGAGGGCATCTTTCTCATCGATGAGACTGGTCCAACCGAAACTGCAGTGAGGGAGATGTTTGTTTTACTTTGATTGTAGCAACAAGAAAAACAATCATGTCCTCTGTATTTCTTTTGATGCATGTTCTAAACTGTAAAATATATTTATATTATATATATATAATTTAAATGCAAGCACTGAGTGATGTGGAGATTTCTAAATCTGTATGTTGTGTGGGTGTTTTGCAGGTGATGGGCTCAGAGCTCAGTTGCACTGTCATTGCTCTACAGCAGGACTTGGAGGAGCTGAAGAGGGTCAACGCCTCACTTAGGAAAGAGAATCAGAGCCTGAGAGAGCAACTTAACACAGCCAGGATTGGTAGCAAAAACACATGCAACACCTTCAACTTTAAAAAACAAACAAACAAGATATTTCATATGTTTCTGAGTTTAAATTTGACAAAGAGTTTCGACTTGCTCCCCTTTTTACACATTTACACACACGTGCCAAAACTCTCTCCTCTCTGGTTTTAGGTGGGGAGGGTGTACGTGGTCGTTCGGTACGTCCCAGCTGTGATGCAGAGTTTGCTCGCGCTTTGAAGGTTTTCTACCACAGTATGACCTCAGTCAAAGGTCAGCTGCAGCGGCTGCGCAGACACAGGCCCAGCGTATGTGTTCCTATTGGTCTGCAGAGCTAATGACTGTATTGTGGGGAGATTTTGTGTTTGATGCCAAATCACACAAATTTGACACAGATTCGACAAAAGGTCTGCTAGATTACAGTAATGGCTAAATAATGTAGTAATCTATCTACTTTGCTTCATGGAGAGGCAGATGTTAATGCAGAGCAGGTTTCTTAACGAAAGGTGCGATGCTAATTTCACAGATAAGGTATAATAACTCAATGTCCATACATAACACTAAAATCTCTTTAAATCATTTATGCCAGGATTTAAACTGGGTAAAAAAAAGATTTGTATATTTTATCATGAAATTTCAAATGAAGCACTCCTTAAAAAAGGAGTTTGACTAATTGTAGTTAGTTTCATGTCGGTGCAAGCAGCAATCATGTTTGGACACACGTTTCAATTGATTTCTCACCTTTACATTACTTAATTGTGAGACTTTTCATGTGCCTACACTCTAAACTGTTGTGTCCTGTTGTGTTTGACGCACCTTTGTGTTTTCCAGGAGGAGTCGGACCTGCTGGGCCTGAGACTGTTTGTGGACGAGCAGAGTCGTCTGCTGAGAGACTTCTCAGAGCAGCTAGAACAGAGTGTGTCCACACTCAAACAAGACGTGGCCGCTATAGTCCGTCGAAAACGGGAACGATCAGGAGTCTGGTCTTGACTGAGTGAGTGTTATTTTAGAAAGTAAACATCTCTGATCGCTCTTAATCTTTTTTTAATCACTGGTATAGAATGTACACATCATGAATATTTAGAAGCAACGATTTGAAATGTTGCTATTTGAAACACTTATTGTAAAAGACAGGCCTCGATAAGATGAGATTAGACCTTTATGGGGAACTCACTACAATAGGCATAAATGGAAAAACGGTTTTTTTTATATACTTCAAGACTCAAAGGTCAGTGTAAAGATGCACCAGTAACTGTATACTGTCAAATCTTTTCTATGGTGGTGTTCCTTAAATGGTTAATTATTTTTGAAGGGTGTGAACCTGCTTCCTCAATCCTAAAACATTAAGACACAAAGGAAAATGAAAATATTAACAATGCAATTATCCACAAATCATTACAAACCTGTATATAACTGCATTTGGTATAAAACCAGAAATCTATTGTCTCTATTGTCACATGTAACCTTTCTATTTTATGTTCCACAATATTTGTATTTGTATTTGTGTGTTTTGTTTTGTTTTGTGAAACTGTGTTTATATGTTAATAATTGTGTAAAGTAAAAAAATTAAAAAGTGCATTACGTTTAAAATATAACGTTGTAAGGAGTAATGGAGTTGGGATAACCTTGTTTTTTTTTCTCATGAAGATCCTCTTTTTGTTATTTACCCCCCCCCCCCCCCCCCCCCCCCCCCCCCCCACACACACACACACACACACTTTCAGACCCCTTGGATGAGTATGTCACAACAAACTGTTACTCCAAATTGTATTTGCAGATATTTCCACAGTTTTCCACTACGTTAACATTTCCAGCATATTATTCATTCAGCCTGACTTTCACAGTAATACCTTCCCAATAACAGTAGAGTGCACTGTGTATCCACCCAACAATTGCTCTCAGTTCCCACAAAGTACCACAGGGTGTCTCCTCCATCAGAAAGGGGGAAAGATTTCTACACAAGAATTGATTTGTATGCTCTTCCCATGCCCTGGGTCTTCATCCTCTATTCTAGACCGTTCCCTCTGGATTTATCTCGGTGGACCATACACAACTAATTCTTTTGAAAAGCCAGTCACATCACCCACTTTCCAGTTTATATCCAATAGACACAGGTGTTGGCTGCAGAGGATCAAACACTGTTTTGACAAAGTAACTGTGCATCTCTGAGTAAGTGTGACAGAACAAATGTTCTGCATTTTCACCAGGAAATGTAAAAATAAACATATTTTTTACTCAAAAGCATCAACTTTTACTGGACATGAACTAAAAAGAAACAGTAACTGAAATAGTTTCGTATCTTTTAAAAAAAATCTTCTTTTTTTTCCCCTTTGCGCCTTTTCAACCAAGCCAGTTGGAATACCACTTCAAACATAGTATTTGCCTTTTTGTCTATATGGAGTGAAATTAAATCACAGGCCTTGAAAAATGCTACAAACAGCCAAAGATTAACTTATTTTGTTATTCTTTAATACACACAATATGAACTATTTTTACTGCTCTGGCGCTGAGTTTGTGAACTAGATTTGCACATGTCAAAGAAAACCCTAATATGACACTTTTTAGGATCTGTAGCACATCTCGGAGACTGCTTAGAAAGGTTTTTCTTTTTGTATTTTGTTGAGAATGGGTGTGTCCGCGTGTATTTGACTCCACTGCAAACAATCTGAGGCAATTAACTGGCAGTTGTTCCCAGAACCGGAACGGAAGGTTTGGCGGCCACTGCTTTGCGTCATAGCAGCCATTCTTAATCAAAGTAAGCCCTATCATAAAGTCATTATATTTTCATCTTGAATGACCGGACAAGCTTTCACCTGCCACACCGGCAGGTCTGGATATGTATTGGCTTGAGGTGGATGAGGTGCAGGTTGGCCCCGCCCTCATCCAGATGTGCGCTCCCTCCAGTCCACCGCTGGCTCCAGCAGCGCGCGGAGCCTCTGCGAGTCAACAGGAGGGTGCGGACGGTGCGCGAGACAGGGAGGAGCGAGCTGCATTCATCGGATCCATCTCCACTCAATGAGTCGTGACTTTGCGGTTGGAGCAGCAGACCTGAGCGGTGCGTCGGAATCTGGCCCGGGGCGAGCAGCTCGTCGTACCTGCAGACGAAGGCGCAGATGGAGAGAAGCGGTGCGCAGCGCGGCTGAGCCACACCGCCTCTTTCAGCGCACTGCTGCGGGGAGCGGCTGCTCCAAGCAGGCTTTCTACAAGTGAAACCGCTTTATTTCTTTGGACACAAGGAAACAGTGGGGAAAAAATAAAGCAAAAGCCATCCAGGATTTTTTTTTTTTTAAGAATTTGCGGCGGTATGGGAATGTGACCGGTTTCCACATGCGTGTGAAAGTGTGCTGAGGTTCCCCCCCAGTTCAAGAAGCGCAAACTGCAGGGTCGTGTAGTTAATTGAAATCGATCCGCTGAGCCCTTTTTATTTTTTATTTTTTGAATGTGAAGCAGCAGCAGCAGCAGCAGCAGCAGCAGCAGAGGTTTTTTCTCCTCTCCTCCTCTCACCTCCAACATGACTTCTCTGTCGGGGACTAAGGAGAGGTCTGTGAGCAGCCGGAGCAGAAAATATGGGGTAAGGTTATTTATTCCAGCGGACATCGCTCTGTTACCAATAAGCCTGATAAACATAAAAACTTATCATCCGTGCAGTGCTGCGTGAGCCTCATCTCACACCAATAGGAAGCTGCGGTTTTCTCATGTCATATAAAACTCATGTCTTTTTGCTGTTGATTTCTTTGAGAAGCTCACACTTCAAGCATCACTTCTCATGCTGTGCACGTCTTTATAATTAAAGACTGAGCTGCTCTCTCAGACATCATCCTCACACCTGTGCCTCAGCCTGCTAGTACAGTTTGATTATTGTTCATTTACTGCACTGGCTTTGGTCACATCATACACACCTCTTTACTTGGAGATGAGTGAGCACCTTTCAGCCTTCTCATTGCTGTCTTATTATAGCCCTTGTGAGGGACCACAGTCGTGCCCAGCCTCTCTCAGCCACCACCACATCAATGAGACTGCTCTCTGACTGGATGTACCCACAGCAAAAGATCAAACTGTCAACTCCTTGCGGCTCATTTGATGTTCCCATTGAGCTGACTGGAGCACAATAACACAGGTCTCCAATGACTTGATCCTATTTAGCAGTTAATGAAGGCATCCAATTTGTTGACTTGGAGGGAGCACCATTGCAGTAAATGTCCCATATTGTTTCCTGGATACAGTCTTAATTGAACCATTTGACTTAATGCCTTGATTTTAGTTCAGACGCCTTGTCTACACATTGGCTACCTATTTATGTGTGCTATCAGCATGCGGCGGCTGGTGACAGTATAGTGCCATGCATTCTTTTTTCATAACAGATTATTTATAGTCAACGTTTATCAGTTGAGGTTCAGCTCTGATATTTGAGACGTGAGTCAGATGGAGAATATTCAGACTCTTCAGGTTCTCTCTCCAATCATGAAAATAGACAAACTACTTGATTACAGCTTGGTGTCCAACAGTCAACATAAATTATTCCACTTTCCAGGGAAAAATGCAAATTGCTCGACTTTTAATTAGCAAGAAACATGCACTGTGTTCTCGAGATTTTGTTGTCAACTCAGTGCAATCTGTTGAGTGTGCTGATTTATGAATGCACATATGCTCCTTTTTTCCCCTCATGTGTTGACATGTCACACATCTCTGCTGTAAAAAGGTCTATTGAGTTCTTCTCCTTTTAAAACACTTTTTACAGGTGCCTGACTCCTCCCCAACCAAATCTGCCTCCATTTTTCCGGAGACATGGTACCGAAAGGTGCATGAGGAACCCAATCGCACCAACACGCGCCCGGCCCCGGAGGGTGCTGGCTCCATGCCGAGCTCCACAGGCACCCCGTCCCCTGGCTCAGGAATCTCTTCACCAGGGTCCTTCTCTGGATCACCGGGGACCATCTCCCCGGGGATTGGGACAGGATCACCTGGATCTCTCGGTGGCTCCCCAGGTTTTGGGACAGGATCGCCGGCCTCAGGCAGTGGAAGTTCCCCCGGTAGCGAGAGAGGAATCTGGTGCGAGAACTGCAATGCTCGGCTGGCAGAGCTGAAACGACAAGCACTGAAGCTGCTCATCCCTGGATCTTACTCCAGCAAGGTAAAGGCCAAATGGTTTCCTCCTTGTCCATTATGATGTGAATCATCATGCTTTTGTTTTTGTAGTGCCGGATCCAGTGCTGAGTTGGACATGCTCAGTAGCATAGCCCCCTATAATAACTTCTTCCTTCATTAGCTGTGGCATTTGGACAGTAACACTCATTAAACTGGTTGCTCATGAAAGACAGGGCCTCTCCTCATCCCCTTGCTTACTGTGTTACTGTGTCGTCACTTATTGTGTTCATAAATCATAAGGATTTCTCAGTTTGTCCAAACCCCATTTGACCAGCCGTGAGAAACAGTAGAAGCCAAATAGCCTTTGGGTTTTGGGAGAACTACTATATCTGAAGCTGTTAATCAGTTTACTGACAGAGTACCACAAACAAAATGATAAACACCGAGGAGACGATTTAGATTTTTATCTCACAGTCCCTCTTTCATTGATTGATCATTTCACCAAAATCAATGGGCTCACTTCATTCCAAATTGCCTTTCTTCTTGTGAAAGAATTAACATGATGGATTACTAAATGACACTGACCTCTTAGAGATGGTATTAATCCATATGGATTGCTGCCTTTTCCAATTTTCTTTGGCAAGTGATCTTTTCCCGCCGTATTGTCAGTAAAATCAGTTTCATCTGCATTAGTACAGTGATTCTTTTGCTACTTATTGGTGAAATAAACAAGCAGTATCTATAGCTAAGCTGGAAGCAATGCCACATTTACCGCTACAGAAATAAGTATTTGCTTCATTCTGGTTTTGAGTGAAACATATCTGCGTACATCCATACGGTTGTTTGAGTTTTGCACTAGTTTTGCTCACAAAGTGGCTGTACAATTACAATTAATGATAATTCTCCTTTCAGGGTGTCTGACTCATGTTTCCTCTGGGTCTGTTGGGCTCC